>NC_134189.1:23643213-23947229 GCF_964188355.1 Buteo buteo | reverse complement strand
GTGTTGTCTGCTAATTCGATAGTGTCAGGCTGAGAACATCTTTATTGTAAGGTATGCAATGAGTGATTTCCAGCAGAGAAGACTGAGCAGCTGCTCCTTTCCTGGCTTGTCCTTCAGAGCCACTGATTTCACAGATCAAAGGCTACTACCTGGAGTTTTATTGTCATTAATGGGCAGGATGTGTACGTAACAAATCTCGTTGCTGGCGATGGTACGACATGAACAGTTTCAGTCACCTATCATGTCTGCTCACCAGCTGGAAGGGAAAATGAGTGAGTGCCTTTTTTAAACTTGAGAGCTAAACTAAGTTGCTTTCCATAGTAGCTGCAGTACCTCTGTGAAAGATAAAACCCAAAAAGCAGCCAGACAGGGACAGCTGGAGGCATTCGTTGAATGCTGTTTTAAGATGTTTCATAGCAATACTGTAGAAAAGTGGGAGGCTTAATTAGAAGTTGTTAACAAGTCATAAATCTTTCTTAAAAATAACTGTTAATGCGACTTCCTAGTCTACCTGTCCAGGTACAAGGAGTAGAAACATTTCATAGAATCCGAGAAGTGGAAGGACTCCTGCTGTGTTCGGTTTTTTATGTGATGCCATATTTTTCATCAATGAGATCTACAGAAAGCTTTTCCTTTGCTCCGTCCTCCCCGCCTCAATGTTGTAAAGTAAATGGAAGCCTATGTGTTGTAGATTGCTAGCTTGTGGCTCTTTTTTATAATTGAATAGCAGGTATTAAACAGATTTTTCTTTTCAATACATGTTTCCCTGCTAGCAAAAGAAGATTGCAAATACATGGTATTTACAGGCACTATTTTTTTTCCCCAGGTACCTATTATAAAAACTCATGTGATACTGTGTCACATTGGGTATGTCAAATAGATACATGCAATTCATTACAAAAACTGCCATACGGAAATCATTGTTCCTGCTATAAGGTGTTAAGCAGAGCTAATTGGAATATATTTTCTTATGCATACTTTCGCTGTCAAAATTTTGTTCAAGATACTGCTTTAAACAGTTGGGCTTTTCTGGTCAAGAATTGTCTTCTTGCTTTCAGTTGGTGCAGACTTAAGTGATGGGTTCTGGGCCCCTGGCTGCAATTTAGCAATGTGAATTGGAAAATAGGGTTTTTCAATCAGCTTTCTGCACCCAGCAGATAAACTTAACGAAACAGGTTAACAGAATGAAGAAACACTGTTTCTCTGAAGAAAAACAGGTTTTAATTTTCTGCCAGCCCTACTGTCATCTCCTTTGGTTTTGGATTTGTGTGGATTCTTAGCTGGGCTGAGAACTGTACCTTTTCACCCTGGAATGGATAGTTCCACTCCTGTAAATGTGCCTATAAAGAAATCACAGTTGATTCATATAAAGAAATCACCTTGATTCATAGTTACCTCCATGTGTTAGTTACTGAAGCCCAAATGCACACAGAATACCTAACTGTTAGAAGGGAAGCTTCTTAAATCACTGAAAAAATTATTAGCACCAATTACTTCTAAGTTGTTTCCCTTTCCTCCAAGAAGAGGCTACATGTTAAAGGTCTTTGTTGGGAAAAAGCATGTTTATGCTTAATGAACACTTTGTGCAATTAGCTGCCATATCTTTCCATTGTTTTCTTTGTCCTTTTTTTCTTAAAATACTGGTAGATATGTGCTTGTATAAAAACTCTGTCTGTCAACTATTTTTCTTCTTCCTTTCCCACCTGATCAATCTACTAGTAAGACTGTAATTAAGAATGAAGGTCATAGGGGGTGTGAAGTGGGAAAGACTATGCATCTTCTGTCAGATATCTGTAATATATTCTTCCACCCTTTTCTCCTCCTGATGTCAGACAACAGCAATAACAAAGTGATAAACCCTTCATCTTGTCATCCCCCGCCCTTCCATACGCATCACTGTTTGTTATGCATGGTATTACCACTCTATCCCTTTATCAGCTGCTATCATCACACCCATTATATCAGGCTCAAAATGTTAATCTGCAGCTTTGATATTGTCATACTAGTTGTTTGCATCTTTCCATGGCACAGTGCTTTCCTTTTCAAAGTACAGAAGCGTGCTAGCATAGATGGAGATAATAGCTGTTCCTTGAGGCAAGACCCTCAAGGTAGCTCTTGTAACAGCAACCATCAGCCTCGTATGATGCAGTGGTTTGTTATCCTGCTTTTCCACGAAGGGAGAAAGTGATCTAGATGTACCTGTCAGGAAGAAGCTGCTCATCCTTGCACCCCAGCAGGACAGGCTATCGTAATTGGGCTGTGTGCTATAAACTACATTACAAAGACACTGATGCGTGGATTCAGTCCACCCATCTTGGGATTGCCTGGAAAAAAATTGCCTTTCTGTCTACCCACTTTCTGTGGGTGCAGCAGCACACACCCATGATAAGGCAAAGTTCCTCATGTAATTTGGGGCACTTGTGAAACATTGGAGGATGTAACAAGTACTGTAAGATACGTGAAGACCAAACAAGTTTCATACACTGCATACGAGCTCTGGAGTAGTATCTGTGCCTCACTAGGACTTTTCAGGGTAGTGACACAGTTGTTCTCTTACTCCATGTTTCCACATGCAATGTGGAGGGTTCAACCCAATCTGGTATTTTTTCACCAGCTGTGTTTCAGGCATGATGACATGGTGAAGCAATGCAACTAGGGAACCTGCTTCTGGCATTTTCTTCTTCCTGCAGCCTCCTGTGGTGGTAGTCCTCTTGTTACCGTATCTAGATTGTGGAGACCTGTATGCCAAGTGAGGAAAAGAGTGTTGGGAGACCTGTATTCTGATGGTCTATAGCCAGCCAACCGCTTTGCTCAGCAAATGCTTCCCAGATGTTGGGTATAACAGTTGGGAGTGGGTACTTCATCTTTCAATGATCTTGTTAGTGAAAGATATGCCAAAAATTAGTTTTCTCCTCTGCTGTGCTAAGCCATGGGCAGCAGTGTACAAGCCAAAATGATTGCCTGTGGATAGGTACCTGTAACGCTTTATCTTGTTCCAGTGGAGATGAGTCTTGTCGTCCTTTTGTCTGATTATTACTTCAGAAAACTGGTTATGTTCTGTACCTAACTGGTTCAGTTACTCCCCCTCTATGTTTTTCCTCTACCTACTCTCTCCATCCTGTTTGCCTCTAGTGGGCATGATTGCCACCACTGCCATTTCTTTGCTGAAGGCCTTGAGACTACTGCCTTGGCTAATAAAGCCTGTTAAACATGGCCAAGACCACCTGGAACCTCTCATTTGGCTATGCACTGGGCTTCCCTGCCTCCCTGCTTTTGGGAGTGCAGCACAGAGGTGTTTTCATAAGGTTAGCAGAGGCCCTTCTGCGTGGGACTCTGCTGCACACCAAACTGGGAGCATCCTCACGCTGCATTAGTGAAGCTGTCTTTACCCACGGAGACCATCTAGTCTGTGCAACAATGCCCATACAAATAAAGTACTGTCACCAGTCACTCTTGGCATGTTGTTAGAGGGGGCTGCGTGACGGGCAGGGGTGTAAAAATGATGCCAGCAAAGTTGGGTGCAGCTGGTGGCAATTTAGTCACTATGTAAATATGTGTTGGAGAATCCTAAAACTGTGTGTGTTTGGTGAGTGTTCTCTTTATTCTTCGTAGATCAGTCATTCCAGAAATGATCAACAGTCAGGAATGCTAAGATGGAAAGATTTTTGGATTTCAGATAATTGAGCACAAGTCATAACAGGCAAGGAAGGTTCACATGAGTCGTGCCATCATGGCTTTCACATTAGAACAACAAAGCGTGTAGCCGGGTATACAGGAACAGAAAAGTGCCTACAGCCACATACGCAACAGAAGATAGACATCAATGATGCCATGTTAATAATATTTAAGGATAATACCCTTGGAGTCAAGATTAGCAGAGTTTTACTTTATTAAAATTATTGTATCTTTGGAGTCTTCACGATCTTAAACTAGAGTTGAAGGCACATATAAGCCTATTATTTCAAGAAGCTAAAATAGCAGAAGCAATGGTATACAGTTTGTAAATTTGCTAATGGCTAAAGGAATGTTTCATTAACACAGGAGATACAGAAAGGGAGAGTCTGTGCTCTTAATAGCGTTTTCCAAAGATTGCAGCTGCTTATAGCACATCTATTAAATGACCTCCACCTTGCTACACCATGGTACTTGCACCAGCAGATAACAAAAAGCCTGGAGATAAATGAAGAGGCTGTATTCCTACGCAGATGAGCTGGGAGAATCCAGAGTCCAAACAGTTCTTCTTTACATGTTTTGATTTTCAGTCCCATCTGGGAGGAGGAGGGAATGCATTGCAGCTCCGGTGTGGATGGCTGTGGCGCAGGCTGGAAACGTTTCCATCCCTCGTTCTGGGCCAGCACCCCCAGTTCTGTTCTTGATAATGTCTGTGTGGGCAGGTGGGAGCTGGGCGGAACAAAAAGGAGCTACTTCTACAAGCCCCATCACTCTTTTTCCTTTCCTAAGCAAGCGTTAGACAGGGTGGTTTTCTACAATACTTTGAAACATGAAAGAAAATGGCTCATCTCTGGGCAGATTACGCAGGTGGAGGTGCCATTGTTGGATAAGGATTATCTGCTAATAGATTTCAGGTTAAGCAATATTCAGATCAGTGCTGGCTCTGAAAAATCAGAGAGGAAGAATCACTGGCCTATGAATTTGAGGTAGAAAACTGTTCTGGTTTAAATAAACCATTCCGGTTGCTGCTGCACCTCCCCCCAGGTGATAAACAAAAGTGAAAAATGTTAAAGCAAAGGTGTTTGATTTTTTAAATTTTTAAATAAAATATTTAGGGGTTAGGATTTTTTTTAACCTCCCGTTCCCCAAATGATTATATGAAACTGACACCAAAAGCATCATAACTCTAAAAACATTGATATGACCAAGATCTTCATTTTTCACCAAGAAAATTTCAGACAAAATTTCTTGCTTGCCGCTAATAGCACTTCCCTGTCAACTTCCATAACAAAATATGGGTAGAAGTCAGTGGATGCATCAGATTACTCTTAAATGTAAGATGCCTGAGCTCAGTGCCGATGATGCTGTTTCAAGATGCGTGTACGTTGTGCTCTCTCCAACATACCATGTCTGGCACTTGGTTAATATACCATAAGGAAACAGCACTGTATGAGCAGGCTGTTTTACACAATAAAAGTATACTCTGATGAGCCCATCAGGAGGATAAATCAGGGCTGTAAAGGCTGAAGACTATGGATTTGGCTCCATGTCGCAGCCCTTCATCTGACACATGTACCTGTCCCTAGTAGTCCAATGGGGGCCTCTTCCAACACAACATTTTAGGATCATCTGCTCTAGTAAGATCTTCCATCTCCCTAGCCTTTGAGAGTCTTTTCATCACTCTGGAGTACTTAACCTACAGTGCATAATTAAGATATTTTTGAGAATATCTGCCTATTTTACAGAGATTGCAGTGACAATTTAGATGCTTGTCTATCTTGGCTTTGCAAGTGAAATTGTGACTCTCTGAAATGTACTCTGTAATCTACTCTGGTTTGCTTCTCAATTTCTGTTTGAGGAGCAAATACCTAGTCTTGTGGGAGCATCACAGGTTGATCTGTCTTCCTTCCACACCGGGACAATGCCATAGCTGCCCTAGTAAATCCATCGTCCAGGTTTTGCATTAAATCAAGCCTGTAGACCTGATTCATCCCAGCAGAAGATAAGGAGCACTAATTTTGTCCTTTGGTCAGCCCTGGCAAAATTCTCTTCACCTTAGGAAAACTTATTATATAGCCAGACAGCTGTTTTTGAAACATTGTCCTAACCCTCAGGGCTGGAAACACATTTGTCTGCCATCTGAGAATCAGAAGGTATGGGTTACTCCCTGGACCTAAATGATGTTTCATTACTGAGTGCATCACAGCTGACTTCCGGCTCCTACACACTTATTCTTGCAAAACTTCGTTATATACTTCATCTTGCCCTCCCTTTTGCTTGGGATCCCTCCTCCTATATTTTCAGAAGGGCACTGGTTCCTGAGAGCAGTCTGTTAAAGTTCTGTACGGACCAATCTAGGACAAAGGTCCCAGTTCAATTTTGGTAAAGTATTGGTTTGCAATGGTTAAAGCACTCTAATTTCTGTAGCTAAAATCAGATCATATCCATCTAAGTTTGACTCAATAGCTGAGATACCAGTTTCCAGGTGAAGTGAGTTAGGGAGAGCCCTCAGTATGAGGGCCAACCTCTAGTGACAAGCTTGAAGGTCCCTGTCACCATGCCATTGATATGACTGTGAATAGACGTTATCTTAACGTCTATTAACGCACTGACAACACTCACACTGCTGCTAACTGGAATGCAGCCTTCAGAATGGGAAAACTCCCCCTACGTACATGTTCCAGAAATGAAACAAAACTCCTGACTTTCATTTTGTTATGAGAAAATCACCAAAATTCTAATAGTTTTATCACAAAATATCATAAACTTTGAAAAAGTTAATGGAGAGGTGTTCCAACATCCTCTAAATACCAGGAACACTGAGTAAAACTAGGTTGTTTGAAAATCCCTTCTAGTATTGATGTTAATATATTTGCCTCTTTTCTCCCAGCTGTGTTTCTCCTAACTGAGCTGCATTTGTTTTCCTTGTGAGAATACTTCATTCCTGTCCCATTGCCACTGGGACCCATATGGAAGGACTCCTTAGTGGGCAGAATTTACCTGTGTAGGTACACACTTTTCCTCATCAGAACATTTACCGGATTCAAATAAAACTGTGACTTAAATAACAAAACTTCTTTTTTGCTTAAACTTTCTCTGAATTGCTGACAAAATCTATCCTGACAATGCAAAGAGGAGGAAACACCACCACCCCCCCACCACGCCTAATTTGCTTGGCAAACTCCTGGAAGAATCTGACAAGATTTGGTTTTGTGTGGGGGTTTTTTTAACTATCTTTACAAAACTTTGCTCTTTGGTGTTGCTGGTGAATAGGGCATGCTGACATTCAACCGATAGGCTCAGGAAATGGCAGAGTCGTGGAGTTTATTTTGATACCTTCACTGGGTAGCATAGTTTCATCTAGTCAAAGTGTGGTTTGACTGAAATAAGAATTAAAAATTAAGGGTTTTCCTGGTCAGGAAGAGAAATTGTCTCCCTGTTGCAAAGACCCATTTCCCTGAATGTATAACAGTCAAAATAGTGAGGTGCTGCCCACAGCTCTAGGTCTTTTGCAGCCCTAAAAGTTGCACAGACTCACATTTATGTTCTCTCTCTCAAATTACATCTCTTTTGTTTTCCTGCCATGATATTTTTCATGCAGATCAAAAACGGCTGTGCGTGCGCCCAAGTCCATTGCTCCTCCTGACTTCAGGAGGGTCCATTTGCTCCAAGTCTGTTACTTTTGTGACACTTGCAGGCTGAGGTGCTCTCTGTCCCTTGTGCAAGGAGGTTGCCGTTAGATCAAGATGAAGAAAAAAGACAGCCAGGAGGTTGTGTCAGTTAAGGGTATGTCTGTGCTGCGCAATGGCACGCAGTAAAAAGAGCATTTATCGGGCTGGTACTTCTGTCTGTGCCACAGCCATGCTGTGGGACATGATGAGCTTAGAACTTCAAAGGTACGCTCAAAAGCGTCAGCTGGCAGCACTGCACGTGGGTTACGTATAGGAGGAAAGTTAATTAAGCCAGGAGCAGCGCTGCCTGGAGCTGATTTGATGACTCCCAGTTCTGGAAGCAGGTCGGTCACAGCCAGACCAGGGCATCGCCGCTGTCCTCTGCTGCAAGGTGCAGGTCTGCTCCCTCGTCGTTCCAGCAGGACGTAGCTGTCGTTCTCGCCTCGGCTGGCGGTTCCGGTGCTACAAATGAAAGGGTTTGGTAAACACAGCTCTACAGAAAGCCAACTGTTTTGCTTTGGTGAGTGTATCGTGTCTTTAGAGTATTGACAATATTGGGATAGCCTTCGGGCATTTTTGTTGTTTTGTGAGGAGAAGGGGTTGTCTTTTGGGGTTGGCTTGTTGTTTTCTTACACTGGTGTTTTGGTTTTTTTATTAAAAAAAACAAAGGATCTATTTTTTGTGTGTAACAGAAGAGCATTGTGTGAAGAGCGCTGTTAAGGATGGTAGATGTGGAATGATGTGTGCTGGCTGTATTTTATTGTTTAGAAACAAACACGCCCCTCCTCTCTAGCTGCAATCTGCTGATTCAGTTGAAGCAAGGTCAGCTTGCATCCCTCTTCTCCATTCCTTTCTTCTTATATTCTAGAAATGTTTTTGAATGTTCCTTTTTCACTGCCAGAGAGCTTTGTGCTTTCCTCCTTAGCTCTGCAGTCACCCAGGGCTCCTGGGTGCGTCCTGCTACTTCTGCTCCACACCCCACCGCACTTTGAGCTGGGGCAGATAAAAAAAAACCCGAACAGCTGAAGGAAGAAGGTTACAGCTATGCTGTCGGAGGAGGCAGGGTTGCCAGCAGCAAGAGGACAGTCTGAACGGTCACGTTTCTATTTGTGTGAAACTTTTGGAAGCTGGCCAGTGACCCAACGGTTAACAAGATGGTCGCTCACATGCGGTTACAGGGGACGTGCCATACCTCGTGCCGTGAGGGAGCACAACCGATGCGCTTGCAGAGAATCGCAGCGATTCCGCTGCTGTCGGTGAGATCGAGGTTTCTGAAGAGCGCAGCTGGTGCTCGGCAAAACGAGCGCGTCCGCCGCAGAAGAGAAAGACGTGCACCGCCAGAAGAGCACAGCGGGTCAGGGAGGGCCTCGCTGAAGAGAAGGAAGGAACACCTTAAATGCCACATGAGCTGTCTTGGGCAACGCAGATTTTAAGTTGCCTCCCAATTAGATGACTGTCGCAACTGAAAACAAGCAAATCCACACCTTTTCTTTCCAGGCTATTGCAAAAGACCGAAGAGGATTTCGTGGCGGTGACGAACGTCAGGTGGCTTGGAGACAGGCCGCGATTCCTCGGCTCTGCTGAAAGGAGCAGTCCTTCACCGCCGGCTGCGTCGGAGCCAGGGTTTTGTGTCTTTGCGTATTTCACCATCTCTTAATCTCAGGAAGGGACTGGGAGAGAAGGCATTGCTAACATTTTCGGTTACAGTTGGGTATTGTCCATGGGTAGGGGTAAGATAAGACCATTTTCCTCTCATGAACTTCCTGGTCGTTCGCAGCTCTGGTGGCAGGCGATGGATGACAACGTAGCTGTTAGGGCAGCCAGACAAATGAGCACATTTGGAAAGCTGCCTTGCCTGAACAGATGTTCCTTTGCACAAACAAATTTGGAGAGCCCCTTCAAACAGATAGGATGACCAAATCACCCTGTTTAATGGCTTTTACTTTCACGTCAGAGATATCAACAAATTGAGGGTGGAAAACTTCTTAAAGTACTTTTACTCTTGTTCTAATTTAATCAACAAGAAATATAGTAAGCACCCAATTATAAAATAAGTAAAAGTGACAGGCCCATCATAGGATTTTATCCTATTTCTATCCCTTTCTAAGCACAGCAAGAAGATTATTTTAACGAGGTAATGAGTATTTTATTTTGTGGTGATATTTGGAATAGAGAGATTCAAGGGAAGATTGAGAATATATGCCCAGATGAAATGGTAATATTGTACCGTTTTGAAGTAAGTAAATTTTTTAAGCTTTCCAACATTTGAAGTATTTCTTTAAAGGCAGACATGCTGTCTAGCTCTGCAAGTACTGGTCCTCTCCTTGCCTGGAGTAAAAGCGATACCTCGCTGGCTTAAATGTGCTGCCACTGACTGAACGTTTGCAGTGAATTCTGACCAGCAGGTCTCTGTGAATGTGCTTGCTGAAAACCTGGCCTGTGGAAGGGTTCCTTTGTTGTCTTAGGAACCAGGACAGAATTTAGTAACTCCTGTTGTTGCATTTCTGCGAGCTTATGTGGTAGGTGCTAGGTTTGAGAATAGTGGAGCGAGGTCCAAATGATTTACTTAAGGATTAAATATTTATACTGTATCAGGTTTTTCAAAGAGCTCCCTACTCAGCTGTTCCCATATAAAACCTTAAATGAATCTGGCCATTAAGAAGAAAGGTTTCCTTAACACTACCAAAAGATTGAACCCAGTATTTTTAATATATACTTGGTGACAGAGAAGAAGCCTGGTTTTTCCAGTCCTACCTTTACTACGCATGTGAAGGCAGTCTGAGGCTTTTCACAGATCCTGCCAGATGTGGTTATCCAGCCAGTTCTTATTCCTAAATACATGCATTTCTGAATTCTGATTTACAACAGCCGTAAGGCTAGGCTTGGACTTGTTGGAGTGATTGAGTCGGGAGCGCTCCTGGGTCTGCCCAGAGCTCAGCTCTGGATGGGGGACATGCCACGTGAGGGAGCTGGGGATCAGCACCTCCAGAGCAGCTTCTCTGGCAGTAAACGTCCAGCTTTTCAACCTTCTTCAGTTTCCAGGTGAATGCTCTTGAGCCACTCTTATTTTTTCTCTGTCATGTCTCTCCCCACCTTGCAGCCTGCTCTCCTTATCCTTCCATGCTCGCTTCCCCCTCCCCGGCCTTAATGTAGAATCAGTGCTTAATTAATGCTGCGCGGCGGAGCCAGCTTCCCTTCCCAATGCTTAGCTAAATTCATCTCGTTCCTCGCTGAAGAGAGGGGCAGCCTCAGAACAGGTTTGATGCTACAAGTGATGTGAAGGAAACATCACTCTGGTGTCACTTTGCCTTAATGTTATTTTTTTAGTATCTACAGATTTTTCTTTTGCCACTGTTAAGCTTGTGGAAACCTGTTTGTATACCGAGTATCTGGGAGTACCAGCAGCCTCCCTGAGTAGGAAGGGCTGCAGATAGAATGTTATTTTAGGTGGCTGGGTTTAAGTGTGTGCAATGCTGTCTGACTGTGGCATGTTAACCAGAAGAACAGGTGAGGAAATCCTGTTTCAGTTTATAGTTATTCAGTGTAGGTGGCAGCTGAACACTCATCTCTGTTGCTATTTCTAAACTTAAGTGTGGCTTTGGGGAAAGAATGGACAAACGGGTACATACCCTGTCCAGCTGCCTTGGTGATTTTGGCTATTTCAGTTTCAGAGTTAGAAGAAGTAGGGTATGCAAGCCTCAGCCTCTACAACTACAGAATTGTTGTACCTAATATTGGAAAGTCATGAGTCATGTTGTCATCCTGTTCCCATTTTCCTCCCTCCAAAGAGATCTAAAATGATAAGAAGCTGCATGCTTAATGACACATTTTATGCTTATTAACCTTGCAGGACAGGCTCTTTAACTGGTCTTGGTACAATTAGAAAATCGGTAGTTCAAGTGCACAGAAAAATGCTTTTTTTTCCTGAAGAGTCCTCAGAGGTCAGTGACTTTACTTACCCTCCCTTAACCCCAGAGCTTCGTTTAGTCCCCAGCGAGCGCTGTCTGCACTCATAGTCACCCTCTCTTTCCCTCTCCTCTGGCTCTGTAGCCTTCTGCTCTCTCTATTCACAGCTCCCCAAAGGACACAGCTGGTGTGTTGAACTGTCTGCCCCGTTAACGCTTCCTTGTCCTCTTGCTTCTCACTCCGGATTTGTTCCTCCTCCAGCTTACTCTGGAATCCCTCCGAAAAACCATATTTCTTGAACACCAGGCTCTTTTTTTGCCCAAAGGCTCCCCGTTTCACACCATGTCCCCCCAGTAGGCTACTATCCTCAGTCTTTGTTCACAAATTATTTTCTGCAGTATTATTCCTTACTGCTGCACATTCACAGATCCTCTTACTGTTTTCTGTCTGGGCTGTAAACAGATAACAAGAAGCCTGGATTTACAGTAACTGGAAAATGTATGTTAAGATTTTTCTTAATAGGGCAGGTTCCATCCTCTTATAGAAGCTGTAAGGGAATCAAAGCCCATTTGGCCTTTTGACCAAGGGTGGCCTCCTTCAATCGTATAGAGAAAAAAAAAAAAGGATGCAATGGGCATTTGGGACACGTATGGGAAGAAATAATAAGCTCCTTCCTTTATTAATATCACCAATAATAACAAAAAACACTGCCTAAATTCAGATGTGTGTGGGGTCACTATGAGGGGTCAGTGTGGAGCTGAGTCTACAGTTTTGGAAATGTTTATCTTTTCTCATATCGGATGTCTTCTGTGGACCCCATTTACAGCTGTAGTTTGGGAATAAAGATGTAGAGGATCACATTTGCTTTGACTACCATTTTGTATGAGTTCTTTTTGCACTATTTCCCCTGGCTTCCTTCTGTTGCATATGCAGGATGCAGCCTGATTTTATTAATTGCCATCAGTATTTTACCTAACAATTTCTCAGCATCTTCAGCAACTCCAGCAGCTGTTTTCAGTTTCTCTATTTTCTCTGAGCAACTAAGAAAGAGGTTTTACTCATAGTTGGGCAGCAACTAAGAAATCGTTTTGCCTATGTTTTCCAGAAGCTTCTTGCTTTACAGTGTTCCTAATATGTCAAAGGGAATGCACCTAAAACCAGGTACATCCTCATTCCAGCCTGAGATGTTAGGCACTGAATGAATCCTGTAGAAAAATCAAATTCACCATAGCAGATCTTTCCTGCTCCCTTTTCTCATATTTGGTTTCCAGCTGTCTCGTGGACTATTTCTGTGCATCTTTGATCAGATCCCTTAGTTTCCCAGTGCCTAAATCTAAATTAAGTACAACACTATTTCTCTACCTTACAATGATGCAATGAGCTGAAAACTGGTTTGGATTACTTGGATTAGGAAAGAACAAAATATGGCATAAGATAGTAAAAATCACAAACTTTTGTGGATTTGGCTTTGTGTAAGGTTGTCCAGAAAGTGTGCAATGAATAGAATTAGAGCTCAGTTATTGTAGGATCTAATCTAGCAGAGGCCATTCTCAGAAGTAAAAGCCCATATCATGAGGTTAAATACAGCCAGCTATCTTGTACCTTTAACAGTTCACAAAGAAGATGGACATACCTTCCCTTATCCCTTAACTACGAAATTCCTCAGAATATGTGGGAAAGAGGGTGAAAATTTGAAGCTGTGGAGTGATATGAAATAATTTTAATCTAAATCTCGTTCCAGCATATACTGTTGCACTTCTTAACAACAAAGATGCATTTCGTGCATTTTAAAGTAATTTAATTAAAGTCTACCAAAGCTATTCAGGCTACCTGGGAACTCGGCTTTCATAATTTATTATGGTGCCATTTCTCTGCAGTCTTCTTTTGCTGAGAATCCAAGAGTTCTGAGTTTCAGCCATGCAGGTTTCCCACTTTACAGGGCTTTTAAGTCTCGCATCTTTTCTGGTTTGACTTTGTGAAGAAAAGAAAAATGAAAGAAAAAAAAAAAAAGTCAGGTCAGGCTGATGACCCAGGAAGCAGCATTTCATTGAAACTCCTATATAGCTGCCCCTGGGCATGCCCTAGGGAAGCAGCAGATTCTCTGCATTTATTTTAAAAGCGGAATATTACAGAGCTAAGGGAAAAATCACTCAGGGGAGAAGGAAAGAGATCTGCAGAGAAGGAAAGAGAAGCCCAGAGCAGCAGAAGTGTGATGGCCAGTAGAAAGAGAACAACCAAGACAACTGATAAATATTTCACAAAGCTGTCGTGGTTTTACCCCAGCCAGCAACTAAGCACCACGCAGCCGCTCACTCACTCCCCCCCCATCCAGTGGGATGGGGGAGAAAATCAGGAAAAGAAGTAAAACTCCTGGGTTGAGATAAGAACGGTTTAATAGAACAGAAAAGAAGAAACTAATAATGATAATGATAACACTAACAAAATGACAGCAGTAGTAATAAAAGGATTGAAACGTACAAATGATGCGCAGGGCAATTGCTCACCACCCGCCGACCGACACCCAGCCAGTCCCCGAGCGGCGCAACCCTGCCCCCCCCTTCCCAGTTCCTAAACTAGATGGGACGTCCCATGGTATGGAATACACCGTTGGCCAGTTTGGGTCAGGTGCCCTGGCTGGGGATGAGAAGCTGAAAAATCCTTGACTATAGTCTAAACACTACTGGGCAACAACTGAAAACATCAGTGTTATCAACATTCTTCACATACTGAACACAAAACATAGCACTGCACCAGCTACTAGGAAGACAGTTAACTCTATCCCAGCTGAAACCAGGACAAAAGCAAAGACAGAATATCTGTTCTTTATCTTTTACTGGTCAGGAAAATATTTTCCCTTAAAAAAATTTCTCAGAACTACTCAGAAAAAAAACTTGCTGACCAATACCTTTTTACTTTTGTTTTTTTTGACACATCAGAATACCTTCAGTTAAACCTCTTCTTTTATTTATATATTATCTATCTGAAACTCTCATTCATCTCTAATCAACTCTCTGCTCTAGCTGAGACAAAACCTGATTTATTTCTTCTGTTAGCAGTTAGAGGTCTGTATTCCCTGGCAGTTTTGTTGATAGTATTATCTTTATATAAAAGATATCCTATCTGCCAAATCCCCTCCCCTTTTTTTTTTCCACTTCAGTAAAAGACTTTTCCTTTTTAACATATGTGTTGAGTGTGGAGCAATGGCCCTTCATTCCCAGCTCTTGGTGAGAAGCTCAGGCAGAACTGTGGAGACAAACCTCCTTGAATGTCCTTTGGCTGAAACTGCCTTTCCCAGGTGCACTCTGGCATGGTTTGTTGCCCAGAGGTCCTGGTTTCTTACTTTGTGTACTCTTTCCTTCTCACTTTTTGGCCCTTTTCGGGCCAGCGTCAGTAACAGTAAAGTAGTATAACGTAGTCACTCTGCCCATGCATCTGATGCACCTCAGAGTTAAGGGCCAAATAGTTCTTGCTCCTCATATATCCAGTGGGGAGAGAGAGGAGTATCCAACAAGGAAAGTCAGAGTCTCTTTCCATCATTTTTTGCTGTCTTTTTTTTTTTATTTTTTTTATTTTGGGGGCTGTCGCCATTACTGATCTTGAGGGAGCAAAGCAGAGCTTGCCAGGCAGCCGGGAGAAGGAGGAGCACTGGCTGTGTGTGCAGAGGAGCCACCGCTCATCCCAGCTTCCCACAGAAACCTGCATGGAAATACAACTGGAGTAGTAAGCGTACATTTCAGGTTATCATTCTGATAAAACAGCACTTTAGAAAGACGGAAAAATCTGCTTCCAGGACAAAAAGAATAGAACATGCCAGCTCACAGGCCGTGGCTGTCAGAGAGTGAAGGCAGAGCCTTTTTCTTTCTGAATCAATCTCCCTGCTCGGACACTCCCTGATTTTAGTCATTCAGTAGCTATTTGGAGGCTTTTCTGATGGTGGAAAGATAAAAATATTTCATTTGGGTTTTCATAAGCCTGTCATTAAGCAGGCAGTGCTCCCTTGACAAGAAGGAATTGTTTTCTGGGGAGCAGGTTGAGGCAGGAGGCCGGGACATCTCAGGAAAGCCTCTCTGGCCAAAATAATTATTAGGCTCCATGGTAATCTATTGTCCAAAACCAGGATTTGTTGTACTAAGAAGCTAGGTGTTTGATTAGTGAGCTAAGAAAAAATGTACAGAAAAGTTGCGTAACTCCATGAAACTCAATGTTTTTGAAGGTATTTTTATTTCTTTCTGGAAGGAGTTCTTTATGTAGCTTGGAAAAATTTGTTGCATTTATGTCCATCTATAATGTCTAAGTTGTTTTTGCCTAAAGTACAGAATAATTTGTATTGAGTTTTTATTTTTTTTTTTTTCATCAAATTCACAAGTGTTAATGAAGATGGTTTCTAAGGCCTGCACTGAGGGATGTTTACCAGTGGTCAGCATACCATTTACAGCAAGCAAAACTGAATGCCAGCACGGCAAAGAAACTAATGTTCAGCTCCCCTTCCCCCTTTTATGTGTTTGTTTCCTTCTTCCTTGTCTTTTTTGAAGGAAAAATGATAGGAAATGTGGTTATAATCATAGTAATCAATGATTATAGAAACATAGAATGGTTTTTCTTCCACTTCTGGAAGTTTCTTTCTTCTTGCCCATCCCGAAGACGGTCTCGATATTTGCCTTTTACTGTCTATGGGTCTGTCCTCAGTCTCCATGACCTTCCCAAAATACTAGACTGTTTTCTCCTGATGACATCGGCAAGTTCATTTAACCCCCTTGGATGCCTCCCATCCAGTCCCACGGAGCTGTGTAGATTTTCTGTGCCTGTGTCCCTCGCTCCATCTTCCTCTAGCAGGGGTCATACTTCGCTCCCCCAGACTCTGCTGTGAGACACAGGCACCTGGGAGGTCTGAGGGCAGAACGTGCAAGCAAAGTCTGTAAATTTATATTTTTCTACGCAGACTTAGCAGAAATTTAGAATATTTCCTCTACTGAAGTTATGGTTTGCTATCCAAGTATCTGTGTATGGTCATCGGGACTTCAGTAATTAAGCAAGAAACAAAACAATAAAGTGATGGAACCCCAGTTTCTCAGATCCCATGGCATTTTTTGCAAATAACCCAAGTTATTCTCCTCAAACTGGACAAGACTGGCTGTTACTTCATCAGATTTTTTGCAAGGTTGCCATTATACTGGAATGTAATGTGTGAGTTGCCACAGTGCATAAAAAAAAGGAAAGAAGGCAGAAGGGGAAATGGGGAAACAAAAATCAATAGATAATTAGAAAAAGAACACCTCTTATGTTAAGTATGCTTTCACATTGTATAAAAATACGCAATTTAAAATATTGTGAAGTTGCTCTAAAGAAGCTTGCAAAATGGAGAATTTTATTTGACCTTTAAGTTGCAGGAAACTGGAATTGGTTTTAAAAGGCCTGTGAATTTTTTTTTTTTTTTTACTTCCAAGGTGAAGACTTTTAGCTTAATCTCCCTTTGCATGCAGTTCTGGCTAATTTTACTTCTGTGATTGTGCTATGCCAGGAGAGTTTAGTGCTCAGAGCATCTCCTGCTCTAGGATGTCTCTGTAATTTGTATATTATCTGCCCTGAGAGAGGAGACACTGCTCTGAGAGAATAAGCAGTGGATTTTATGAGCAGCCTAAACCAATTTTGCTTCCTACGCAGGCACTACAAAGAAGTAAAGGGTTGACAGCGGGTAATAAAATGAAGTTTGGCTTTGTGGCATGGTGGTGAGAGAGAAGGAGGAGAGATGAGAAAAAGACAGATGCTGCTTGGTGATAACTGGGCAGAAGTGCTCAGGCTACTGAGAGTAAAATGTGAAATGGAGATGGAACCCAATGTAGTTTCATCTGTTTAGGCGAAGGCATTGTGATGTTATGATGCTTTCCCATGAGGGAGTGCCATGATGCTCTGTCTCATCTATCTCTGATAACAGTCAGCAAACCAGAGAGTTTTTAAAGAACAGCTTAAGTAAAAGATTTGTCTGGGAAAGATATATGAGGAAAAATTTAATAGTAGAACATGTAGCAAGCACTGATTGAGATGCAATGAGGAGGAGGAGTAACTAGAGCTGATTTAAAACTCAGTATTTCCTTTCCTCAGGGAATCTGCTAACTTCAGCATTTATCTTTATGCTAGATAGAAATAAAAAAAAAATCTCATTTTTGTGCTAGAATGGAGGGTTTTGAAAAATTTTGGTTTTCAAAAGGATGGGGAAGGGGGGGTGTTAAAAGACCAATTTGACATTACATCTTCCTCCATTGCTTTTGATGAGTCCTTGGAATGGCAATTCAGAAATGTCTTTGTTGATCGCTACGAGCTGGGATCACTGGCCAAGCACTTTTGTCCTGGTGAATCACATTTTTGTGCCTCCTTCTCTGCGTCCAAAGAGCTCTGGCAGAGCAGAGGTCACAGCATACACCAGGATTTGCATGAGTGTGTGTCTCTTGGGAGATACAGTCCATCAAGAGGCCTAACTAATAGTGGTAATGAGAGCAAGACCTATGTAAGCTAGAACTGTCATTTGGCGTAGTGGCAATACAGGTGGATGCCGATCAATGTCATAATGAGACAAGATTGAACAAAGTGACAGATCCCAGTTGATTCTGCGTGACCTTGGCTCTAGAAAAAACATTTTGCTTCAGAATTTTTGATGGAAAGAAATCTAAATATTTCAGTAAAATGATTGAAAACATGTCTGACCCAAACCATTCTGTGATTCTGTTCTATGACATTATGCAACGCTCTATAGAGTTCAGGTTTAATTCGGCTATGTCATGAAGATCTCCAGAGCAGCAAGTGTACTTCATCCATTGTCTGCACACAGCCATCAGTTGTTACTCTGCAATGAATACTTCTGTGAAAGGGATATTTATTCGTGTGGGATAGTATTTAATCAGGATCGTCTTTATGTAATTTTGAGGGAGAAAAGGCCTCCACAGTAGCTTACAGAAATTTCTCTTTTCATTGGCAGTCTATAAACCACCTGCTCTAGGAGTCACAGTAACAGGAAAGAAAACAATTAGCTCCTTTCAGGTGTCATGCTGCAAAGATACCAAACTGATATTTGATTATATTTTTAGCCTGTGGGCTAAAGTGACTCCTGCACAAGAAATGGAAGTTGTGATGGATATGGAATACGTAAGTGCAGACAGGTCAGAGCTGGTTCCTCAATACACAGCTTTCCCCAAGCAAACCAGCATTCAACCAGCTGCCGGGAGCCCCACAGGAAACGAGGGTCCTTCCAGGGTCTCTTGAGTGGGGAGGTTCCCCACGCCGATGGGTGGCACAAAGAGGAGACCCAGGTTGGAGATCACTGAGCTCCTTTCTTTTCGAGGTGGTTCATGCCCTTCTCCCATCTTCTTCCCTACAACCCCCTGAGAGTCAAGGGAGGCTTGTTTCAGTAGGAGGTTAGTAGCTACTTAGTCTGTTTTCTTAGGACTGTGGGTTAAGGTCCTTACGTAAAAAGAGCTTGTCGTTTTTACTGGGTCTTGACTGTGTCAGTATTATCCTTTGTAAGCGGGAGGACACATTATATGAGTAAAACATACATATTTTCACTTGTAGTTTACTAAGCTTTTCGAGAAAATATGTTGGATACAGCTGAGATAAGTGTATCCTCTGTGGGGAGAGAAAGTAATTTTTATTTTTATTCTGAGTTTCTTCTGCTTTTTTGCCGGACTGACTGGTTTTGCTCTAGGATAGGGCATGAGGAAGAACTACAGCCTGAAATCTGCTTGCTCTGATATGTGGAGAAGAACATCAAAGCATCATATTAGGCTATTTCAGTGAAAATGAAGATACAATAAACTCTGGAATAAAGGGGCTCTTTTTCCCAGGCATTAGGAAGGGAGTGCTAAATTGTCTTAATAGATTGTATTGTATGCATAGTAGTTCTGCTCTCACAGGCTGAAACCTGAGTTGATGAAGTTGTTTTGTGATAAAGTGACTCATCTTTCCATTCAGCTGCAAATTAACAAAAATGCTAAACCCATTGCGTAAAGAACAGGCTATATCTTCTAGAAATAGCTGTCAAATAAAAAGCTAGTCATGTTGCCTCATCTTAGCTATTGTGTCAACTTGTCTGTAGCTGTTGCAATTCTTCTCCTGTGTTTTATAGCATGCTGTGATTGTGTGTCCAATGTATCTTAGAGCCGTTTTATTTCCTAATAACTAATGGCTTCTCTACTTCCTGCAAACCTTACAGTACCTCCCTTAGAGCAAACAGGAGGGACTAGCTGGTCCCTGTCCAATGCTATAAAGTTTCCCATGTTGCTAGAGAGTTTGGCTGACTTTCCTGACTAAACTAACTGCATGCAGATAAACTTCTGCAAGAGCTGATTTTTTTCAGGTAAGCCCTGCTCCTAAATCCTTGCTCTGTAAGTGATGCTAGACCTTCTCTTCCATGCTGGGCTGGATTCTCCCTTTTAAGTGATCCCCCTAGTTCTCACTTCTCCATTTCCATCTCCTGAGCTGGGACTCTCTCACAGAAGCGGTGGATTAAGGCTGATGGTGGTTACCGGGGCTCTGTTTTACTTCTCCTTGCCTGGTGGCCATGGAGGATCTGTTCCTATTATAAGCTTCCCAGTTCGGAAGACAACACTGCAGGTTGGGCTGAAGCATAAATCAGGGGAAAGAAAACAAGGGTTTTGAAGGGGCATAGCAAAGTATTGGCAAGACACCCACGAGGAGTTGGAGAGATGGCCTGAGATTATTCAGGTGAGACTTCGTGCAAATCCTGGGGAAAGTTGCTTGTAGCTGTTATAATTGTTAAATTTTAAAATTGGAGTACTTCCTAAAAAAGGTAGATTAAATGTTCCTGCCGAGAGGCCAGAGTTTCACAGAGTGAAGGCCTTGGCAATGATACAGACAAACGAATTCTTGCTTATTCCTGCCCCTGCCTCTCATCCCACCACTGTCTCACAACGCCCTCAGTGGTGCTGACACAACTCTTTCTCAAGCCACATTGTAAACTAGTCCAGTGAATTTGTTTAACTCACAACTTGATCCTGCAGGAATTCTTCCTGCACAAGTGAAGGGGCAAGAAAAATATGGCCTGAGTTGCTAAAGGTATTTCTTAAAAAAAACCAGAAAGCTGCTGCCAAAACCTCTGTGTTTAGCCACAGTGCAACTCCAGAGATTCATGAAAGAAAGGAACTGAGGATCAGCGATGGTTTTCCCTTGTGAAATGCACTGTCTCGATTGTCTCAGTCTTACTGTCAGAACTGAAGAATGTTGCAATTAAGGCTTATGATTGTACACATTAGGCAAATTAATTGGCCCAGGCTCCGCCTTGGAGTTAAACTTCAGGTATTGTAAATTTGGAAGGACCAGCCTAATATAAAAAATTTTTTCCTGTAGTGTAAATATGATCTAAGAGCTTCGGTATCACCTGTGGGCATCTGTGCTATATAGTGATTAGTGGCACTAATAGATTCTATGGAGCAATTTGGCACCTGGCAAACCTAACATCTCACAGCCAGCTGGAAAGCCTGGCAGTGCAAAGGTGCCTTTCTTCTCCTTCCCCTTGCAGTTCATCATTTGTCTCTTAGATCATAGATAGTAGTTCTAATTTTCTGTCACTGTTTCTAAGGATGATCTACTTCTATGAAATACTCAATTTAAGTTCTCTCTCTCCTGCTAAACACTATGACTTTTTAACCTGAATTTGAATGCTGAAGTTTTCTGAAGTGCTTGAAAATCTAAAAAAACCACCTGACTTATTCATAAGAAACTCCAGTCTCTTTAGAAGCAGTCTCTTTGTGCTGTTTGAGTTTTGGGTACCTAGGATCACTATATTGTATTTATTCTTCAGCCCCTCAACTTGTATGTCTTGACAGCAACCTCTTTATCCTCTGTGTTATTAGAAGATTTCAACTAGATCAAATAATTTGCAAGTAAGTATCGTCTAAATTAATTTTTTTTCTCCAAGCACAGATCGCCTACTCTGTGCCTGCTGTATCTATGGTTAAGCTTCCTTGTGTTAAAAGACACATACTACATTCACAGGCATGATTTCTTTCCCCTCTGGTTATTTAGGATTTATCTCTTGCAGGACATCTCTGCCATTTGGTTGTTAAGATCTAGATTTCTTGGTGTAAGACCAAAGAGTATGGACGTGGTGGCCAAACCATTAAATCTCCCCAAGCCTACCTTGGCTTCCAGTGCAGAATGACACTGCCTCAGTGCGTTGTTTTCTGTGGCTTCGAACACCCTTCTGATAACACGAGGTCATACCGTTTCTCTGACTGCCACCTTTTTTCTCTGGTCATCCTACTGGAAAGGGGTCAAGAAAGGGAATTGGCAAAAATTGTAACAGAGAGCCTCTGTAGGCTGTGAGTACTCAGCCAGGAAAAATTATCAGGAAGCCAAATATGCTGAGTTTGGGGCTGTTTTGCAGTGCCAAGGGAAAAAAAAGCTTCTCCTAAAATAGGATTTTACACTACAGAGTTTTCAAGAAATAAAATTTTGAGTGAAACACCTCTCCTGTTTTCTTTTGCTTTGCTTTCACAAGCAACAGAGTGGTACCACTTTTACGCTGTTAAACTGGAGAGGAAAAATGGTTGCTACTACCTGTAGACATGTATGTTTGTTCTCTACTACTCTTTTCCCAAAGAGGTGTAATTGAGCGGGAGCCTTACTTTGTGTGCTCATTTTAGTAGGTATCTCTGTATTGCAGGAAGCGTCCTGCCTCAAAGATTAGTTTTTGGCAAGGGCAGTGTGTATTTTGGCTGTTAATAACACAAGATTTTTCTTTCTTGTGGCAAGCCTAGTGCGCATACATGCTACTTATTATGTCGCCGCCCAGTTAAGCTGTATATTTTGGCAAAGAATTTCCAGCCTGGCAATCTGCATGTACCTCACTTCAACCCTTCTTAATAGGACTCTTATCTGGACCAAAGATTAGCAGTAAAAAAATGCAAGATGGGGCAGATCTAACAAACGTTGCAAGGCTTGGAGGTGAATTATTTGTGTCTGAAGAATCAGGACAATGCAATTGGAGATACCTTCAAGAGGATGTTGCACCTTTTGGCTACAGTTTAGAGAAGCAGGGACTGATAACAGTTTATTTATTGAGAGGTAGCCTGCTATGCACGTATGTTGTTGTTACACTAAGTCACTTGATGTTTATTTTCACAGCATCTCTGGGGTTTGGGCTGAGGACAGACTCTGGACCTGTGTGGGACTTTCAAAGCATTGCGAATATCCAGGACCGGAGAGACCTGACTTAAGATGCAAATCTTTTGTGTTCTGCTTGGCACAAAATAATTAAGAGGGGGTGGTTCAGCTTCTTCCGAATAGCAAAATTTTAAGTACATGAAATAGGGAGATGTAAGATAGAGTGAGTCTACTTTGGGTGTCTTAGTGCAGTGGTGCTAAAAGCACCAAAGCACCTCAGTAGCGTTTCAGTTTCAGAACTACTAACGTTTGCTTGATATTTATAACTTCAGACTGTGAGGTTTCTCTCCAAAATCATGAGGTCATGCAAAAGTCAAAAAAAGCATAATTTCTTGGAAAATATAATTAAAAAATTATAAACAGGAATTGAGTCAAAAGTTATTTTTTCTTAAATTATATGGATAAATCCTTCCTTTTAGAAAGGTCCTCAGTGGCCCTTTATTTCTATTGTTATGTTTGATCAAACATTAATGCTTATGTAGTCACAACACCGCTAAATACCTTTACCTTGGAACATAACAATTTCCTGTCTCTACAAGAGAGGAAAAGGCTTAAAAAACCCCCAAACACCCCCCCCCCCCAAAAAAAAAAAAAACAACCCACAAAAAAACAACCCAATCGGGAGTCAGCAACACTCTGTACCTGTACCTGAGCTTGAGATCACTGGTGCACAATAGTACAGCATTTGCTGCAGTGTTTTATACAAACATAATGTAATTAATTGACCTGCATCTATTTTGAGATGCTGCATCTCATGTATATTTTCTTACTAACTTTCTGAAACATCAGTAGCCACATTGATGTTAAGAGAAGACTGCTATCAGAGAGAAAACTGTCACATTTCGATGGACAGCTAGCTGTAAGGCTTAGCACATCCGTAGATTGGATGCTGCACGGAACAATCTAGGAGCACACCTGACTTCATCTGAAACATGTCATATGCCTTTGCATATTTATTTCTCTACTTCTCTGTGCTATGTGAAGCTATGCTAATACACCAGGTTTGTGTGGTCTCGTGCATTTTGAGGACAGGTACACGTTAATTGATCCAGAGGCAGTACCACTAGGCAGGCTGTACAGCTCGACATCTTCCTGCCTGAAAGGCAAAGATCATGGTAGTGGCAGGAGGCTGGCTGGGTGCTGGTCCACGGGGTTGTACTACACGAGCCGTGTGAAGTCAGCACATGCATCTTGTTTTCAGAATGTAGTCCTGGGTCTGTAACTAACCTAATTTAAAATTATTCCAAAATTTAAACTGTGAGTTGGCTTTAAGAGGACTATGTGGGATTCTCTGGAAATAGGAAGAATTTCTTTATTTTATAGATCATGGTAGGGTGAGGGAAGCCAGTGTTGCAAAATTTGTGGATATTTTTCTTTACCAGATAATTAAGGTTTTAACTGCTAGTCACTGGAGAAAAAAAAAAGAAAAAAAGAAAAAAAAGTAATGAAAAAACTTTATTCAATATGGGAGCATGTAAATTTTGAATGCAGAGCTTCTTAAAGACAAGAAGGTAATTTGTGATTCAAGAAAACACGTGTGCTAATTTGAACCCGGCAATGATTACAACAGGATTATTCAAGTGCTTTAAACTTAACTCAAACTTTTCTTGAATGTTTAGAACCAAATCATCATTGAATTACTTCTTTCCATTCCCTCCTTGTGTTTCAGTGCACAGAGGATGTATTAGATGACATTAGTACAGCCTGACCATCCTTTTCTGGTGCTGCACTTAGGTTTTATTCAATGTTGGATTTTTTTGAACTTCTATAAATGTGCCTTGTCATCTTTCATCAGCTTGTCTTCTAAATATTGGAGAAGGGGGGGAAGAAAAAAATTGGTCCCTGTACATGGAAAAGGAGGAAAAATTTTCTCTGTGCCAGCCAAGAGGCATTTTCTATTTACATTTTATTGTCTCTTCTTTCTGGAGAAGTGTGTTTCAAAGGCTCCCAGTGCTGCAAAGCTCTCTGCTGCCTCATTATTTGGAGCCGCTGATGTGCTGAGCAAAGTTCCTTAATGCAGCTTTGGGTAACTCTAGGGAATTCTCTTTAGTTTCCTCTTCCTGCTCTTTTCTCTTTATCTGAAGAGTAAATGTTTGTGTTTCTTGGACAACTTTGGGGAGAGAAGTCTGCAGACTGTGCTGTGCTACCTACCTTTCACAGAGACTGAGTGAGGAGATTTAAGGAGTATATTTTCCTTGCAGTTTGTGAGAAAATCTAATTTGGAAGGGTATTATTTTGATCTTCTAGGTTGGCTTCTTCCACATATAATCATTATTTCCCCCCTGAATCCACAGTTTGGTCTGTGTGCTCCTGAGTGAGAGGAATAACTGCATGACAAAAAACCCAACCCAAACAACAAACCAAACACACCAAAACCCAAAAAAAAAGACCCAGAAAATTTTTTAAAGACTTTTTTATTTACATATGCACATGATACCAATGAAATTGCAGTACTGCGACAACTATTTTGATCGAGTCAATGTATTTTACAGCATTTATGGTTCCTTTTTGCTGTTGTGGTCTTTGGCTTGTGAAATGGATGTTACTTCTGATCCCTGTTCTAATATGACCTAAACAATTTAAAAGAACTGAACACAACTCATAAAAAGAGCAAAAAAGTGGCTGCTTGTCACTGTATCATTAACTCTAATTTATTAACAGCCCCTGTGAATTGCCTTGCTTCTAATAATGGGAATAATAAAATACATACCTACTTTGTTTCTCTGGGGTATTTCAGAGATCATTAGTTAATGTGTATAAAACAGGGTATGAGCGAATACACTAATAAAATAAAAGAGAATTTTTAACAGCAAAAGGGAGGGATAAACATTGCTATGCTGTGTGTGCTGTGACTGTGTTTGCTATATTACTGATTTATACATACAAATCCAGAAAAAATATTTCTACTCTGATAACTTCAGCTGTGATCAGAGACGTATTCCGACTGGTACTATTGCACTTGCATAGTTCCCATCCCAAAGAGCTTGGGATGCAGCAAATCTGTAGTCTCTGCTGGAGGCATAAATGTTTCAGAATATTGCATCTATCCCTGTATTTTAAAACAGCACACTCAGGCCTGCTTAACATTTGCTTTTTAGTTTTATTTGTTTTCTCAGTCTGTTTATCCTGGTAGAACAGGGAGAGATGTACTAATTAGAAGAGTCGGAAATCCTTAAAACCATCTGATGAGGATCAGGAGATAGCAAAACTACCTCCTGAGAGTGACTAAACTCTCAGAAATTAAGTAAAGATAATATTTAGTGTCAAGAGTGCAGTCAGTTGAATTATGAAAGATTTTGTGAAAATGTTCTCGCTGAGTAGAGTGAGATCTGCTTGCTCGTAGCTGGGTTTCAAGTAAGGGAAGAGCTGATGGGGGGTAGAAAAAGAAGGTTTAGTATATTTAGAAGGGCAAATAAGACTGTGATTTCTGTGTTTTGTTCATACCTTCTTATGAACTGCACCTTTAAACTGTATCTCAAAATATTATGGCTGTCAGGTATCAAATGAGAGGCTCTCTGTCCATTTCCTACTGAACTAGCTCCTGCTTGACAAAAGCCTACCTTCTCTGCAAGCTTTGATCGGCACCCGTGTTAGCAGACTCCATTGCCCCATAGCCACAGCATGCCAGTTGGCAAATTCTACGAGAAGTATAAATTTTTCAAGGCAAGTGAGGAGACCCTTGTAAGTTGTTTTTCATTTCTTTCAGCTATAGGTCTCAGTCTTAAGGAAACTATTTTTTGGAAGAGTTCAGTTTCCACGTCATCAGCATTGAAGATCACTAGACTATTACCCAGGAGTAATTTGGCTCAGTGTGTTCAGAGATCACAGAACTACTGTAAGTTTTAAGCTGCTGTGAGTAATTCTGGGCATAGCATGGTGAGGAGGTCTCTTGGATTTGCACACTCAGTTCATTGTGAGATGTAGGCCTACTGGTAGAAGCTGAATGGGAATTCCTCCATAAACAGACTGATTCAGATACTAATCACAGAGAGTCCTACAAACTCTTCTCTTGGTTTTTCTTTTTTTTTTTTTTAAAAGAAGCTACATTTTGCAGTCTCATCTTTCTCTTTCTGTCAGTAGCAGTTAGCATCCAAGATATGTTCACCCTCAGCCTACCCATGTTGAGATGATTTCCGTCAGTTTTCCACTTTGATCAAACACTGGTTTACTCTGTCAAAAATCCTAGCAGCTACCTTGGAGCTACCTATCAACACACACCACTTGTTTTCATATGGCTGGTGAAGCTTCTGGCTTAGCTGGGCTTCTTCTGTATTAGCTGTTCAAGTTTCCAGGGAAGGAGGCCTTCTCCACGTGCTGTGTTTGTTGATCCCAAGGAAAAAAACTTCCCAACTCTTAGGATGGCACTTGCTGTCGGAAGAGGCAGAGGCAAAACTAGTAGTCCTGCTGTGCACAGGTAGCCTCTGAAGCTCTCATCCCCTGGCCCCAAGCTATCCTACAGCCTCGGGAGGAGCAGCAGGACTCAGCTGTGTGTTGTAACTCCATGCTTCTCTTGTCTTGCTAGAAGCAACAGAGCAAGGATTAAAGAGGTTGGGAGTGCATCCCCGCAGGGACAGTTGGACGAAGCAGGGGGAAGGTCTACCTGGAACAGTGAGGTGTAATGGCAGGCAGAAATACCGCTCAATCTCTCTGAAGCACCTTCTGTCATATTGACTTCTGTCTTAAGAACTAGTATGCTTTATATTTTTTCTGCTTTATATATAAAGTCTAAATTCTTTTTGCTGTTGCGTTTTCTCACCCTCTCTTCAGAAGCAGGCAAGCCCCATACCGGTGTCTCCACTGCCCCTTCCCAACGCTCCACACCTGGGTCCTCATAGGATGAAGTAGTCTTCTAGATTCTCCTCGCAGTCGTTTCTGTGCGTTTTCAATGGGAGAATGCGGTGTTTGTCAGTCGATCGCATTTGCGCACGGAGAGTCACGACATGGCAGCAACCTGCCAAACTGGGACAGCTGGAGCTCTGCTGCTCTCGCTGCCTTGGTGTGTATGCCCTTAGGCTGCCTGTGCGAGGTCGTTATTTTAGTGCCAAGGACTCTGGCAGTAAATATGGCAGTGTGTCATGGTTCTGAGTCAGGTAGTGCCAGAATTGTCTTCAACAAAACAGGGGATGCAGGGAATTATTGGAGAGCTGGTCACTGATGCGGATTTTCTGGCTTGGTGCAGAATAAGCCAGCTAGCAGCATGCGCTAAGCAGTGTAAAATTCCCTGTGGACTTCCTGGAACAAAATATGCTTTGGCTGCATTTCTTCCCTTTCCTAAAGCGCTTGATCCTGCTCTGTCTGCTGAGAACCTTACTTGACAGGAGAATTTTGTTTAGCAGAAGCCTGGATAGCTTCTGTCCTATTTCAGTAGCTGGACAGAACATATAAGACTGCTGCTGTTGTCTGATGGATTGCCGGGTGCCATCAAACGCTCTAAGTGTGAACAATAGAGCAATGTGGGAGAAATGAAAAAAAGAAGTTCTTTTTGTTTGTACTTAGCCTATCTGAGTTTTGACACAATGATGACATAAAAGGCAAAACTGTGGTATTTCCATCCACTGTGCTCTCTTTTAGGTTTCAGTATAAAAAGAAGACTTGATGGTGTCTTAAATCTTTGGTTTTGAAAACGTATTTCTGTATTTATATATGCTTTCCTGTGAAATTGATAGTATGGACTCTCACATCCATCTGATCATCCTTTTAAGATAACTTCTCTTGGTGGGAAATATTCCAAGCATTTTTGTCTTTCATCCCCAATCAAGGCAAGAGTAGGGTTCTAGACTGCGCTTCTTAATAAAACCTGAGTATAATAATGCTCAGACTGCTGAGCTTAGCTTTCTATTGGAAAGAAAAAATAATTACAGTTATTTAATTAACCTTAAATCTGAGTCTGAACACAGCAGGTAATTTTTTCCACTCTGTTAGATCTGAGATCAAAAGTGTGAAATTTCATTTTAGCTTGCTGTCACAGGACTGCTAGACTTCTTAGTATAGTCACCACACTCTTCTGTTAAGCAGCATACACAATGCTACTATATTATCTGAGCTCATCAAGAGGTTTCACTGACAACGTGACAAGAGCTTCTCAGCTGATAAGTAGTTTCCTCTGCCTTTTAGGGGAGGTATTAGCAAATTTGGACATTATGGAGGGATGGAGGAAAAGGAATTTTTGTTCTGTTACAGCCTGTAAAAGTTTACAAGAGGTATTCTATAGCCACTAGCCTGTAAAGGATAGTCATGGTCTTGACCCCAAAATGGTTGTGGCTCAAGGAAAACACAGTTAGCAGATTGTTGCACCTACAACCAAAAAATGGTTTTCTGTGCATGTACAAGCACAAGTATGTGCATACACATTACTAAAGAAAAGTCTTCTTCAGTAGAAGCCTCCAGACAAATTGTGTGGGGGACTCGGGTTATCAGAAACTGGAGAGAATGAATGTTGTATACATTTGAATACCTATGACTTTTTTTTTTTTTTTATGCAGCTAGTGTCCTTCAGTCATTTCTTAAATACTTTGCATTTGTTTTGAACAAAAATATGTATGTATTCTGATAAATCAGCACAGGACTACAAAGCTACTCATCTTTTCTATATACAGCTTCTACCAGACATAGCTGTAAAAAAAAGTTGTAACAATAGGAGGGTAGCATGGCTTAGAGAAGCCGTCGTTAATGACCATTAAGGGGTTATCACTTTGACCACGTTCCTGGTACGTTGTACTCAGTTTCTTCTTTTGCTGTTTTCTGTATTTTTTAGGTTTTGTTATGAAAACATATCCATGCAGTTCCATTTGATTTATTAAGACTTTTAAGCATTGTGGTTTTGTCTTTACCTGGCAAGAGAGCTGGATGGAAACTACGCTGACAGTAGAGGAGGGAGAATTACAGGTAGAGGAGGAATCTCTCAGGAAGGTAGTCTCTCCATCATTACATGACGTAGATTTACTTACCAGATAATGCTCTACTTGGATCAATATTACTGCTGACTCAAAATCTTGAGTGAAGACCATTCTTTATATAGCGACAGTGCCTTTGTGCAGAACATGTTTGCTGCAATCACATGAATATTTGCATTTCTGCTATCAATCACTACTGTTTTTTCATTTGTTACAGAAATGCAGTCAGATTTTAGATACTTTCAGTTTTAGTTACCCAGTCTATTTTGGGGTCACTAAGGGATGGTTTTCTGTGAGTGTTGGAATGTGGAAATCGGGGGGAGGTAGCAGTCCTGCTGCTGCTGTGCTTCACAGCAGCTGAGCTAGCTCAACTGTTCCAAAAGTGGGGCTTGAAAAAAACACCAAAACACTTCAGTCTTCTGCTACCCTCAAATTGTATACAGGTATTCTTAAACTGGATCAATCATAGAATCATTTAGGTTGGAAAAGACCTTTCAGATCTTTGAGTCCAACCGATAATGTAGCCCTACGAAGTCCACCACTAAACCACGTCATTAAGCACCACATCTACATGTCTTTTAAATACCTCCAGGGATGGTGACTCAACCACTTCCCTGAGCAGCCTGTTCCGATGCTTCATAACCCTTTCAGTGAAGAAATTTTTCCCGATACCCAATCTAAACCTCCCCTGGGACAGCTGGAGGCCAGTTCCTCTCATCCTATCACTAGTTAGTTGATAGATGAGACCAGTACCCACCTCGCTACAACCTCCTTTCAGGTAGTTGTAGAGAGCGATCAGGTCTCCCTCCCCTCAGCCTCCTTTTCTCCAGCCTAAACCACCCCAGTTCCCTCAGCTGCTCCTCATAAGACTTGCGCTCTAGACCCTTCGCCAGCTTCATTGCTCTTCTCTGGACACACTCCAGCACCACAAGGTCTTTCTTGAAGTGAGGGGCCCAAAACTGAACACAGGACTCGAGGTGCAGCCTCACCAGTGCCGAATACAGGGGAACAATCACCTCCCTGCTCCTGCTGGCCACGCTATTTCTGATACAGGCCAGGATGCCGTTGGCCTTCTTGGCCACCTGGGCACACTGCTGGCTCATATCCAGCCGGCTGTCAACCAACACCCCCAGGTCCTTTCCCACCAGGCAGCTTTCCAGCCACTCTTCCCCAAGCCTGTAGCGCTGCATGGGGTTGTTGTGACCCAAGTGTAGGACCCGGCACTTGGCCTTGTTGAACCTCATACACTTGGCCTTGGCCCATCGATCCAGCCTGTCCAGATCCCTCTGTAGAGCCTTCCTGCCCTCGAGCAGATCAACCCTCCTGCCCAGCTTAGTGCCTCCAAATCCAACTCTTCCCACAAATACCGTAAATTATAGTGCCACTGTTTTTGATGAGGGGCAAGAACAAGTGGTGGAAAAGGACAGAAAATCTTCAAATACTGTGCTAAGAGATGGTGGATGCTAATACAAAGTTATCAACTGAGATATCTAAAAGAAAATAAAGGCGCCAGACCACCCTGATATTACAGAGAGACTTGTAGACTTTTGACTTAATCACTGAGAGAACCTCCCTTTCACAATGCTGAGATGCAGTGTGATCAGTGTGCAACAGGTATGGCAAGGGTTTTGATTTAGGGGTTTGTGAAAGGACTGCTGGTTGTAGAAATCCCAGTCACAGCTAAAGGAGAAAGAGCAAGGTGATAATGGCTGTGAAGAATGAGTTCGTGGAAAGAGAAGGGGAAGGATCGCCTGCAGAAACACTCTGATGTAGGATGTCTGCATATAATTATTCTAAGGCACAGCAAAAACTCTCTTCTAGTCCTCATCTATGCGCAGCACCTAAGCTTTGATCTTGCAACCTGCTCAATGGCCTTGCAAAAACTAGCTCTAAGCTAAAAAAAAAAAGGGACAGTGGGCACAGTCACTGCCCTGCATAACACAGAAAGCCTGCAGAAGCCGTTCCTTTGATGTCTTTGGGAGCTGCTGTTCTTACCAGTACGCTACCTAAACAGGAGTAAGGCAGAATACATCCATTTTTGAACTACTGAGAAATATTTGTTCTTTAAAATCCCATATCACATATGTAGGTATGTCCTTAGCACAACTGCCCCGTCTTAGCAATAAAACACTTACAGGTTTGTTTTCTTCAGTTTCAGAAAGAGCATAGTGAGGCTGAGAGAGACTGAGAGGTTTCACTGAAAAATCAAGAGGCTGCTCCTGGATGTCATTATATCGGTGGCCCTTCTGCTTCATTCTCCTCTAATTCTTAATGGTGGTCAAACAGTTTGGACTACTTAAGAGAGTCAGCTGATCTGTGAAGCTGTACAGGTAATGCTTAAGCAACGATCAAATCTTGAAATTCAAGTTTTTTGCCCTACATCTGGGTCTTGATCTGCAGGCAGACCTCTAGCCCAGGAGCCACAACTCCCAGTGCTTTCCAAAGGATCAAGAGTTCCTGTCTGCATGTAATGTAACGTTCAGCAGTTCGCAGGATCTGGCTGTGCACGCTGCTGGTTGTCTCTAGCTCTTAATTATGCTGTCACACTGCACTGTCTCTTTAGATTTAACTGTTATAAATTGAAATGGATTGCAAAACGGGTGTCATTTTTCAAGTCATGAAGGGTTTCCGGGAGCAATGAGAGTTTCTTCTTGCTTATTGCTACTTGGGTATGCTGTTATGGAATTGAGTTGGTAATGTTGGCAAACAAAAAATGACTTGAAATATATTAGCTTGAGAAAAGTGATTTAACCTTCAGGCTGCTAGCAACAACATTTATATTTGGTGTAAATTGCTTGGAGCAAAATCTCTTTTGTAAAGAGGATTATCATCAGGAGTTCAGTCTGGCTGTGAATGTGCCCATCTTTGAATCACAGGATTTTATTTCTTTGCACTCTATTAGCATCTATAGTGCCTGTACAAAGGATGGATTATGACCTTCCTTTTAATTCTGTAGCTAAGTGAGAGAAGGTTCATTTTTGCCAGTTTGTTATTGTTGTTGTTAGTGCTATTAAATAACTATGGAAGTTATCAAACCATGAGGATCTTTTACTTTGTCTCTGGATCAGCCATTTTAACATCCTCTTTGCTTCATTTTCTGCCGTCAGTGAAATCTCCCCTATCTCTTCCCAAACATCATGTACTGCACAAATCTTTGTACCTAAAGACCTTTGAAAACATATTATGTAACTTCAGTGCATCATTGCTGGCACTATCTGCTGGTTTGCATTAGCAGCACTGCTGTCAAAAATGTTGTACAGTGTTGAACTTATAGCCTTTTTCTGTTCTGAGTCACTGTTATTTATCACTGAAAACGCAGAAAATCTTTTAAATGTAAAGGCTCAAATCTAAGCTAATTCATGTTAATCCCAGCTGAAACGTTGGTCGTTGCAGTGGAACTACCCTGATTGTGAGTTTGGCCCAGTAAATCAAATCAATGGAGCCGAGTCACATAAACTTCCTCCCAGTGTTACTGAGAAGCCAGGAGTTAAGTCACTATGATGAAAAGCAGGTCACTTCTTCAGCTATTGCTAGCGTGCATGGTGTGGGACTCTGCTCTGTGACTCGTAAGGCCACAGCACGCTTTATTACTTCCAGATGTCCTGGGGCTAAAAATAATCTGTGAAAGCTCTGAAGCAAAGCCTGGTGCTCAACAAAACCTTGATATCCACATAAAGTATCTTAAATGACAGAGTATATACAACTAATGCACCTGCATGCACCTGAGATTTCGCTGCAAATTGACAGACACTGTTATATCCCATGTTTCTAGTGCCAGCGCATAAATGAAACATGTAGATGCATATTGCATTTTCCTTTGTCTCTTTCATTTTTATTCTTTAAGCATGGAATGGAGCATTCTGCTACTTCAGGAATCAGAAGGTTGGAAAGTTGCTTTGTTTCAGACTGGACTTTGCTCTATAGGAGGTGGTGTGTAGGTTGAACTTGTAACATATTCCTACCTCTTCATCCATGTCCATGCTCTCCTTGGATTATACTGATTTGCTTCAAACCATACAATTGTATATACATTAGCGTTGGAGGAAAACTGCTCCTTCTTCAAGTATCCACCTCTACTGGCCACCAAAGTGAAAAGATCGGGTGGTTCCTGCTGCAGTCATAGTCACGGGATTATTTACTTGCTGGTGATTAACTAACAAGAAATTATACACAAATGCTTTCAGGCAAAGAAAACATATTAGAAAGAATTGCCTTTATGTATTGTAATTACATGCGTAGTTTGTGGAGTCTCTGTCACACATCCTGAGGCAAAAAAATAAAAAAGAAAATAATTATATGAAGATACATTGTTGAGGCATCCCCAGTGTTCAGTCCATTTTAAACTCATAAAATAATTAATAGACTGAGGAAGCAAACTGATGAGATTGAAATAGTCTGTGACCACTTTATATTGCTTCGTCTGACCTCAGCTGTACAAGTGCTCTGAAGCGACAGAGGAATTTTTCTTTCTCTGCATGTCCCAGGTTAATTATGACTCCTCCAGAATCCTGATTAGACTGTCTTATGTATGATTGGATATTTGTACCCAGGATTAAAAATTTATATTCAGAAAGTGGCCAAAAATTATTTTATCTTAAAGGACTCTTGGTGTCTGTAGCTTTGTTTCAAAAAATGTTGTCATTAATTGTAATTTTAGTTGAAGCTGGTTCATTACATTTAATATGATGTCTGAATGACTCATCTGAACAGTGTTTACAGAAATTACATTCCTGCATAAAGTTGTGAAAATGCACCAGACATGAGAAAACTTATCAAAACCAGACTAAGTAGAAAGAGATGACAGAGAGGCTGGTTGTAAATCTAGATGTATATTTACAGGCATACAGTCCTTTGCTCTTGCACAAAACTAATTTTTTTTTTTCATTCTATTCTGTTGAGTTGAAAAGGCAAATATCTCAACAGATAAGCTTCTGAAATGGCCGCTGTCCTAGTTGAGTAGGGCATGGAAATCTTAGTGGGGGTCCAGACCCTAGTGAAATATTAACCTGCTCCAGTCTATCCATCCTTCATTGCTCGTGCTCCATTTTGCCATCTCTCGTTAACGCTCTGCAGCCATGGACCTGCCCCGGGCAGCGGCAGTAGCAGCAGTCAATGAAGTTCAGATATACATTTCCCTTCCCATGGCTATGGCTTTGATAGCAGTCTAACTCTTGGCATTACACCATTGTAATCTGAATGCAGATTTGGCACCGTTGAAGTATGTGGAAGATGAGGACGGTGTATCAGTTGTTTTGTGAAGTATCAGCTCAATTGTATCTGCTCTTGGTGGGGGAAAGTTCTCCTTTACTCCTCGGTTGAGGATATGAGGGTTTTCTTTTGCAGGAGGAAAGTATCAGGTTGGTAGGATTCCCACCTTTCCCTTTCCTTCTCCTTTGGCATACACCCCTGGCACAAGATCATGGCCTTCTTTGCAATGCAGCGCTGTAGATCATCCTTTATGTCTGATCCAGAGGCGGCTGTTACAGGCATCAGTAACGGAGCTTTACCCTTAAAGCAGCTTGTGTACTTATGTCTGCAGATGCTCAGTGTGATTCCTGGCTGGCTGTCCAAAAGGTGGTTTTTTCACACTACGGTCGGAGATGAGTCAGCATCAGTGAGATGTGTACTGCTGCAAAGATGCTGCATTCAGTAATTCAGATGGCATCAGTGATTACTTTCCTGCTCTGATTAGTGCCTAAACGCTCAGAGTTGCCTGTAATTACTCACTTGAATTGGGCTTCAGGAAGCCCTTGTGTGGGCTTTTCTGCACAATTCAGTGGCTTTCTCTCCTCCACTCAGTTTTGGAAGAGACAGGACCCTTAGGCTCTGAAATAGCCTTTATCTTTCTTCACCTCAAAAAGGGTCAACTCACTGCAACTGCTGACCATGGTTCAGACTTTGAATAGTTTTGTCTTACCAGACACTTAATCCCTTGCAGCTTAATTGACTGGGAAATAGTTAATGCCCAGTGTTGACTGTTTATTCCTTAAAATCAAAAACAAAGTTTAAGCTTCTGCAGGAAACATTTTTTTCTTCATTTGACTGAGTGTAAAAAGTCAAAAAGCATGCATATAGTTCTCTCTATTTTGAAGTAGACATCCAAAGGGTCAGGTCAGTAGGCATTACATGGAGCACATCCTTTGACCTTAGAAATCCTCTGGTTCCTTAAAATCTCCATACCTTCTTCAGTACTTCCTTTACAAAGGCCAAGCAAAATCAATTAAAACAAAGAAGAATCAATTTTGTCATAAAATCACACTCTTAAAAATATAAAAAACCCAAAGATGGTTCTGAAAAATAAAAAAGTCAAGTCAAGACTAAGTTGAAAGGAAAATCCCTTAACAATCCTGAATAAACTAGAATCTGCTTTTGAATTTGGAACCTAGTAAAAGCCTCTTTAAATTTGCTTGGGTAGTGGAGATTCAGGGATCTGTTTGAACATAGAAGATTGGAGCATTGTGGCTTTTGTGTCATGATCTCAAAATATCAGTTCGTTTGTACACATTAAACAAATACACAGATTTTCTTTGCTGGTAATTAGCATGGCATCAGGTGGGTACAAGTTTATTGTATTTTCTTCTAAAGCTAACCCAGGAAAGGGAAAAAAAGTACTGCAAGCGGACACAAATCCGATTCTGCAATAAGCAAACACCATCTCATTCTTCATGGCTTTTTATTGTGGATGAGGCCCTCAGCAACTGGATCCAACTCTGAAACTGGCCCTGTGATCTATCCGCTGCCTGACTTGGACTGCTTTATTACAGAAATTAGAAAGGATGTGATTTTTCTTACCTTTTCTTTTAACCCCATAGGGTTAAGCCAATAATCAAGAGGAAGAGCAGATTGCCTTAGAAGTTCAGTTTTTCTGTGGCTCTGTTTGGTGCTTCCATTTTCATCATATCAGAATGGTTTGGGAGATGCAATTGTTTTCCTGACTTTTTGGAGTCAAATGTTCAAAATGGTCTCAGACTACATGGGGAAAACCTGTCAATTGTGTATGTAGTCCTTGCCAGAAATACTTAATGGAATGTGGCTGCACAGCCAATTTTAGGGATGCTTTCAAGTACTGTGCTATTTTCTTTTCTTTTCTTTACTTTTTTTTTTTTTTTTTTTTTTAACTATTCTAGCAGGCATTGAATGTCTGACCAAAACAAATGAAGCCCCATTTGGGTAACTCAAACAGAGAACCCACATGAAACAACATAATAAATTGATGTCCACATTTGGAAATCTTAACAGTTATTTTTGCACTAGTCTACAACTATAAAGCAAAGCACTAATGTTTAGTGATGCAGGTTGGAAATGTTCTCTACAACTGAAGCGTGGGAAGAGAGTTAATTCCTGTTAAACATTGTGGCAATCTCCAAGTTTGTGGTGCAAAGCACTTTATAAATGTACCATTTTTCTAGCAGAATATTAGGTGAGGTTAGGTACATATGTTCTTCGGAATACGAGTTCAAAGCAAGTATCCAGTGACTGGAAGTGGTCTTCCATTTCACCTTTTTGTTTCCTTATGTTCAGTATAATTTGTATGGCCTCTAGTGACTAAGGACTTCTTTCATTAATTTTTCTGCTTTGCAGGGCATGTGTCGGACCAAATTCTCTAAGTCTTTTGTCACCTCCATCTTCATCCGGCTAAACTAATATCTACTTTTGGACTCACACACCGTTTCACACACTTCCAGGTTCTGCGAGTTCCTGTCTTCCAATATCACTCAGTTTTTCGGAACCTGAATGAGATGTGACATTTTGTTATAAATAGGATTAATAGTTTAACCTGTTTGTTTAACTTCCCAAGTGGCCAGTTCTTTAATAAGAACAGGTTTTAATAGGCCTAGCTGAGCCTGCTACATTCATTTAAATTGTAATCTAGGCCATATCTGAAAGTAGGCTAATACCCGAATTCACTGAGCCAGAATACCCACAGCTATTAATTTGTAAAATAGTGTCCCTCAGAAGTTATTCTGCTTGACCCAGTTTCTGAATTGGATGGCACACCTGATGATTTGTTATGGATAAAGAAATTTGGGGATTTTCATTTGTTTGATGCTATGGGCTGCAGTCCCAGGCAGCACTGGGAAAGAAGAGCGGTATTTTGTTGGACTTGAGTCCCTACTTTATGTGTCTGTGTCCATTAGAAATATACATTCAACGTTTCCACGTAGCAGTACAGTGATTGTGAAAACACTGTAGATTGGTAGGAATGCAAAGTCAGGTCTGGGTAGATGGATCAGCTGTAGACCCGGATAATGACAGCAGATTGACACAGATCGTGGATGACTTTTCACTGTTGTGAGTGGTAACGCCTTGGGGAGCGCAGTCCAGCCAAGCACGTTCCCGAGTGTTGCAATGAACACAGTACACCTTGTAAGGGTTGATCCGTGGTGCTTCTCTTGATTCACATAGCTGGCGGTCAGTTTTCTGAGGTAAGATACCTCACTCCATCCTGAGGAAGGAATGTGCTGTAGGACAAGCTATATTTCTCTCATGTTCCCATGCGGTGAAGGGAATTTAACCTATCATCACATGTAGCCAAGGTTCTTACAGTACTTTAAACTCTTTGGTGTTGTTCATTTGTGTTGGTCCAAGCCAAGGACTCATTATATAAGATTTTTCTGTATGAAGGTTTGTGGGGTTTGCTCTAAGTGAGTCTACTTCACTGTCCCTGAACGGTTTACTAGGTTTCAGAAATGCAAAAGGGTTGGTGAGAGCAGGGAATCTTGGAAGACTGCAAAAATGCAGCAAATGCTGTATTTCTGTTTTGATGTGTTTGCATTTTATTAACATGCAGTTGACTTGTCATGTGAGAAACTTGAAATGGCTAACAGTGTTTCTGAAGCTTCTGCAGGAGGAAGAGGTTTTTTGGGGGTACATGAAGATCATTGTCCTGGTTCTTGACTACTTGATCGACAGTGTTCTACTGTTCTTGTTTCTTTTCCTTTCAAAGTTAGTAAGCTTTTTTCAAAACATCGATTTATATTTTTCATGAGCCTTTCCCTTGCCATGTAAGTGGTTTGTGCATGCTGTGATCTGCAGCACTTCAAAGAGAGGAGGGTTTTCTTTCCTTCCATTAGTCTAACAGAGAGAGGGGCTATATTAAGAGAATTCAGTCCATCCTTGTTTGTCATTTAATCAACTTAAAGTTTGAATCAGGATGGCTGGGGACACTTAGGCCTGAAACCATTGTATCTAATTAAAATACTTAACTAGGACACTTCATGTGGGAGCCTAGTCATGTCAGCCCCCTTAATATAGTCAATGGATCTCCAAAGGGCAGTTCCAACAACCTATACTCTCCAGAGCAAGCATATGACATCTGTGTTCCTTAGAGTCAAACGGATGAATTTTGACCTTAACAGCCAATAGTGGATGATAACCTACACACAGGAGCGTGGTGTTGCAGAGCAATGTCATTGCACTATATCTTCTGTGAAGAAGAGCTTTCTTCATGGTTTTATTCCAAGTCAAGACAACAGGAAAAGACTGAGCACGTTGCTGAGTGATAGCTGACAAGAAATGCAACAGCTTGGCAAGGTGGAATTAAAGTGGAAAACACAGCATTTGTACCTGCAGTGTTTGTGAGGAGATCTGTTTCTACTTTGTCTTGTAGGGATAACTGCATATCTTCATGGCTGCCACTTCACAGTGTAGGAGATAAATGCTATTCAACACTGCAGTGAGCATCTACTGCTAGGAGTCTCAGACAGTCCAAGTTATGTTCTAAACGGTGACTGCTGGGTGCAGCTATGGTATAATATGGAGAATAAGGCTGAGCTTGATTTTTTAAGCTTCTCAGATTAACCTTTTTAATTGTTGTGGTTTATTTTCATAATAAAGGCTGTTTAAAAAAACATCTTTTAAATTGCCATTGACTGAACTAATGTAAGCTGCTATAGCTGACTAGGAAAAGTTATCTCAGACTGTAGCTCCCAAATAACTGATCTATGTCTTGACTCAAAAGCCCTTAAAGCTTTATTTCTGCATCTTCTCAGGTACCTCCTGCAGGAAGTTAAAGGAAGGACAGAACAAGAAAGCACCATGTCTTCAGTCTCAGCTTATTACAATGGAAAGACCGTACTTATCACAGGAGCTACAGGTTTCATGGGCAAAGTACTGGTGGAAAAGCTTCTGCGCTCCAGCCCTGAAGTGAAAGCAGTTTATATACTTGTCAGGCCAAAGGCTGGACAATCAATGCAAGAGAGAGTGGCCAACATGTTGAAATGCAAGGTAAGTTTCTATATTTTATTCTAGAGTCTAATCTGAAATCCATTTAGCTGGGTGAAGCAAAGGACTTCTGTTAAAGAACAAAATACCATCTTCTGCTGTAACCGTTGTATATTTTTGTTGTGTCTAAAACAAACAAACAAATTGTACATGAATGAACCTGGATCTGTCTGATTTTGATAGGTGATGTAGCATTTTACACTATAGTGATGTCATTGTTTTTCTTCCTTTTTGCATTGCTGTTTGTTGTGAATTAATTTTTTCAAAAGCATGTTAACTTAGCAAATTTCCTTTTTGCAAGAAGAGCAGCATTTTGCTTTTGTAAACTCTTTTCCTTCCCCCACTTTCAAAACTTAATATTCGAACATTAGCATTCAAAAATAAAGCTGAGTGTGAGCCCTTCACACCCTACTCTTTGCCCTTACTGGGGCATTAAATTCATTTCATAAGACTAAGCCTAGTGGCAATGTATAGTGGGCAGTGCATTGCTGCAGTACACTAGGGCATCTGCCATCTTCTGATGTCAGCTCCAGTTTAACTTTATTTATGAAGTGATAAAATACTGCTGCATTTGTAAAGGGTGTTTTCCAAAGTTGCTTGCAGCAGAACAGGAAGGCTAAGAGAGACCTGAGTTGAAGACCAGACCTCTGTGAGCTCCACCCATGTGGCTTGTTTCTGTTGAACTTTTAGCTTGCTGCCCTGGTGAGGAAATCCAGTTCTCTAGTGTCAAGAAGGATGTCAAAGCCCTTTTCTGCATTTAATGTAAAGATTTGTAAATAGAAACTGCTAGACCAGTTATCTAGAGTGGACTTGGCCTGAGGACCTCAAGGTCAGTGGTGAGGTCATGAACTTGCTCAGACTCCTCTAGCTATGGTAAGTGCCAGAGTTCAAGCCGACGCTAACTGCTAGTGTGAATTTGTACATAGCTGATGTGAAATGAGGGGAAGGGACAGATCTGGCCCTAGTAGGCAAGGAATTACTTGGAATTAATCTGAGAAATGTCAACATATCTTTAGAGTATTGGTCTAAAGCTTTGAACAAGACTTGACTGGAAAAGTACTCCTCCCCCTTCTACTGGAGTTAGAGGTAAAGTAGGTCTATAGATAACTTAGCAATAAGTAAGTCTTGGAGAAGGCATGAATTTTTCCTCCTAACATTTTGAGGCATCAAACTAGAAAAGTCTTAAGTACATCCAACAACAGAGTTTGATTTTGGGTTTGGTTTTTTTTTTTGGTGTGTTTTCAACAGAGGGTAGGTTATTTTCACATTCAGGAAAATTTGTGAGTGATATAAGAGGAAAATATTGCATTGGTTGCTTTTTGCAAGTCTGTCAAGTGCAGAATTTTTCATTACTTTTCCTTTTAATGAACACTTTTCAGCAGTTTCTACAGTTTTTGTCACTGAAGACTGTGGGTAATGGTTTTCATCATCAAAAACAAAATCCCTAATGTGGTGTGTTTGCATGGTTTTTTGCCCCCCCCCCCCCTCTTTTTTTCTTTAAAAACCACTGAGAAAATGACAAACCTAGCTATTTTTCAGGACTTCTATAAGCTTTGTTTGCATTTTATGTATAAATATTACTGGCTTATCTCTTCCGTTGGCCAACACAGCTTAGTGTTGTTAGCTCTAGGTGAGGTTCCCCAGTAGGTGTTTTATTGTTGCAGCTGTACTAGATGTACCCTTTTTTCTCCTAGCATGTGTCAGCAGTTTTAGACATGCCAACAGCAAATAGGACTTGATAACCTCTCCTTGAACCTTTGACAGCCTGCTTCAATGTGTTTCAATGAACAAAAGAAGGAGGCAAGTCTCTAAGGTAGGCTGCTGCAGCCTTGAAATAAAAACTCTAGGAGTATGCTCACAACTCATTCAGCTCCCCTCAAGGAAGAAGGTGACTTTTTTGATGCTGGTCTCTTTAAAATAAAGCAAAAATACTTCCCTCAGGCAGAAACCCGACTGTTCAAAGGTTATTTCCATGTGAAAACATTGACAAACTTTGTTTTTTTTCTAGATGTGAAACTGTTAATTCCAGCAACTGGTAATTTCATGGCAGACGAAGAGGGCAAGAAACATTATTGTTAACATTTTTGCAGATTGTTTCCAGTTACATTTGCTGTATGCCTTTAAGCCACATAATCAGTTATTCACAATCTAGAGACTACACTTTCATTTACAGTTGTGGTTTGCATTCTTCAGTTTGGGAAACCCCTAAGCTATATAACAAATAAAAATGCAGCAATAGCTTACTCCAAGTCTTAAGGCAACATTTGCATTTGACACTCCTGATCATAATCACTGATGAAGAATGCATATATTTGAGTAAGCACAGGAAAATTCAGAATAAAATCCTTTCTCTTCCTTACATGTATGTATATATTCTAATCTCTACTGCATAATAATTCTTTTCCCCCACAAACTGTTGGATTTAATGCAATACAGTATTGCTATCTGGTTTTAGGTGAAAATATTTCTACTTTTGTATTCTACCCTATGTAATCTTCTCTACTGACCGAGCACACATTCACTTTGCAAGTAACTCTTTCTTCTTTTACATTATGCTTTGACCCAGTATTATCCTCTGGAGTTTCCCATTTTCACATCCAGAAGAGAAGTATCCCAGGAAACAGAGGGATAGAGAAAAACAGGTTGCCAGCTTCTAAATATTCTAAACAAACAGATAAAGGTAGTATTTGGGATGAAATAAGATGAAAGCAGAGAAGTAGATTGGCAGGAATTAGTTGCACTGCATAATGCTTAGGTCCTTCAGGTAAGGTCCTCTGGGGACTCCTGATTTTTTGATAGTACTTAACAATATTAGAAAAGAAATTGCCTGTAATTTTTGATCTCTCTTCATATATCTCTGTGAAATTTTTGTGGTTTCTATCATTGTATCTACAGGGGCTTAAACTTTGAGGTGTCACATTTGTGAACTGTCTTGTTCACAGTATGTACATGTGAATATGCTGAAAGATGACTCCTGTTAAATAAAAAAGCAACTGTAAGTTACAAAAGGGTCCTGAGGTGTGAAGGGGCAAAATACCTTGATTTGTGCTTTTCGATGTTTATTACATGCAATTTTTCAAACTCAACGCAACATGAAGAGTAATTATAAAAAATAATTTGGGCAGAAATCAGAATTTTTCCACTGTATTCTGGAGTAGCTGAACACATGGCATTGAAATGTAATATAATGCTGGTTTTCCTCAGATCTTGTAAAATTAGTTTTACATGAAGATGCGTTATTGCATTAATATGAAATGTATAATGAACAGATACTCAATTATCTCAGCACCAACTCCAAAATGAGCATGTGCATTGAAGAATGTGTGGTGCTTCGTGACCTTGCCTATTTATGAAAGGAGATGTTCTATTTTCCAGCAGCGAGTCCCTGAGGGAATCAAGCTATTACTCTGTGCTTAATGAAATGCCATGTCTGCATGGCACAGAGCGCAGCTGTTACACAAAACCCCAAATTTCAGGATTGGCTTCACCCCAGATGTGTCTGTCGATGTGGATCACAAGGCAAAGCTTGACAGTGCTGTTTACTCATTAGTTGATGGGACGTGTATATTTATCAGAAGTAGGGAATTGTTTCAAGGACTATTGTTTGTTGTCTGATCCCTCTGCGCAAAAATAGGCAGGAATGCTTGGAGGGGTTGTCTCAGATTCCCTGGAGAGCTGTTACCGGGCTAACGCTGAGTCACTGGTTGTAGCTTTCACATTGTCCCTGGGAGAGCAGAGCTTTTTCCATGCTCTGCATGCAGTGAACCAAGGCTGCTTGCTGCTGCCAGGCTGTTTCTCAGATCTATTTGTTCAGTGCTCCTAATTAGAAAGATCAGTTAAAGTAGGGAGTGGAAAAGACTCTTGTTAATGTCTCTAATAATTCAGAGAGAAAATGGGGAGGCTTCGAGGCTGCTGAAAATGGGGAACAAATATTGCTGGGACTGACCAGAAATCCTGTAAAATGCTACCGCTTTTTTCATGATGTCCAACCACAGTTAACCCTTATGCTTAACCCTTATAGTTACAGTGGATGGTACAGATAGACCTTCTCTTCCCTGCAAAGCTTTGTCTGGAACTACACATTATGATGGGACTGACCACTGAAAACAGCAGCAGTCCAGTGTTATCAGACACTTTGTCTCTTCAGTATTTCCTTGTCAAGTATGCTACGCTTATCAGCAAATATACAGCAAGACCCTCCAGTAACCCTATAAATTTCACCAAATCATGCCAGATTTCTCTTTTTCCACCTCCATTGACTATCCCTTTCTCCACTCCCTTGCTCATGTGTCTTGCTCATCACCATAAGCAGTAAAAGTTCTCCACGCCAAATCAGTGCAGCGTCACTCTCTCTGGAACAGTGGCCCCTAAATCTGCTGCGACCACTACAGTGGTGCCTGGATCAGTACCTGGATCAGAGTAATGAGGTTTTTTGGTTGATGGAACGGGATCCCACTTGCTCAGTAAGAGGTCTGGAAACTGCTAATTGGAGTGAAACAGAGCTGAAGATGTTTTCTGGTTTAGTATTTATGTAGATTTGCCTCACTTTTGTCAGTAGATTATCAGAAATAACTCTGGTATTTGTGTACCAAAGGAACAAATCTGTCATTTTAACAAACATTTATTTCTTACTTGACCCCATGATTTGTAAACCATGCGGTAGAGAGGAGCTAAATCTTAAGGGCGGTAACATAACTGACATAAATGCAGGCAAGGGTCTCGAACCATTCTGTTCCTCTTTCCTGAGCTAACACCATCTGTTGCCTTGTTCCATTTCATTTCTGTCTCTTCTACAACTTGTGCTTCTGTTTGAAGAAGGCTGGTAAGGTTTTGCTTTATGTGTTAGTGGCTAATAGCCTGCTTCCTACAGCACAAGGAAGGGCCAACAAGACAGCTGGTGCTTCCAGCAAGATAACCTTTCACACTGGACAAAAAGTCCTGAGCCCAAGACTCACTCACATGCCCCTGGTGTCACTTTCTGCTGTTGGATGTTTGCAGCCGTGCTGCTGCTGCTGCTCCTTGGCTCTAGGCTCAGCTGGAATATGGGCATCTGGAACAAGCAAAGTGCAATGATATAGTCTTTTCTGGGTGCTGCGCCAGAGCTGCAGCCTTGTATGGTGACAGCTCCTCCTCATTTGACGGACATCCAACCTGTGTCATGACTCAGGGTGTAGAATCTCACCCATCAGCTTTCAGCTAAGTTGGAAGATCTGGCAGGCCTACCTACTCTTTCATCTGTTCCACATGCAAAGCCATGCCTACCAGGGGCCTAATGGAGAAGCTGAGAAGCACAAAGGCCCACCTTACTATCAATTAGCATCAGCAGAACTTGGTTTCCTACAGCTCCTTTCTCTGGAAGTGCAGCTAGTTGGAAATGGCAGGGGAGTTAAAGTTGTTTTTTTTAATGCATACTCAGATGTCAGAGGAGAAACCATGATAAGAGGAAGGGGGAAAGAAGTGTGGTGGTTGCAGTTGTGTCCTCCATTCCATCAGTCAGATAAATTCAGGCTGCAATCTGCTGAGGAAGAAAAAATGTCTTTGTGTGACTGAGACAATTCCCAGAGAAAATAGGCTCATTGCACAGTTTTGTAGTCATAATGCAGTTTCCATCACTACTTAGTATACATGGATGCTGCACAGTAATTTAAAATATCTCCACACACTATGTAAGTTGATCAGGGATGCATTCAGAGTTATGGATTTATAACAACTCTAAATCTTCTTTGCTGTGTGTGTTTTGTTACACTTATACGTGACTAATGACAGTATTAGAAATAACAGTAACTATACTTTTCAGTAAATAATGTATTTCTTTGCTAAAAGTTTTCATTGTGTCTGGTGAGTCTGATTCATCTCACTGGCCTTTTGCAGACTGATTCCCTTTGGGATACTTTAATTTAGAAATGTTAGAAATGGAGCACCCCAGATCAATAGTCAGTTTGAAAATGCTTGCGTATTTGAAAACGTATTGCTGTGTCCATACTCCTTTTCTCAGGGCCACAAACTTGTTCTGTAAGGTTCTATGTACATACAAAAGGAGGCATGAAAAAAATGTGGAGAGGCATCTATACACCATTCTCAAAAGATGAGCCCTCATTTTTTTAATGAAGCTGGAGAGAAAATGTGGGTGACAGGATTGTGATGCAAGTTAGACGTCCAGGGACAGAGAGAGGAAGCAGTTAAATAATAAGTTGGTGATATTGCTAAGAAAGGACTTATGTTTTAGTTATGAGAAGTTACAATGAACATCAAGTCATCCAAAAGGAGGGACGTCAGCTAAGTTCAAAGATGGCAGAGAGAGACAGAATTGGGTCAGGAACAGTAGAGTAAGGGGATAAGTTTATGACATAATGGTGACACCAGTGGAAATCTTAGTAATGGAGGAAAAACAGTACAGACGCAGAAGATACAAGAACAAATAAAAGGCTGCAGTAATATGAAAACTTCTGAAGAAAGCCCAAAGAAACAATTAGAGGGAAAAAGAGAAGACAGCAGGTCTGCAGAGGCTATCAGAGATAACATTCAGAAAAAAAGAGTTTGTAAAAAGCATCAGAAGGAAAGTGTGAAGAGTAGGGCATTATCATTGGTGAAAGTCAGGGCAAGGAACTGGAAGAGAATGGGGTTGAGGAGCTAGATGGAGGAAGAAATTAATGGAGGACTACAAGAGGATGTTGGTGTGGATGAGGGAGAAGAGGAAACCTTCTTTTCTCATATTGATATATGATAAATCTTATTTGCCTTATGTTGGCATTCAGGAGCCATAGTTATGCAAGCACAGGTCTTTGTCCAAAAAGTCTTTCAGTCTGAATGAAAAGCCTGGTAAGGTCATGAGCAGAAAGGAGAGAAGTAGTTTAGGGTGATCAGAGAGCCCATGGGAGTGAATCAACACCATGACTTTTGAATTATAAGAAGGATTGTGCCTGATTTAAAGCCAAAACGCTTGTCCCTGTCATATAGCCCTGTTGAATTCATCATTTCTTCTATATCAATGTGATCAGACAATGTTTTCCTGCTTATACCAAATTTTGCTAAATATGTTAATCTTCATTGAGCTTTTAGGAGCATGGGAGAGAAGTATCTAGGCCTTATTTAAAACAGTCTGTAAAAGAAGTCTTTCATCTTTCACTTAGATGTTACTTTTAATTTTTTTTGTGATCAGTTATTTAAACAGCAAAGTAATTTCTTGACGAGAATCTGTTGAACAACACAGAGGTTCTTCTCTACCCCTCAGTCTTAATTGCATTGCAGAACAGAAGAAGTATGAAAACCGCCCATCCTGTTCTCTCTTCTGTGCAGTTCCTGAAAGTTATGCAGAACTAATATTTTATTTTGCGGAACAAGCTCTAAACTCTGCTTCCTTTGTTCAGTTAAGTTGTCCAGTTTCTCTTTTGCTCTCTGCCTGTGTCATGACATCATGTAGACATCCCTGTGGCCTGGGTAATTCTCTGTTCCTCCCAGCCACTAACATCAAGCATCTGAAAGAGATACTCTTCTCCAGTTTCAGGGGAAAATAAAGTTTCCTTCTTGTCTTCTAATTAAGATCAGTCTTTGATACTGTCACAGTAGAGTAGCTATTCCCAGGAAATTTCATCTCCTATTTTAAGCAGTAGGGGATATGACAAAAACCTCTGTAGTATCCTTTATTATATAAAAAAATAATAATTCCATTCTCTGCAGTTTCAGCTAGTTTTTTATAAGCTTGAAAATGCAAATCGCTTTTGTTTCTAACTTGTTTTCACACTCCTCTCTCGGAACGTCTTCACAGGATCACAGAATTGCCGAGGTGGACAGGGACCTCTGGAGATTGTCCAGTCCAGCCTCCTGCTCAGAGCAGGTCAGATAGAGCCGGTTGCCCAGGACCATGTCCAGCTGGGTTTTGAATGCCCGAGGAGGGAGGCTGCACAACCTCTCCGGGCACCTGTGCCAGTGCTCCATCACTCTCACAGTAAAAAAGTGTTTTCTTCTATTCAGGCAGAATTTCATGTGTTTTCATCTTTTGCCCATTGTCTCTTGTCCTGTCACTGGATGCCCCTGAGAAGAGCCTGGCTCCACCTTCTTCTTTACTCCCTGCTATCAGGTATTTATAAACATTGGTGAGATACCCCTAAGCTTTTTCTTCTGAAGGCTGAACAGTCCCAGCTCTCTCAGCCTTTCCTCATAGGAGAGCTGCTCCAGTCACTTCATCACCTTCGTGGCCCCTTACTGGACTTGCACCAGTATGTCCATCTCTCTCTTGTGCTGGGCATTACACAACTGGACACTGGTCTCCAGATGTGGCCTCACTAGTGCTAAATAACAGGAAAGGTTAATCATTTGGTTGTTGCTGCTGTCAGTCAAGTGTTGGGCTAATCAGTTCTGAAGTGCCTCCTTCCAAGGAGGAAAACTCCATCCATGGAATCTGACTTCCAGAGCATAGATAGATTCTCTTAACAGTAGCAACAGAGGCAGAAGAGACTGTCACCAGGAGTTTCAGAGTATTCTATAGGCCATAGGCCAAGACTAAAATACTGTTTTTTCTATCTGTATGTGTTTGAAGCACGAATAAGTTATAGAATCATAGAATCATTTAGGTTGGAAAAGAGCTTTCAGACCATCAAGTCCAACCGTTAACCTAACACTGCCAAGTCCACCACTAAACCATGTCGCTAAACGCCACGTCTACATGGTTTTTAAATACCTCCAGGGATGGTGACTCAACCACTTCCCTGGGCAGCCTATTCCAATGCCCGACAACCCTTTCTGTGAAGAAATTTTTCCTAATATCCAATCTAAACCTCCCCTGGCGCAATTTGAGGCCATTTCACCTTGTCCTATTGCTTGTTACTTGGGAGAAGAGACTGACCCCACCTCGCTACGACCTCCTTTCAGGTAGTTGTAGAGAGCAATAAGGTCTCCCTCCCCTCAGCCTCCTTTTCTCCAGACTAAACAGCCCCAGTTCCCTCAGCTGCTCCTCACAAGACTTGTGCTCCAGACCCTTCACAAAGGCATTTCCCACTGGGAGAAGCTGGGTCCCTTATTATGTGGCTTCTCCTTGTACTTCTGCTTGAATCTCTCCCTGAAACATCAGGCTCTGGTCACTTACAGATGCAGTTCTCCAGTGTTATTAAAATGATTCCTGCTGATGTTGTCCCTTAAAAGCAGAACTCATAGTACCTGGAAGCTCTAGAAAGGATTATGACCTAATTGTGTGATGCATTGTCTTTTATTACAAGTGATACTGCTGAAATACAGACGAGCCATGGGGTCTGCTGGTTGTCTGCTAGTCACAAGCTCTGCTGGGTGGTACAGAATACAAACCTCAGTTTTGTCACCGCCAAGGAGAGTTCACAGCTTAATGTTCCAGCTTTGCAAACTGTCTTCAGTAATTCAGCTCCTGGGGGTATTTGCAGTGGTAAAGTCAACTTGTGTTTCTTTTCTTAAAATAGACTGCAATTTTCAATTTACTCCAGTTATACATTACTTGCAACAGGTGCACAATAAATCAGAATGAAATTAAGATTGTTTAATTGACATAAAATACTAAATGAAAAACAAGGATACAGTGCTAAATGAAACTGTGGAAGCAAGGTGAATTATTCTCGAATGAGTAATTTCTTGAAAGCAAAATGCTTCACAGTTCATTTCAAGAGCATTTGTCTTTCATTTTGTGAATTAAAACGTTTTGGTGTCCAAACCTGCCACATCCGTTTCCTCACCTTTCACTCAAAACAGCTGTTAGAAGGGTTGATGTGGCACATCCACCGCGACCGGCAGAGCGACACTAACACCGATACTTGTCCAGGTGCTCGGGCACTTGCAGGACAAACCCAGCGTCAAGTATGGTGGCCACCATCGCTGTCTGACCAGAGGCCACCTGCCCAGCAGCGGCTGCCATCTCAGCAGAGCACTGCCTTGCAGCCCTGCTGTACAGAAACTCCATCTCTCGTACCAGCCTCTTATCACGAGGTGCGTGTGACCTTTGCTAGGTGTATGCACAGAAAATACGTCTCGTGCAAAGGGTCTAGCAAGATCTCTTTCTGGAGCTTAGCGTTCTATGCGCCTACTTGCTTGGCTGCAACAGCAAGGAGGTTAATGGTTTCTGCCTTTCATGTCATTCTACACAAATACTCACCACCTACAGAATGGTATGTAAAAGCTGGCCTTCATTTTTCTCTTTACTTCTTGGTTTCATGCAACTTTTCCTTGGCCTGGACTGGAATCACAATAAATCATCAGATTTCAAAAGGGGTTTTTGGTTGGTTGGTTTTTTTATTTTAGATCACTTCATGATGTTAAGTAGATCATGATCTAAACAGCAACACTTCCAGGGGAGAATACAGAGCCTCAAATATAAACATTCCAGAAAAATCTCTTTAGCCAATGTACGCTAATGCATGTGTTGCTGGTGCAATAAAGTAAAAAAAAAGAAAGGAGAAATCTCAGTTTCATATTAGATATCTAACAAGAGACTATGCACAAGTTTCAATATAAATATTCAAGTGCTCTGCTAAATTTGTAAAGACATCGTGGCTAATTTTATGCAGCTCTTTGAGAACTCTGATGGTCAGGGACCTCATTTTAGCCAAGGAAAATTATGGATGAGCTTCTTATGCAGTAAACACAAAACTGTGCTCTGCAGTCCAATTAATATATACCATTTGTATACACACAAATGCATACATATGCATAAAGGTCCTCTCTTTCAAGCTAGCAGTTTTTGTTTTATTTAATGGTGGATACACCAAGGGATTCGTGTGTTAGTGATGATGTCTGCAGTGAAGAATTCTGCCAGCTGATAAATAACAAAATAAAGAAAGGTTCAGCCCTTGAAGCAAATGAGCAGGCAGTACGTTTAGAATGATGCAATTTTAAAAACCCTCAAAGGTAAGATTTTCTCTTGTCAGTAACAGCCTAGAGGTTACAGTCAGGCTGCATTTGCTGCCATATGTAAAATGAAATGTGTTTTTAGTTCTCCATAAGCAGTGATATTTTGGACACTTGTAGCCTGTATCTACTTCACAATATTTTTTCTTTGATGTGCAAGGGTGTCTTACAGAAGAAGGAGGGAATCTCATCAGGGAGTTAGCAAACTAAGATTGCAGTTGAGTCACAACTTTAAAGGATCTTCATAACATTGCTTGAATTTGCATTTATGCCTATGTGCTTTCTGGTTTGCAGCCAAGGCCCAGTTCCTGAAATCAGTAGAATTTCTCTTGGTATCTTCATTTAGCTTTGGTTGAGTATCTCATGAAGGGTGGATTTCAAAGAGGTGATGGGCCCAAATAAGTAATTTACAGTTGTCCTTTCAGTTCTATGTCATTGTGTTGGTTTTTCTTTTTGTTCTGGATAATTTTGTTTCTTATAGAAAAAATGCGTGTATGAGTTTGATTTTACTGCCAATATTTCAACTTCAGATGATGGTGACTTAAACATAGTAAGAATTGCTTGATACAGGAATGCAAATGCAGTTAATCACTCTTCTATATCTGGGAAACCATTCCTGCCTGACTCCAGCCTAAAAGCCTTCGAGGATAGGCAAGCTAGACAGTTCCTGGGTTTGGAAGCTGCCAAAACCAGGAAGCAATGGTTTTATTGGTACTGCTGACTCTCATACACTTCTTTTACCCATGTGATTGCATCTGAACTTGGCCTTGTGTGTCAAGTTGGAAATGGAAATAGTATCCTAATATTAGATTTTTGCAAGTGAGTAAAGGCAAGATTTAGATTCTCTAATCCACAAAATTCACTTTTATGCTAGTCAGAGATCTCTCCATCCAGAAAATTGTCCCTTTTTGGATGTTGGTCTTCTTGCCAGCAGAAAGCTTTCAGCATCACCGCCACTGCTGCCTGCATATGCTAAGTGGTAAGTCAAGGAAGCAAGAGTGCGTGCATTAGAGGTATGGAAGAAACGTGGCGCAGGGGAGGGTGATTGTAAAGAGTTCAGCATGGCATTTTCAAAGAGGACAGGAAAAGTACAAAGAGCATTGAAGAGAAAAGCTCCACTCCACAGGCTTGAGAGTTTACATCAGTAACAGAAATCAGAGCTGTTTCCCAGCGGCTTTTGCTGGCATCAAGAAAGATGGAGCGACATCATTAGAGAAGTCCTGTTGGGCATCCTTTGTAACCCTCCGATTTCTCCTGTATCCCGGTTTTGCTCAGGCACACAGGAGAGCTGAGCTTTTAGGCAGCTGCACAGCATGCTTTGTGTTCATGATTTTGCCAAGTGACCCGTTCACCAACAAGGCCTTCAGCAAACATGTTTTTAAACAATGTTTGTCGTTTTGCTGGAGCCCGTGACTTGGCTCTTGACGTGTGCGAGTTGGCATGATTCCTTTTTGGGCTGTTGCACTTCAGAACCACTCTGGATGCCGACGGAGCTGCTCATGTACCAAAGCTCATACGCGGGCTTGGGTTCTTTGCTTTGAATTGGGGCTGAATAAGGACATCTAACCTCAGGCAACCTCTCTGGGGAACATCTTGGCCTGCAAATCATAGTTAAGAATGGAGGCTTATCTTTTTGTTAAGCGGGTCAGTAATGGAGCTATCAGTCAGCACCCAAAGAGCAGAATTTGCTATTTCGTCATTCAACAAAATATAAAGTTAACTCATGTTTCATCCTTCATGTCTGATTTTATTACATTCTATCCCCAGCTGCTTCTTAAAGCTTTTCTCTTTTCCTGAATTTAACCCCGGCTGTCCTTACCTGTAGTTTTTCTTATCTAGCAGCTGGCTATGACTGAGTGACGGATGCTAAAACCAATTTTATGTTGGAAGACCTTGCAAAGAAATAAAGTTTGTTGTGAAAAAAACATTGCAGTTTAAGAAGAAATCCTAGATATAGTGGGGCAGAGTCTTTAATCTTGTTTTGACTTCCCAGTTAAAACCCTCAGACCTGATCACCGTATAATACCTTCTACAAAGAAAGTTGTTAAAATACTGGGGAGATAGAGGGAATGCTCTGAGCCTTAGGACCTCTAAGACAGAGCTTCCACTTGTGACACAGTGGTACGTCTTGATGCGCACAGTCCGGAGCATTTGATCTTCTAGGTGTCCTGCCTGCAAAGAAGAGTTGCTGGCTGATGCATCGTCCTCCTCCCAGTCCCTGTCTTTGAGCTATAACTGGAAAAGTGAAAACAAATTCAAGGTATCCCTGCATACCAGAATGCCATGATTGCCAGAAGGCGCTCATAAGGCTTTTCATACCAGTACTGACTGCTGCATTATGTTCCAAACAATTGACCTTAAATTTGATCCTCCAGAAGATCATACAGCTTAAAAGTTTGCTGAAGGTCACCTTCAACTGCAGTTTAACCTAGCAAATCCAGCCTACTGTTTTTATTTCATTCACCAGACTCATTAGGACTGCCAAGTATATTAGGTAGAAAGCTTTAAATGTGAAGTTCCAAATCGCATCATTGCATACACAAATAAAAATGTCTGAATTGTGCCAAGGAACCCAAGTGTGAAAATTGGGTGTTGGTAATTTTCTGGGGGCTTGTATTAGGCCTTTTGTTTTCTTTTAAGGGAGCTGGGGGTGGGACTATTATTAGTGTTAGCCTGTTGTAAATGAATTTTGCTTCTTGAAAGAAAAAACTGCTGTGGCGAAGCAGCTCTTCCATTCATAGTTAAATGTGAATGATGGTGTGATTGTGAACGGCAACTGTCTGACTGCAGCCAAACATTCAGAGTGAGCTGGTCTGATTTTGCAGAGGGGAACCATGCTAATTCTGTGAACAGGGGTGATTCGCTGCCACGCTCTGGACCGTGGAGGTGGCAGTCCAGAACCTGTTGTTTGTGACCAGACTTGTGTTTGATCTGGAGTTGGCATAGGGAAAGGATTACTGGTCTAACTAAATATTTTTAAGATCAAGGCATGCCTTAGGCACTCTGTCAAAAATTATCATTAGACTGATTTTTGATCCTATATTTGTTTAGTTACTGTAAGCTTCCACTTTAAAAATCCTAACTGTAAGATGACTGCTTCCAAGGTGTACTTCTGGGATTAAATGTTTTCCTACATCATAGCCCCTAGCACCACGCTGTGCCAGGTGGCACTTTGTGTGAGTTTGATGGGGTTTCGTGCATCTCTGTTCCTGCCTGGCTGTCACAGCTTGTACCTGTAACTTCTCCCAAGATAGAATTATGTGATTTCCCATGGTTTTATTGTCCTGTGTGTTTATGTCACCTTACCACAGAAAGTTAAAATGCCTGCAAATCTGCTGGGAACCTGCAGCAAGCAAAGTGACAGTGGCTTCTAAGCAAGTCTAATATGATCTACAGCTGCTGTGGTTACTGACATAGATTGTGCTGGTGGAGGCTGTGATGCTGAGGTACCTGAAGAAGAGTCTGGGTATTGCGATGACAAATATTTTATGAGCCTTGCAGTATTCATTTTCTTTGAAGAAAGTTGGTGTGTCTTTCACTCGTGCCTCAGACTTCTGCTGTAGTTTGGGTCTGTTTTATCCTAAACTCAAGGAGATGCATTGAAGCGGGTGCCACTGAAGAGTTAACAGAATCTTGCCTCGCATTGATACAGACTGGATTGGGTGAGTTTTGCCAAGTATATGGCTCATTACTTAGGGCGTGATTTAGACGAGAGAGAAAATTTAGAATGATCTTCTTCTCATACATTAAGCTTCGAGATAATCGCTGGATTAAGAAACTAGTTTGCTTGTCAGTTCCTAAAATATCCCAGTAGGCATGTGATGGGCAGTGGTGTTGGAAGAGTTCAGATGTGCCAAAAAATAAATAGGTAGGGTCAAAAGCTTGAGCTTGGAGAATTGGTAGCTTGTTTAGTGTTAGGTACAGTAAGGAAAAATCAGAGCTGGGAAACCAGCTGATGCCAGTGCTAATCTGCTCCCACAGTGGCAGCACATTGAAATGCTTAAAAGAGCACAGGATTATAAAAACATAGAACTGGAGAATAGCAGAGGAACAGAGGATGCACTAAGGGCAATTAACGAAGGACAAAGGCTCTGGACTGACACCAAGGCAGGTGTATGCCACAATGCGCAGCACGTTGTACCTGTGATAACAAGAAACAAGGTTGGTCACTAGAATGGCAGAATTTACCAAAACTCCATGGTCATCATTTTTCTCCCAGTCTGCTGGAGGCCTGCATTTTGGAGGAGAAATTACTGATTCTAGTAACTTGCAGTTGTCCGTGTCTGATTGCACCAAGATTTAAAGGAAGGGACTGAGCTTGATGTGCTTTTTTCTGGATGAGACTTCTGGGCACTGCTGCAATATAAATAGCAAATAATAATAACAAAAACAAGTGATGGCATCTTGCTTGTTTAAAAACCAAAGAAACCTTTGATACTGGCTGACTGTGTGTGTACATTTGATCTGCATTATCACGTGTTTTCTTCTCATCTGCCTTGCCTCTCTGCTAATTGTCTCCTTTTGTTGCCATCTTGTCATAAAAGTGGGGTTTCAGAGTTTGGTTTAGGGGCAAGGTCTCTTATTTTGATTATGTATCTGCAAAATACTAAACCCTGTTTTCAAGCCTTCGTACTACTGCCAGGCTCAGCAAAACAGGAACCTGAATCTGGCTCTGAGCTGGGCATTACTAGGTATTACAATTGTGTAATACTGCAAGTTTTGCATAAATATAAGCAAATGTTTATGGTGAACAGTCAGTATCTTCCTAGTAGGGAAGGGAAAAAAAATCTCCCCCAAATGCCTTTTGGCAAATAACATGGATAAGGACAAGCAAACTGCACTTTCATATTGAATTACCTGGATTGCTTTGGTGGAGCTCCATCACCAGGGCCCTAGAAAGAAGAAAAAAACCCCAACAAAGCCAAAAGTATTTTGGGGTGACCTCTTCTAAAATAACAGTTGACTTTTATTTTTCAGAAGGATTTTTTTTTATTTTGAAAATTATTTCAGATTTTTATTTTTAAAATTTGGAACTAGAGCTCAAAATTACAGAAGAATTCCTAGTCGATGACAATTTTTTTTCATTTCATTGAAAATTTCCCCTTTGGTTCAAGCAAGAATTAAGTTCTGTAGGGTCTCTCTTTGATAGTGAAAGCATCTTGAAAAATTAGGTGTCCAGAGGGCTCTGTAGTAGTCTCAAGTTTATAACATTTTGTTTATGAAAGATGTGTAACACACACAGCAAGCATGTAGTTAGACTCCTCACTCAAAAGCTTCATGATTCTGTCTGTAAACCCTCTAAGTCTGACCTCTTTAAACCTTTTTAAAAGTACTTCACTTACTATTCAAGGTATTCAAGTGTAAACTAGGCTTTAAGAACATACAGTAGGGATGCAGTAGGGTAACAGAAGGTTTTATTGTACTGCTTTCTATGTGACTACCCCTGAGCCAAGCGATAAAGTCATGTTTCACAAGACCAGGTGAATACAACTGCTCTGCTTCTGGTATTGCATGTGTACCCACACCCAAGGAATTAACCACCTGAATAATTTGAGCAGGAAAAACACTTTTATGTGTGGATTTCTGTTTGGGGAGGTTGCTTGCTTAAAGGAAATAACCTTTTAAAAAATCTGCTCTGTTACCTAGTGTGTTGTATCCATGCTTGAAGGCACACTGTCTCCCTGATGTTTGACTCCCCATTGTATGTGGGCAATTCCCAAGCCACTGTCCTTGCTATGATCTCCAAGAAGCTGACTTCATTAAAAATGTGTATGTGTATATATATATATATATATATATGTATGTTTTGCAGCAAATTTCTTTGCCACAGGGGCAAAGAGAGTATGAAAAACTATGTATTTCATTTATTGGAGAAGCCTCCAGGCTTTCTAGATTCTAGAGGACACTTACGGCTGGACAAAGGCAAATGTTGCACCCGTCGTCAGGAAGATCAAGAGGGACAGTTCAGGCAGCTGTAGACCAGGCACTTTCGCTTCGGTCCCTGGAAAAATCATGGAGTGAGTTTTCTTGGGGCACATTTCTGGGTACATGAAGGAGAAGGTGACTGAGAATAGTCAGCACGGATTTACCCTTGGTATCCTTGCCTTGACCAACCCGATCATGTTCTGTGATAAAATGGCTCAATCTGTGGATGATGGCAAAGCCACGGCTATCATTTACCTTGACATTAGCAAAGCTTTCAGTATAGTCTCAAACAGCATGCCAACATCCAGACTAGGATGTTACAGTCAAGATGGGGAAAAGAAACCTGTCTGGACAGTCAGACTGCAAGGGTTTAATCGGTCTTGCTCTGCCTGGAGGCCAGTTATAAGTAGAATTTCTTAGGGGTTTATCTGGGGACCTGCCCTGTTTAATACCTTTAAAAAAAATATATCTCCAGGCTATACTGGATTCTTTATGGTAGGCTACTTATAGCTGGCTGTGCTTTTATAAGTAATACCTCTTTTAGGAAGCTGGAGAGGGGTAACGGAAGAGTAACCCTTTTCTGCATCTCTGTGCTCCTGAGGGCTGGTAGCTTTCCCTGGTCTTTTTACACAATTCTTGGCTTTTACTCTCTTGCCACTGATGTGCAGTGTTCAGTACAAGGAAGTTTCTGTGTATGAGAGGTCACTCACTAAACAAACCTTAGTCAGATAAGCGCTTCTAAGTGCGTCAGGCACATCCTGGCAGGGTGTTTTAAGTCACAGGAATGACTGCAATTGCTGATAGTGAAGCAAGTCAGAGGCTGGGAGCAAAGGGATTAAAATAGATGCAGTGCCAGTAACAACTCTAATATGTAGCTTCCAACCAAAGGTGTCAGTGGCATACTGGAGGCCTGGCGTGATTAATGGTCTGGTATAATTAAAGCTCTGATGCAGTGAAGGGGGTATGCACCTGCTTTAATTTAGAAATGTGAAAGATACATATCAGAACTTCATATTCTTCCTTCAGGACAACTACTTAAAAATCTAGATGAATCATAATTTCAGTCTAGCCCCTCTGTCAGATAAATTAATATTATTTTCCCTGGTTTAATGAGGGACAAAACAGATGTACAGCTTCCAGACCCAGTGTGGCAAAAGTCTTCCTAATACAAAACTTGCAGTGAGTTCCCATTACAACGAGCGTGCTTTAAATAAAATACCTGCTTGGGCATTTTCCTGAAGCAAGATTTAATTGACCTGTGTCAATCTGCACAGCCTGTCAGCAGAAAGCAAGCAAGGGAGCTTCTGTCTCTTGAGTTCCGATTTGTGGCTTTAACCCAAAGACCTTTAAAGAGCAGGGTTAATCTTCCCAAGCTTTAGCTTCTAAAAGAGGCATTTACTTAAAGGGTGCAGTTTCATGGTTGACCTGAGCCAATCCAAGTCCCTGCTGACTCCACCAAAAAGGACGGTTTCACCACGTGCCACATGACGTAGCTACTTCCCATATGCTGCTGTTAGCCCCTATACACAGCTATAACAAATGAGGTAGGCAATTGGTCTGACTGAAAACCCACGGGCAACCCTCTCCATCCCCCGCACAAAAACCAGCCCCCAAACCTGGCAGCAATAACCAAAAAAACCCACCCTCTGGCTGAAAATGTAACTAACTCCTGCCAGTACCAGGTCAACTGGTGTGGCCATCAAAGACTGGTAGCAGGCGACAGGAGGGCAGGGCAGAGGCTTGGACTCTCAGTGGCAACGTGGAGTTGGACTTAGGCTCTCGTAAGGAATGAGGGTAGCTTAAGTACACATGCGTTTACTCTTAAGTCTTTAGCCTGATCTAGGCAGAATTTTAGACTGAATGCCTTAGCTTTTGGATGCCTGAAGCTAGAAGAGATGTTACAAGTGCGTGAGACATGGAGAAGAATATGCCAATGAAAGAATACTAAGCCATAACATCTTTTCCTGTGCTGTACGTCGAAGCTCTTACCCAGCTACAGAATTCCATGTTGCACAGTCAAAGATAACCAGAATGTGTTTTAGAGCTCAGCCATGTGGCTGCTTATTCAAATATGCTCTTTCCAGCTGGTTTGCCTATCAAACTTCATGCCCAAGATGCAGCTCAGCTTTCTAGGTACACTATTCAAGTTACCCAGGTTTCTAAGAACATGGAGGTGGAGCTAGTAACTTCTTCCTGTAAAATCTTACCATCATTATCACTTGATTACATACCATGTCACACACTGTCCACATACGTGATACTAGGAGAATGGTGCATCTTTTTGAGAGCTGAGTCCTAAACCCACAACATGCCTTCTCTGAGATACCCAAGGATTCCTCTGTGAAAATAGGGCTTGCTATTTTATTATTTTTGAGATAGTAGAAAAGCTGAGGTGTTAGAGGTTTTTCTTTTTGGCAAAAAGGGCAGAGAACTGTAACTACATATACATGTAACTATTAATGTTCCCTGTCATAAAGAGTGTGGGGAAATATAGAAATAGCCTGTGGAGATAATCCGTATTGTAGATAAGAAATTTTGAGAGGGATGTGTAACATGACTAGGCATAGCCAGAAAGATAAGAAGAGAAAATACAGTCTTGCTCAATGGGCTGAGAGACAAGATTCTCTTCTTCATCTCCACCCTTTTTGTTTCATCCATCTGCTCCATGTTGTCATCATACAAGTTCTTCAAGGAAGGGATTTTCTCTGCACAGGGTTCATGTTATGTTCATTAAAGAAAGGACAGTCAGGTTTTGATTCCTATCTTTCTGCTGATTTAAAGTACTAGTCCTTACCATTTCATATCAATTATCAAAATACATGACCATCTTTTTTTTAATCTGCGTGGAATAAATAGAAGATTTTGATCACTTTATAAATACGTGCCAAAATACTGCTTTAGCATCTGTTCCAAGCATCAAATAAGTAGTTCTTTAAATATAATCTATTTGAAGGATTTACACTAAGAAAGGATGCACAAGAGATCAAGGCGTGGAAGTTTAGAAGGGGAAAAAATTCTTGTATGTGAAGACCTATATGTGCTAAAAATACATTGTGGCATGTTCTCTGTAGATATTACTCTCATTCTAATATTTTTAACCCAGTATATCTGATCCCTTAAAAGCTTGATGTCTGCCACAAATCCTGAGTGCTGATTTTGCTTGTCTCTGTTCCAGCATGAGCAGAAATACAAACTGTGATTAAAGTCAATGTACTGGTTTTGGTAGTGACGTCCAAAGGGCATCAGGACTCTGTATGCTGTAGCCTGAATACCAAAGAAGTAAAGAATAAATCAAGTTTACTGCAATTCAGAATTGTTAATATATTGCCTGTATGATTTTGACGGAGTTTTATCAATGGAGAGTCTCTGAGCCTTTAGGGAACGGTAATTAGATTCTTCTCTGTCAAATTTTTGCATGTGCACAGTACTTTGAGTGAGAGGACAGTAACCATTCTTAGCAGCACAGAGACCTTGAGCTTCAATAGGGCATGGAAGCAGTAAATCGTTTTGTCATCCTTCCAAAATTCTTCCTTTTGGCCCTTCCTTTTGAAGCTTGGAAGATTATCATTCTTTCCACCCTTCCCCCATTACTTCTTCCATTTCTTTCTGACAGGCAGGGTTTGCTGCTTCGGGGCCTAGCAGTCCATTTCCCCACTTTCCACTAGCCCCAGAAATCTCCAGGGAAGGTTTTGATCACAACATCCCTCTAACATCAGCAATTCTAGCTGCACCGTTACATTTCCAAGTCAACACTGACCCAAATCCTGTGTGTCCAGCTCTACTTCTATTTTCTGTTTAAAGATCCATACAGCATTAAAGCCATCATCTGCTCAGTTCCTTCTTCACATATCTCCTTCGGCTCCCAGCCTTGTCAGGTAACCCATCCCTCCCGTATACCTCAGCAACTATAGTCAATGGTAAGTAAATTCTTTGCTGTTTTAGCACGTCATTGCAGATGCAGAAAGGGGAAAAATTAGAGGTGAGTTTGCTGAGATTCAGGACCTGCCAACTGTGTGTTCCTGTTGAGGGTGAGCCATCACCATGCTGGGGTGATGGCCAACAATGCTTCCCAATTCCCTTTCCTCACCAACCTACACTTCCACAGCTCACTTTTCCCACTTTCAGAGGTCGCCCTTCAAACAGGGTGGTAGAGCTGCACTCCCTTCTGTCAGCAACCTGGAGTTTTAAGTGCAGTCTTTGTGAAGGTTGGAAGAAATGAGTGTACATCTTGGATTTGGGCTGGAGAGTGCTGTTGTTCATCGTACACAGCTGATAGTTTGCACCTACCTGCTTGTTCACTCGCGTGCAGAGTCTGGAGAACTGAAATAAAGCAGGTTGCGTGAAGCACTTACGGCTAGGCAGCTTTGACGGACACGGCTGATCAATTTAGGGCTAGCTGGTCCGAGTGTGCCTCCCCAGAGGGTTCCCCAAAGCTTTCCTGCCTCTTTGATACGCTGGGACGGCTGCTGGCCGAGGATGGTCGGAAGGAGAATGTTTGGTTATATCTTAACTTGGCGTTGTCTCAACTGGTGCGCTCTGCACGTATGGCCGGACATACGTCACGCTTGAAATGAGGTGACTGAGCAATGGCACCGACGTGCTGCCGGGCAGCGTGCTGTCCCCTGGTCCATACGCGTTACACCGGCCACCTTGCTGAGAGGCTGCTCCACTGTTTTCTTTGGCTAGGTGCCCATGCCCTGTCGAGTGTTCAATAATGTTTTTAACAGCCTAGTTTGCAAAGCAAGAGGCAGCCATTATCTTCATTGATGTCTTCTGAGGTTTAAGTAAAGCAATACATTTAGTAGAGGGGGACAATTACCTCAATTGCTCAACAGCAGTCCCTTGTTAGAAACAAAGTCTTAAAATAGTGTTTTTACAGCTGTAAAAGTTCTATAAGACAGCGATAATTCATCTCATGCTTACTCTCATGGATACTGATCAAATATGTGCCCGATGAGAGCATGTCCAGGAGGACCTGGCCAGCTGACCTTAAAGGCCACCTCCCTTTAGGAAGCAAAGTCCTTTATTCCATACCCCTTTGTATGTCTTTTCTCTCTCTCAGCATAATACACACCCCTTACTCCTGAATCCCTGCCCTTTTTCCAAATGGCAATTAACTATTTGCTCTCCTTTTCTCCCTCCCTCAGGTAAAGAGTCTTCTGTGTGCTTCTTTTCCTGGTAGCTGGGCAACCATGCTAGAAACTTATTTCTTGCCTTCCTTTTTATCCTTCTCTTTTAGTTCATATTTTAACTGCTGTGGTTTGGGTCTGCCTAACCTGTATGAACTAGTTATCTCCTGTGTTTATGTATTTCACTACAGAGCACAAACACCCAAATTGGTGTTCCAGAGTAGAGTAAGATTTCAACTAGCATTGTAATCTCAACAAATCAACCAGCTTAAGTACATTTGTATTTTCCAACTGCAGCTGCAACATGAACCCCATATTCAACAGCGTCAGCATCTGGTATCTCACTGGGACAGAGAACGATCTTATGAGGTCCATTCCAACGGTCTTTTTCTTCATTCGTACCTGTGAATGATAAACAATGCTATTTTTTTTAAAAAAGACACATGCACACTGAGGCTGCAGTCTACCCATGCACTTACCTGAATGCCATAATATTAGTCTGAGAGTCCTTAGCAGTTCTGGGGTAAAAAAAAGTGAACTAGAACTTGTAGAATTTACTGCTCCATAGAAAGGAAAGCAACAAAACAGCAAGTCAGATAAACAGCTGAAGTGCGCTGCAGGCATAGTAGCCACGCAGCCCATGGATACGAACCAGAGTAATGCTATGTGTTTCAGGTTTTGTCCGGTCGGGAAGACTTCCCAGCAGAACTACATCTGTATCTTGATATACTGAGCTAACCCCACTTGGAGGCCTAGAAAAACTTTTTCACTTTTGCTTGTGTCTTTCTGGAAGTGGTTTAGGTGATACATATCTCTATAAAGAGAAGGTGTAGTCATGAAGATACAGATCAGTTTTTAAATTGTCTGATGGAGACAGTTCTCAGTTCTCAGCCAAGCAGCTGACATGTTTCAAAGGTTATCATTTTATTGGGAGCCTTGAAAGAGAAGGTGTTGCCCTCAGATTGTTATCTTATCAGAGAGAAGTGTATTTAATGTTAATTTGTTGTAAAATATTAACCATAAATAAGCCACAGTGGAATTTGTTGATGGACGTGTTCCCATCTCCTGAGGTACGCTGCAAATACACTCACATCTCTGGATAGAAAGCATGTCACACTGAGAACTGAAAGGCATAAAATAAATGAACCCATGTAATACTCACTTTGCTATCAACCTAGCAAATTTTGCTGCAGGCTTTGAGCAAAATGACAGCTTCTTTTTCTAGCAATTTCGGTGTTGATTAGTATCAAATGATTACACTGCTCTTATCCTATCCACAATATTTTCATGATATTGTAATATCTCCACCTAGTTTAGTTCAGGAGAGGAAAGTGAACCCTTATGATGTTCTGACATTCCTGTTTGGATGACATGATTGGAAAGTTTCACCTTTATCCCAGGTGATCTGAATGGCATCAATCTAAGTGGATTCACACTAGAATAAAATTAGAGCAATGTTAGAATTTATCAGAACCTCCGTTTTTGATTATGCTGCCATGATGTTGCATAGATTATTTAAAACTCCTTGTATGAACAGTGGTACATCAAGCTTTAAGCGCTGCCAGTGATAACATTAGTACACCAGCTAAAAGAGAAAAGGTTTCTGAGCAACATCTCAGCGAACCACTGACCATCCTGTCCATCAGACATTTTCCCTTGCTTTTGTCTCCCTCGAGCCCATGTGCCTTAAAGTCCTGGGAACAACGTCAAACCCACATCGCCGCTGTGGTCCAGCCCTCCTGCGTCCTCCTGCATCTGTGTCTCTTGTGCCTTCCCAGCACCAACACGCACCTGCTGCAAAGGAAATGGGTGATAAAATAGTGGTTATTACCACCGAAACAAAGCAGAAACAAGTACATTAAGGGAGGAGTATCCTGGAACAACAACAAAGCAATAACCACCCGCAAGCGAGGGTGCTGGGAGCCTCATCACGCTGTGCTGCAGGAGCTGCTGCTGGCAGGGACCTGGCTGGGTGGCACTGGGGAAGTGCCAGGGGTGGGACTGGTCACCTCCCGGTCTCCTGGGCCTGTGCAAGGTCCAGAGGGTAAGAGGTGGGAACAGCGGTGCCATAAAGTGGTCCCCGTCCAGGTCACAAGCAGCCTTCCTCCAGCGCTCCCTCCGGATGCGGGCTTTCTGCTGTCAAAGTTACAGTGATGTGCTAATTCTGTCAGCAACCCGTGAAACAAAGTGCCGACATCAGGTACCCCCTTGGCACGTCCAGCCATCCTCCTGAGAGTATCCATCATTTCTATTTGCATTTCCTTCGATGTCTAACACCACCATTTTCAGAGGAAGACTTCTTTATCGGCTTTTTCAGAAATTAAATAAATACTATCCTTTCTGCCCTTCCATTCTTTTCCTAATTTCAGTGTAGACCTCAGAGGAAGGAATTAAATCTATTTATACATAATAGGAGGGAAGGGATGGAAAATGACATCAAAAGTTTGAGGGAAGTTGTTATAGCAGACTCTTTTTAAAAATATGAACATCTAAAGGGAAAATTCACAGCATACATGTGGCTCTGTAGGAATCAAGGTGGGCATTTCACAAGGTTCAGCTCACAGCAGTGTCTGTGTTCATGCTTTTACACAAGCAGGACATGTCTCACTCCAATTTTGAGGCTATTAGGCCTGGTTCATCACCCAATTATTAACATAAAGCATAGTCCTTCATCTGCTTCTGGTTGCCATGATCATTACAGGGTGTGTGAGCTAAGTTATCCTGGAAAGTAGGATGGAAGAACACTGGAGACCTTGTGCATGGCCAAGAAGAGAAATGTTGATCTTTTTAATCAAATGTAGGCAGAAGCGTACTATACAAAGCAGAGGAAGGTGTTGACTAGTATACGGTTTAGATGGGAGGAGAGGAGTAGAGAAAGCATGAGCTGGGGCAATTGCAGTGCAAGGCGCTTATGGAGAAGAGCTTATTGCAGTCCAGGGAAAGATGAACTATAGCTGTTAAAAAAAAAAATCCAGCACCCTCCTGTATGTCCATATTTTATGACTGACATGGCTTAGGAGGGACACTGGGTGTTACTTGGGCAGAGAGGGAATAGCTCCTAGAAATCTTCTTTAGCATCTGAAGGATATTATTAATAGTGTCCTTAAAAAGAGCCATACTAGCTTTCTGCCACTACAGAGCTTTTGGAAAAGGTAAAAGAGGAGCAAAAAAAAACCCAGACCTGCAGTTTGGGCTTATGTGAATGTCCTGGGAAGAAGAGAGTGGGCCAACCCCCTTCCACCTGGGAAGAAGACGAGAACCACCAGAATTCCCCATATTTTCCCTTGCCAAGGCATAAAGTAAGAGCAAGCAGAAACACGAGTGAGGACAAAAGTAGAAACAGCAGCAGTGATACATCTTTGAGTCTGCATAATTTCATTAAGCATTACAAGCAAGGCTTCATTTCTGCTTGCGTGAAAATATCCAGCTGCCCTCTATTCCTCTGTACCAACCGCTTTTTTGGTAAGAAACAAAGCCAGGAAAGGACCAGACCAAGGCAGCGTGCCTCCAGCCTCGGTCAGTGCCTGCCTGTGGGGCTGGGACCTGGTTTCTGTCCTATATATGCACTCCAATGTGCATTGCCCTTTGTCTTCAAAAGCGATGACATTGGTATATGATTTTCTGCAGTCCTCATCATCTCCTAATGCTGTAATTGTAGAAAATGGGGGTATCCTAAAGAGTTATAAAATCTCACCTTAGTAATGGCACATTTGGTTAAAAACCTGCACATGTATTCTTAAACTCTTCCTTGTTTCGTTTTTGTTTTCGGAATGTGTTTGTACTCCAGAAAATGGCAATGTGGGAGCCCATCTGCTTGTTAGGGATAAATAGTAAAATTGTAGATTATCTCCAGTAGATATTTATCAACATTGTGCAGACTTGTATATATACAAATCTGGATATCACGTTTGAAATTAATTCAAATACGTTCATTTAATTTATTCTCCTTTAATCACTGCTACTGCTTTTTGAGTGTCTCTCTTTTGAGGGGGCTGTTTGGGAAATAGTGATTATTTTGCATGTATTAAGAAACTCTTCCCCCTATATTAGCATGTATTTCAGTAGGGAAGACCAGATGATAAAGGAAATCAAACTGATGGACCAGGAACAAAGGAAATCGTGGGCTTGACAGTCAACCTGTAACCTCCACCAATAGTAGCTGGAAAAGTTTCCTTGGAAACCAGGCTGAAAACCAGATTCTCTCATACCTAATTTTCAGTTTAACTGAGAAGCCAATTGTACGTGATATTAACTCTCCATGTGTGCCATTGTGTATTTTAAATAGCAGTGAATAACCTGAAGTAGGTGCACATAGATGGGAGCGTGTTTCTGTGTTTCTGTAAATCTGTACGTTGCCTTTGATTCAAAGGTGAACATTTCCCCAGTGACAGTAGGAGAAAGCAAATAATTTATGTAGAAGTCACAACTTTTACACAGAAATACATGCTGTTAAATCACCCTTTGTTCTGGACTGAAACAGTTGCAGAAGAAAGGCATTCGTATGTAATTTGTCAAAATAAAATGTATGGTTACTTTCCTTGGGAGGTTCCAAAAAGAGATTTTGGAGAATGTGCTTGATTCATTATTTAGCATAAGAGCAGGGGAGCTGAGCAACTACTGCAAGAGCGAGCAAACATTTTTGATGCTAGAGGCCCAAAGGTGTTGCTAAACTGAAGCCTTGCTTATGTCTGTAATGGAGTGCAAAGATTAACCTCCTGCTGAAAGGGACATGAAAAAACAAGCTCTAGGAATCCTAAAGCATCAGCTCCCTGCTGCTGTTTATAGCAGTGACATACACTTAGCCTAATCCAACTGAATGTTATCCATCCATTTACACAAAATGGGCAATATGAAAAGCTCTTGCAAGAGGTGCTTTTGAGAGCTGAGATTGTTTCTGTAAATGTTTTTCGTGTACCACTACACTCCTACTTCAGCACTTATTTGGGATCTGTACTGTATCAAACGAGAGTTGACACAGCTGCCTCTGTGTCTATCTGTGAATTGCAGAGAAGATTCTTTTGATTTGCTACCTTAGTTGCTATGCATATATTTATTTCATTTGCCAATGTCTGCCTCGGTCGCACATCAGTCGCTCCTCGGTCACTCTCAGATGTGTCCTCTGAGGACAGGTTTCACTGCTTTCCTTTAGTTTAGGTGAAACCCCTGGATTGCCAAGTGGCAATTTCAACGTTTCCTGTGTTAACTCTGAAGGACACATTAGGATTGCTACCTCGAGGCCGTTTTCCTCCAGATAAACGTTAGCTCCTGATTAGAACGGGTCAAAACCAGTTTATGGGGAGGGAAGAAAGGCATGAAGAGCAAAGCAGTTATTTGTACCCTCCTTCTTGGTAAGCTTGGAGCTGGAAAGAGTGATCTTCCCAGCCTCCTTGGAGGCAAGCGGAGGCACCCTCCAGTTAACACCACCTTTAACTTTTTCCCCAAGGGCTGGTACTCTCTGGGGCTGGCGTTACTCTGCCTCACCCATCTGCTTCCCCCTTCCTTCTCCCCGGGGCCCTGTGCTCTCTCGCAGTCAGACAGAAAAGCAATGAACAGTGACAGGAGAGCACATGGTACCTACAAAAAGAATAGATTCTTTCACAGGCCTGTCACCCAAGTGTGTTACTCCATTCACCCCGATGTATCCTGCCTTTATTAAACACAATTTCTTATGTTCCAGTTACAAAGAGATAATATTCCTAATCCTAAAATGTGTGCACTGTATTTTTTTTTTTTAAACATCAGTTTGACTTTGAGTCAGTGCCATAATTTTAATGTTAATTTGACACTCGAATCGCAGCTCTTGGGAAAGAAGCACTTAGTTAAGGAGTATTGCCTCTTAAAGGGCTTTAAAATAGCTAGGTTCTCCTCCCGGTTCTTCCGCTGCTTAGTTATGTGACCTTGGGTAAGTCACTTCAAATCTATGTGTCTGTTTCCTCCCCTGAAAAATTATATGGCTCTTCTTTATAAAGACCTTACTGAAGAAAAAGGCTACTTAATACTTAGGTATTAATGGAATATTTAATCAAAAAAACCTACTGGCAATCCAAAAGGTCTGGAGACCTTTAGTTATCCTTCTGTCCCTCCTGCCTCAAATCTGATGTGGAAGGTTCAGGGACATTTAATCAGTGTCAGTCCCTGGCTACTTATATAACTTTGAGACCATCCTCTTCAAATTTGCTTTCCATGGGCCGTGTGCCTATGGAAACAGTGAGTTCCTTGGAATGCAGATGCTCTCTAGGAAAGCAATCAGCTTTGTATGCTTGGCTACGGATCGCTCATGTGCTAATAGATGTTCAAATCCCTGGCATCAGGAGAATCAGCAGAACATGAAACCAGAGTGGCCAAAGACATCTATAAATAAATAAAACCAAAATAAGATAAACTCAGTGCCCAGAAAAGCGGACATTCAGTGAAAGTAAAAGCAAGTTCAATGCTGAAGAAGGGGAGACTATGTTACTAAAGAGTAACTAGATTTTGAAATTAATTGTGTATGTTGTTATTGAGGCAATGAAATGAGGCTTCAAGCTGTACTAAACATTTTTATGGATAAAAAATATACTACAAGTAAAATATATATAGAAAAATAGTGTTGTAACTCTCAAACCAATCCCTCCCTCCTATAAACCACAATGAGACCTAACTGGGAGGATGTGATTTCCCAGCTGCCTGATGCAGACTGCCTACATCTTGCTTTGAAACATCACTTGTAGCTGTTGTCAGACGAGGACTAAGAACAAATACACCGTAGGTCTGCTCCTGCACGGTAGTTCTTGTACTCCTGAATAATTTCTCTGCCTACACCTTGTTTTGTGCTCCCGTCCTCTGGCAGGCACTGCATTTAATTTACTCAGTGGTCCTTTTCCCTTCTTTTCATTAGTTTTCTATCTAACAGCAAGGCTCGATGGATTTTGGCTCCAAAGGCATAGCCGAGCCCATGCACTTGTAAGATGCCAGGGCTCCTGAGCTGCAACACCGGCAAGAGGAAGTGCCAAGAAGTGCCGTTTCTATTCTGAAAACTCTAACATTTTGTTAAAAGAGATTAGATTTTTTCTAAGGCCAGCAGCAGACTTCCACGGGATTGGTTCAGCAGGTCACTTTAGGTACTGAGTGAAAATACCGTATTGGTAAAGCAGAAGAGAACTGCTGTTCTTCCATAGTATCCCCTTTAATCTGAAAAGAGCAATTGGTTTTCTCACCCCTTCCCAGTTTGTTTTCTGTTGAAGGCATGGCATGTAGTTACGCACTCACTTCTCCACTGCGATTTGTCTTCTTGCTTGAGTGACATAAGTGAAGGTGACAGCTACCCAGGGTGCACTTGATCCTGGTACTGGGTGAAGCACGAAAGCATAGCGCAGGCTGCAGTCTGGCTTCTTGTCTGTCATCTGTATCCTGCACTTCGGATGAGGCCCCCAAGATAAGGCCCACACTTTATTTGTATTATTTGGCAGATGTAATGGATTTGATGCAGGATGATATCTTCATAATAGATCTACCAGCTCTTTCAGTTTAATCTGATTAAACTCTCCCAGACACTTACTTAGGTAAGGTAGATGGGACGAGTCTGAGTCAGAAAGATTAGGTGGCTCTTGTGTGATCACAAAAAGGTCAGAGGCAGAGGAAGGAATTGGAAGGGCATCACCCCTAACTTGCACATAAGTGCGCTCGGTGAAATCAGGGCCCAGGCTGTGGAAGGGGAAGGAGAACTGGCACATCATCATTCACTCACTCCTCATCCTCACTTCTAGCGCAGATCTGGAGCTTTTGGTACTGTAGCAAGAGAGTGGGAGTCAGCAATCAGTATGGAGCAGGAAGCTGAAGCTGGTAAATCCATATCTAAATCCCAGGTCAGTGTGTTAACCTCTGGGCCAGCTACCCTGCCTAACTGAAGTGTGGGTGTTTTACTACAGGGAAACCTTCAGTATGAACTTTCACATTAAAAAACTGAGAGCTATGTCCTCAACTGAAGTACGTGGTGTCAGTTTAGGTATTCTTATTTGCACTGACCAAGCACTGACACAGGCTGTGTGATCAGACTGTCTCTATTATGCATGAAGGGGAGGACAATCAAAACACAGCGGTTCCTCTCCTAAATGTTTCTCAGGTGACTGACAAACAGAAGTTGGACAGACTTCCTCATCAGTTGCTTGTGATGTTACCACCATGGCTTAGAACATCATTTCTAGGATTAAATTCTGACTCTGGGAGGGAAGGGTAGACAGGTTCGCTTACCCTCCAGAGTCAGTCCATGAGTAATGGCCATTGCACGTAAACGCTTTATAATAATTATGAACAAAGACGTGAGTACTTGTGTTGTCTCCCTAGGGACTCGTGTCACCTAGCTTGTTATAGTCGTTTCTTTCCTAATAGAAGAAACTCATTGTAGGCGTAATTCTGCCATGGTGTGTGGGAGGGAAATCTTGGGCAACAGATGGTTCTTGGTGAACAGACTCTAGTGACTAAGACCGGCTCTCAAAAAAGAATGAATCTATCAAGCTGATTTGCTGAAGAATAGAAATATGAAAGATAACCATAATATAAACACAAAAATGAACTATGAAGCAAGGCTGCCTGTTGTATACTTGACAATGGTATTTCTCCCTGGTAAAGAAATTGCTTTTTAATAGCTCTCCTATGGAAAGGACTCTCTGAGCTGTTTCTTTTTAAAATGCTGATGTATTTATCATTGAGCACAGGAGGGCAGAAAACCAGGCACTTGAAACTCAGAATGAAAATAAAGAATTCTGCGCTAGCAGAAATTTTGCCTCTACAGATTCAAGTCTATCGACTTGAAGGTGGTGTAGGAAACCATTGAGAATTTCTGATGGAAGTCTAGTTTTTACATGATATTTCCAAAGGTCTTGAGAAAAAACAGTGATAAACCATACCTGGGATGAACAGTAGGTACCTTGGAGCCATTGGTAGCAATTCAGACATGGCTGCCTTGCCTGGGCTGCCTTCTATCAGCAGCACAGGTCTATTCACTGGACAACTCCCCTGTTATGAGGATCCTCAAATGTGGGAGGAATTGAAGCAGCAGGAGACTCTGCTGCATGTCTGTCCCAGATGTGTCCTGCTGCAGAGCGGTGGGAACTGCAAAGGTACGATAGTAATTGCCTGCCTGTGAGGCTAGAAGTGCCCCTCTCTGCAGCTCCCTGGGGAGGTGGTAGTTTGCAGAAAGATTTCGGAAAACATCATCCTGTAGGACCACCAATATGTACAGTTCAAATGGACAAACTCTTCAGTTAAGCTCATTTCAGTCCACCAGTATTGATAAAAACGTACTTATTCCTTAAAGGTCATGGTTTAATTATCGGCACTGATAATGACTTTCATGACCAATACAGAACGATTTCTGACATCAGGTTGCTGAGTGGGTGGATTAAAATCTCTCCCCATGAAAGAGATTTTCCCCTATAAAAGAAGTACTCAGTGCTGTGGGCCATTTGCTCAGTCATGAGTAATCTCTTAAGAGCTCCTTGCCAGCCATTTGATACGTTGGTGTTTCATTTTCAGGGTGTTTAACCATCCCACCAGCTGGGAATTAGATAAACAGCATCTCAATTTTATCAGTGCAAGAACTGAAAGCGGTTAAATAAGTGGCCCCTTCTTACTTGGCAGTATTTTTTCAGGACTCATTTGATCACTGTATTCACTGAAATGCAATTTTACGTCTGTTAGGCCTGCAGACCCAGCACAGCTCAGGAGAGATTATTTTAAAGTCCATATCTACAGAAACTTTTTAATTTAGAGCTGGCCGCAGTGTAGTGGGAACTTCTCAACCAGACGTATAAGCTAGTTGTCCAAGGTACCATGCTGCTGGTACTAAATATGAAGCAGACAAGGCAGAGTTTCACTTGGGTTTAATAGAAGCAGTACTAATCAGTCTGAGACTTAATTCTGCTTCCCTTTGGCATTACAGTAAAAATGTCCATTTTTTAAATAAATGACTAAATGTGCTCTGGACCATTCTTAGCTACAATAACTGATATTTAACTGCAGAGCTAAAGGCTACCCATACAAAACACCCTGCAGTAATGTTTCAGAATTGGCATCTGGCCTTGTAAAATCATATTTAAACTGGCAAGGTCTTTTGAGCAACATGCAAGGAAATGCATATCTCCGTGGCTGCAACCCCAAATGTAGATTAGCATCCCTTCGGAAGTGGGCTTTTATCTTGGAGATGATCTCCTGAGCTTCTTTTTCTATAATGGCACATCACTGATCTCCATATCTCATAGGATGTAGATGGCTCCAGCATTGTCAGTGTCATTGTTCATTAGTTGTTATTTCTCTTGGTTCAGAGAGTGATGATCAGATATTATTATAAAATTTGAGCCTCTTCAGGAGATGCTTTTAGGCATGTGGGAGGGAAGGAAACACAGTGTTTTGGAGAGTCATCTCTTCCAGTGTAAAAGGGAAGAAGATATTCTTGGTTTAATACATTTTTACTCTCTCTGAATTAGATAAAATTGCAATGCTCTGAGTGATGAATTGAGTAAATGACGGGGAGGTAATAGCTGTGCTATTATCCCTGGAGAGAAGATGCCAAAAACTGAATGCTTTTCATTTGAAAGGCATGAGCTGCCATAAAATGTTCGTTGTGAGGAAAGTTGCATGGACTAGGATTTTCCTCGTTCTTTCCTCAGAGCCCTACTAACCTGGTGAGTTAAAAGCACTTTTGCTGCAAAAATGAGTCTGAAAACAAGCAGACCTCTGAAGTTCGAGGAATCCGTACATGAGATGCTTGGCCATTAACCCGCATACTGCTGGAGAATTCAAGACACGAGTTCACCATTAGGGCCTGTGCCACCTCAGAGATCATTTTGCGCAGCTATAGCACAGCAGTATTTCCACTTTCCTGCTTGGGCACCCCATATAGCTGCTCAGGGGTTCACAAATTGCATGTGGTACCTGGGGTCCCAAAGAGGTGGAAAATAAGTGAGATCGCAGCGCCAGAAAAAGGTACTGCAAAAGGAAAGCACAGGGGAAGGCAGGGGACCGAGAGAATATGGAGTCCCTCCATCACAGTTGGGAGTTCAGTGGGGAAGATCTGTTCATGCTGTCAGGGTTCCCTTAGGTTGACAGGGATGACACCATGAAGCAATTCCAGAAACTCTGTAAGATCATAATATACCAGTGGGCTTACCGTTTTCCTATACAAATGTGAGAAACAGAAGTGTCACGAGCTGAGCGCAGAAAACTGGAGAACACAAAGATCCATGTTTTCCCATTCTGTTGTGAGTGCTTTGGAGGCTGTGAATTACGGGTGTCATTTGGTGGGAGGATGGGGACAGAGACTGGTTGTGTGGGAGTCTGAGCATCCATCTGGAGGTGGGGTGAAGGCTGCCCCTGTTGATGAATGGGCAGAGCTGGTCTTTCAGGCTGGTGAGCCGAAGGTGGTAGCCATATGTTGCTTTACGAGTCTTGACTCTCCCCTACAGATTGCAGGCTTGAGGGATAAGTGAATTAAGAGACTATGAAGTTTTTAAGTTAAGCAGTACACTACTAAGAGACTAATAAAGCAATTAAATGATAATTAATCTAAAAGCACACACAACTATAAAGCTACTAATTATCGTTCTGAAGTCTTATGAATCACACCCAACTATTATTGAATTACAATTCTGTCTCCCTTCCCTTCCCACTGTAAGTCTATCCCTCCTTTTTCCAGTCTGGCACACCAGATCTTTCAGGCAAAGACGTGATGGAGGCTCCCACAGGTTCTCCAGTAGGGCTCCCTCCCGCATCACTGTGGGCTTGGATTCAAAGGTCAGCTTCATCACCATCTCTACGTGTCCACACTCCTACTGACAAAAAATCCTGTCCTCCTTTATTCTGTACCTGATCTTTTATCTTATCTCCCAGTTCTCTATTTCTGGATGCATCTTTTCACCACCTTGCACCTCTTTTTCTCTATCCAAACTCCTCTCAAATAAACAGTCTGTCCCCAGTTACTTTTCTCCTACTGGCCCCATTTCTGCTGCATCCATACCCAAGTTTGGTGGGTTTTTTGAGTGCTGTTACTTAGGCAATCTTGACTTTGTATGCTATTACTTATATGGCTGCCTGGGTACAGGTGACTTAGGAAGACTTTGCACCTCAAAACTCCCCTACCAGTATCCAGTTCATACTGGCATCGTATTTTTTACCATATACACTCACTAAGACAAGTCATTTTATTTTAGCCTCGACTCTGCTACCTACTTCCAGTTAAGCACAAGCAGTTTCTTATCTTGTGCACTGTCTGCATATCACAGCACCAGAGTAACACATTTTTCACATTCTGGTTTTGTGCTTATGCAACCTTGTTGTCCTTGAACTGTTTTAATCACTTTCCTCATTCCCAGTCGAGGCCTTATCTAGTTATGAGGCTTGGTGCTCCATCAGGACCTCCTGCTTACACCTTATCACTCTGTAGTAGTGTCTACAGAAAGCTGTATGCCCTAAAGACGTGAACTTTTCGGGCCATGTAGTTTGGGGCAGATCTTCAAGCATTGGTTTTTTTTTTCCCGGGGGAATCTGGGAAATTGATGGGCTGCCTCTACCGAATATGGCAGAACAGGTGGAGACTTAATGTAGGGACGAGTTGTACTTCCCTCAGTTAAATATATAGTTAGATTGTATAGCCTCATGCCAGTAGTATTTGCAGAACATTGTGTACTTCTTATCTGTGAAACCACTGTGTGGGATGAGAGGTGCATTTCAGTACAGGTAGTTGGTGGTGTTCTGTTCTGCTTGTTTCTTCTCCACTCCTTCAGCCAGGGTTTTTCACCAGTAGATTAAAGCATTAAAGTAATTTATAACCTCGTAGGACTAGGGCCAAGGACACAGGCTCATTAACAGTAATCCCTACTCAGACAGATGGGGAGACTTTTGTGTACAAACAACTTTTTGATGTTCAACCTAGCTGAAAACATTGCTCCTTCTGGTGACACACGGGCAAGGGATTTGTTACATCTGAAGCATAATTAACCCAAGTGCTCACTTTTCTGCCTTGTATGAACTGGGCAGCATAAAATTAATCAGTGAAATCTAGATCTAGAAGCCAAGGGCAGGGCATGCAGGAAACATGAATGCCGTTCCAGCTTACATGAAGTCTCCTCTTTGGTGTCCCTTGGAAGAAGTACGAGCTGAAAATATACTTGCAGAGAAAAGTAACTTTTCTGTTAATAGATGTACAGTATTTGGGGTGTTTTGCAAGTGAGATGTTTTGCATGTCAGTGTGAAAGATGTCTTGAGTCACAGATCCTCTGATCAGAAAGTTTTAACAATATGGCTTTAGCAGGAACAGTTAATAGGAGTGTCAGAGACAGTAGGTCAGGCTTGTAATGGTTGATTACCCTTCAAGAGACTCTGAGAGATGCCAGAGCGAGCTAAAACCTGAGCCTAGCTTAAGGACACTTCATGCAGCATCCTGATCCTCTTTAAAATGCATGTGTGTTTCCTTCCATACTACAATATCTGGATTTCTCTACCATTAAAAAAAAAAGAAAAAGAAAAAGAAAAAGAAAAAAAAAAAGGAAAGAGAAACTCCTACCTGACTGCAAACAAAACTCATTCTTATCCTTTAGTGCCTTAAAAAGGAAAAGTCTTGCAGGGTGCTTGAAACATCATCTGGCTTGTCTCTTACCATCAGCCCTGTCAGAGCATTCTAGTCAGGCACAACCGCAACGGCAGGGAAGGGAGAAAATTTTCACATGGTGTAACTGAGCCATCTGTGGCAATGCTCTGATCTTTGTACCGGGAAGTGAGCGACATCTGCTCCTGGCAGAAGTGTTACTATCACAAGCTGACGATAAATGGCCCTCTCAACAATAGGTATCTTTATTCTGAAACAAGACTACGCCTCCTGCTTGATAAGACCCAAGCTAGTGGAAAAGGAAGTACACATGCCAAGGACTTCATGGGCCAAATTTGCCTTTCCCTTACATCAGGATAATTTGACACAGTTCAGTGGGACTGCTTATATTTTTTTTTATACCCATGCCACAAGAGGTGAATTTTAAGAATGTTTATTATGGGCAGAACCAATTGATCCAAGCACTGTTAAAAGAGGTCTCAAATACAGAAAGCGGCCCATATTTTGTATAACATGCAAAGAGGTTAGATTCAGAGAGAAGATCTGAGCTGTGAATCCAGCTGTCAGGCTTGCATGTGGGCTTCTGCAATGATTTCTGAAGGATTTCCATGGATTCTTCTGAGAACTGACCATAATCAGAGGCATTAATTACAGCTGGTCTCCAGTAAGAGCAGTCCTTGCAGAGCCACACTGCTTTGTAAGTAGCTGGACACTATTTGGACAGATGGTTCTATCTTCTTAAAGAAGTTTTAAATTCACTAAGCTGAAGGCTCCTTGAATGGAAATCAAGGATTACTTGTAACTCTCTACTTCCTTGCTTGCTTGGAATAGTGACACTACAGAAAATCGGTTTATAATGGTTAAGTCATCCTTTCTTAAATGTTTTCTTAGAATATCAACTGTTTTCTTCTTCACTGGACTCAGTCTGTTTTTCACAAGTGCCTTCAATTCTTGTAGTGTTCCTGCTCTTCCTATTAGTCTCATAAATTGCATTACCTTCTGATCTTCTCCTAGTAATTCTCCAGTTTATTTACTTACTGTGTGTGCTGAGTGTAGCCTTACTCTGAGAATATCATGATAGTTAAGTGACAGCAAGGAAAGGAAGCAGATATTTGACAGGCTGAGGTACTTGGGCTTAGTGCTTTTCTTTTAAGCGCGAATCAAAAAATTACATTGTTATGATAAAAATAACAAAAATGTATGTGGAATAGCATAAGAAGGCCGAAGTTTTTGTATCGGACTTAATTACAGAAGAAACAACTGAGATTCCACGATCTGTGTTATACAGATGTTCAGGGTAACAATCCCTTGAGGTTTAGGATTGTGGGAAGTAGCTCTGCAGACAGCAACTTGAAGGCCATGTAGCTTGAGCTCTTTGGATCAGCTTGCTCAAATAGCTGGTGGCCCCATGGAGCATTTGCAGACAAAAGTGCTGCTTCTATTATGTTTTAGCTGGCGGGAGTAGATACCAGCACAAAATGGACACAAGAAAAATGATGAAATGAGAAATTGTCCTTGGTAAATGTAGAACTTCCGTGTTTAAACGATTGTACTGTTTGACAAGGCCCATAAATTGAAAGTTCTTGGGATGAATTTCAGGCACCAAGACCAGCTGGCATGAAATGGCTTGCACTCATGCCATTAAACTTTCTTACCTTCCAGAACATCACAGCCACATGTGGAATCTTTGTTGGGAAAAGCCCCTGTCCCAGGCTAACTCCTCACTTGTGACCAGGGACTTGTTCATCTTTCTGGTGGTTCGTTCAGGCCAAAATTGTGCTAAGACCCTTCTAACAGTGGACCAATACAAATGGTTGAGTTCCAGTGCCCAGAGCATAACCTGGCAGAGTTTAATTTACAAGTATAGATATTTCCACAGAATTCATTTGCTCTCTTGGTTGGTGGAGGTTCAGCACAAGGTTCTTACTGGTTGCTGACTGCCCGCTCCTCACGTCCCAGAATCTTCTAGCATGGTTCATGCTAGAAGAGAGACTTACTCTTCTACTGTACTCATTTCCCAGATGTTCAGCTCGCTATGCTTGAGTGCCAACTCACTACAGTGTTTAAAAATCTTTTTTTTATTTGAGTAACTTGAAATATTTGATGTATTTGTCTTGATTTGTTCAACTTCTATTGTGTGTGACATCAAAGGATTTTTTCCTCCCTTCCACTTTTAATCAAGGTGAACTTTGGTGCCCGCATTACCTATGATCCTCTTCATGATGGCATTCTCTCCTTTATGCCTTAGCAAGAGTTCAGGGATCTTAAAAAAGTGAGTGTGGAAGTGCAGGACATCCACCCTAGGTTGCCACAGCTGCTGCAGTCGTTCCTTTGGAAGAGCAATTTGGAGGGGCACAAGGTCAGAGTGGAGTATCTCAAGACCTTCCCAGATGTCCTTGCAGGAGTTGTAGGGCCCAGATGCGTCAACAGAGTTGTCCTTGAAACAAAATTTTGAATTGTGTACCAGCACTGTGTATTATATAGGTTGTATGCCACCTGCCTCAGCTGTATCTGTGTGACAGCCAATGTGCCTGGTTATCCTCTTTGGAAACAGCATTGTAGCAGAAGGAGGAGTACTCTCAGGGTCTGGCTAAGATAAGGTTGCCTGAACGTCTCTAGTCGTGGGGATCCCTCTGTGACTTTTCGACTGAGCACTTTTTTCACTAAAAAGTGACATTGTGAGTTACTGTGTGGTCTAACATACAGAGACACTGCCAGGCAGACACATACACATGAAACTTATGTTTTCAGAAGGGAGGAACCTCAGAGTTCTGCACCTGTGATATATAACACATTTTAATGTAATTGTAAATGAGAGTGCATTAGAGATTACACTGTCTAGCTGCTGTGCCCATCTCCATAAGCTCCTAAAAATCAACCTGATTTTTATTAGGCACTTTCAAATAGGAAAGTAGTTTTTGGTCATTTCTTCAAATGTCTCCAAGAAGCAGGCATCTGTGTTTGGCACAGCCTTTACTCCTGGCTGGTTAGCCTTGGGAACTCAGCAAACGCTCCTGAAGTTCCCTGGTACCCAAGCAAATATGGCAGAGAAACTTCAAAGATGTGTAATTAAGGCAATGAGTATGGAAAAGCAGATTCAGATCCTATGTCTGGAAGCTCTGTACTTATTAACATTTCCAAGTATATACAGTGATTCCGTAAGTAATCGGTAGTGAATTCTGCATGGCAGGAATTGAAACAGGACACTGGTCTTAACCAAGTGCTCCTGCCATCCTTTGGCAGCTGACTCCCCTTGCAACTATGCCCATGTTGGGGCATAGCTAGGGAGGAGGGATGAGAAAGAAAACAGTTCTGGAAAACGCGTGGGAAGAAACATGTTAAATGGTTCCTGTACGAAAAGCTCCAAGTGTTACCATCCTCCTTCCCTGCACTTAAATTCTTCCCCTGTTTTAAATGTCAAGCATACCATCAAATGCTGATAGTGATATCTAAGTACTACACAGGGGCACAAGAAACGTCTGTGATGAATGTATAAAAGCTCTATGTTCTGTCTGTGACTTGTCCACCCACCTATATGATGGTACTAGAGACCACAGAAAGCTTTTCCATGTCTGTCAAGTCCCTAATGCTCCCGTCTACAACGCCTCTCTCTGAAAGAGCTCCTTTTACTGTTCCAGATTAACTGACACATAACCTGAGCATTCATTCTTGCTGGAAAACAGCAGGCTGTGTCAGCAGCCAATTTTCAAGGAAAATGGCTGTTTAAAACCACATCCTAAGTAGCTGGCTATACATATTAGCCTTAGCTGACCTATATTGAAATTTACGGTCTGTCATCTCTTTGTTTCTGTAGTCTTTATCTTTAAAGGATCAGCTGTTTTGTTTACTAGATGTTGGTCATGGGTACTGTATTTCCACTACATTAGCTCTACTCAGGGGAAAGTAATAGCTCTAGATTGAAGCATAAGCCATTTGTTTTCCTATAATGAGGAACAACTCTGCTGCATGCTTTCTGACTGATTAGATGAATTATGCTTTATTTGCCTTGAGAAGAACCATACTTAAAAGCAACTTTCTGAAGAGGAAATGAGGCAGAGAGCACACAAGGGGAAAAAAAAGGCTCTATCCCGATTAAAGCTTCCTGAGCTGCATTTTCACACATTTCTTGACTGAGCAATCCTGATGTTTATTGCTGGAAATGTACCAGGCTAAAAATTAATTGCAGGCTAATTACTTTATGTCAAGAAGCTGCCCAATTATTTTTCAAATTTGCTACAATGGCAATTCTAAAAGTAGCTATGTACCTTCCTTCCTTCAAAACAGTATTGGAGGATTTTATCAGTGGCAAACACAACTGGGATAAGCCCTTTCATCAGAATACAACTGCAGAGATCAGGTGTTTTTTAAAGAGCTATTTTCATTACTTTGGTACTTTCAGTAGTTTAGATTTGTGCTGGTCACTCATAACCATTTATGAGACTGCCATCACAGAGGGATGGATATATGCGCCACGGTGTTACTCTGTGTGTCTGTATATAGGCCGTTCTCTAGCATTTATACACCAATGCATTGTTCAGAAGAGGGATTTCAAACACCTTGTTTTTAAAATTATTCTACACACCCAATGAACCCCTTGATCTTTAAAGGAATTGTTGCCATGATGTTTTAACCCTTGGCCTATGTCTTGCTTAGAATAAATTATATTTCCATTACAGAAGCAATTCATGCTTATATTCTCCTGAATTAAGCTAAGCAATCCCTCCCATTTCTTTATCTGAAAGGACAGAAGCTTTTTCTTTTTTGGTTTTTTTTTGTTGAACTCTCTCAACTTTTATCTTCTCACTAGTTCCTCATATATGAGATTCATTTGGGTGGAATTCTCTGATTTTTCTCCATTTGGAATGTTCTTATACAGTAATGCCTTGAAATGTGCATACTACAATGTAAGTTACCATCTTTTCCTAATCCTCCTAGAGCAGCCTAATATCCCAGTGCCTATTAAACACACCTGGCCCCACTGTGCACCAGAGAAGACCATTTTTTATTAGTCCTACCACAAAAAAAAAAAAAAAAAAAAGCTGGCAACATCTGGTTAAAATAGTGTATTTTGGATGCCTCAATAGATCGTTGGGTTTGTACCGCAGGAGGAAAAAGGCTTACCTTTCTAGGCCACACTTAAAAACTTGATGCTTTCTGGGTCAGTCACCAAAGTGTTTGGCCCTGACATGGCAGAGGGGGAGCCGCGAGTGCTGTCGCTGAAGAGGCAGTTTGGTGCAAAAAGGAGCCACAGGCTCCTACCGCAAGTTACAGACTCTGCTGATAACGTGGTGAAGAGCAGCAGCCCACCTTCGTCACGGCTTGCATTGCTGGGACATGTTTATTCAGCACTTTGGAAGATGAATCCTTCACATCAGGGCAGAGCACAAGAAATAGTGTTAGAGAACGTTACCGAGCAAACGGGAGAACTGCTTTCTCTCCTACTTGTGTTTCTCAATGAAGTGCCATCCCACGTGGTGCCTGTTACAGTAAGCTGGTTTTTTAGGGTTGAGGACTGATAGGTCCAAAAAAGGAATGACTATCCAGGCTTCTTTGAAAGGCAATTTTAAGACCAAACTCATGCAAGTTCCTTTTTAATGTAGACCATGGCTTAGGCACTCTACTTTTCATTATTTTGTATTTGCTTCACTGAAAATGTCCCCTGAGGAAGATGCGAAGCCTTTGGCATTTTACATTGTTCAGTGGTTCCTTTATTTTTCAGCTGCGCTGTTCTGTAGATGTGCAATTTGCCCTTTCTTTGAGGTTTTTGTATCTTTGTGGTATGGAAAAAATTCTGATTGAAAGATTGACGGGCAGAAATCTCTCTGAACTATTACATGCTTTAAGGCAAGAGCAGAGAACAGAGAGAGTTACAGATGTCCTTTGAGAAGGGAGGTCAAAGCTTAAGTGGGCAGGAATAGGAAAAGAGATGCCCATCAAACACACTCAAATATAATGTTGGGAGAAATTCTAGTTGTCCTGTTTTCAGAATAAGTGCTTGACAATGTAAATTGAAAACACAGAGATTAGATTATTACTATAAATAGGAATTGCCTGATTATAAAATAAGAAAAATCCAGCAAATTTCAGAGTGACATTCTCACCTCTGTTGAGGGACAGCACAGCCTATGCAGAGCTTGCATCCTATTTTGAGATTTAAAATGAGAATAGCAGCTACTAGGTTCATTTATTCTGTTTTGGTCAAGGCAGCAGTGTTGCTCCTGGAATGCATTAGGATGCTCAAAAAGACATTGAAATCAGGATACATTATTACTGATTTCCCTCAGTTTAATTAATATCGGACAACTTGAAATCAAACATCTTTCCTTTTTCTTCACTACAATTCTGTGGCAATTCATGTATCACTTCTGGAGTATTGCTGACTTGGCCAGTGTCTTCATGTGGTTCTAACAGTACAGCACACCAGGCCACTTCTGTCCATTGAATATATTTTGTATTGGCAGACAGCTTCTAAAAAGAAAAGGCAGAACAATCCTTAGGCCTCATGCAGTTATTGGGGATCTATTATATATGCTCTGGGTGAGTTAATCAGAATTTAGAGATGCAATTACTGTTTACCTGCAGACTAAGCATCATCTTTATGTTAAGCACTCCTTGAACTATAGGAAACAGTATAGAATAAGATGCATTTGTTTTGTCTTTCAATCTTCTTGCACTTCCTTGTAAAGCACCGGCAAGCCTGAAATCTTCAGATTCCATAAAGGATGCAACAGACTTTGATTAAACAGCTGCTCCTGTTATCTGATTTAATGGTGACAATGAACTCAATGTTCTTGTGATCCAGAAGGTTTCCAAAGCAGTATGCTGATTTGTGAGCTTGCATTTAGAAATTGCCTTCATCCTTTACAGAAATGCAGTGAATCATTGGAGGGGGTGAAAAACTACAGCTGTTGAGTGGCATGTGGTAGTAGGCAATACCTGGCAGTAGGCACAGAAACTGAAGGGGATACCTGCAGTGGGAACGTCAGGAGGAGATGGCATGTAGACAGATAACTGTCCAAATTCGAGAAATACCGCTCTTCTTTTTATATGCCGTGACTGAAATGGAGAAAGGGCTGATTCATTCTTTCTCTGCCTTTGCATTATTTATGCCAAGGTAAAACAAGTATAAAAGAACTGTCACTGGGTGGAGTTTTACACTCTCTTTGCAATACAACAAACAAATGCAGAATTGTTCCTAAAACTCTTTGAAGATAGCTTTGGTCTAACATGGGTTCTCTGAGAAACCTTTCCATTTGTGTCTCATCAGGGTTTGCTGGTGTGCAATCTCTCTTGAGATGATGCATATTTGGACATCCAATCTAGCATCCTTTCGTTAGAAAACAAGTTTTTTACAGACATTAATGCTGCTAGTACCTGGTTCTGAACATAAGTCATTGGGAATTGAGTTCCTACAGTTCAGCTGGCTCTCACCATCATCTTTATCCAAGATTAGCTTTCTCTGTCTAGAATTCTGTTCTCTGGCCTAGACTGAAATATGCATGTAGTTGGGTGCAACGGAGAGAAACGAAGTGACATTATCATGTCCTAACTTCTGTTAACTTGCTCAAGTTCTGGGTTTATGAAGGGTGTGCAGCTGTATGTTAAAGAAAAATACATGAAGTCAAGCACAGAGTGTGCTGCATTGTGGGGACGGCTGATGATTTCCTTATCAATTCTTTATCCCTAAGAACATCAGGGTTTATCTAGATTGGGTAGTCAGATAAGCAGAAAGATGGTAAATCCCTGTCAAACAAGAAAATATTCCTATTAGTATCAATTTCATCTTTCATATGTCTTTTCCTTTAGTATGTTTAATTTATGTCAAACCATTTCTGCTCTTACATAAGCACTGGGCAAATCAACAACAGAACAATCTCTAGGAAAACAGGAGGCCATGATAGTAACCAGATTTACAAACTCGGTGTTACTGGTGAGTAAGCTACAGAGTAGAGGAAACACCCAAAAACCACAGAGCTACTGGGAAGCCAGCTGGCCCTTCCTCCTGCCCCAAGGTAGTTCCACTATTCCCTGCCTTTCCTGGACAGTTCTTAAATGCATCCAAAGGCAGTGGCCCACAGCATCCACCAGCAATTTGTCTCACTCAGTACTTAGTCATTCCTGTCAGTAGGCTGGTTACCTTTGAAGTGTGGTTATCCTTTGAAATGTAGATTATACCCACAGCCTCTCTATTCTATTTATTCTTTCTACCCTTCTTGTTGTCACTCTGCCCCCAAAAGGGAGGAGCTTTTTGGACTTAACTGTTACTATTATTTCAGTTGAAGTTACTCAAGTACAATAATGCTGGCCAGCAATACAAACCCCTTAGAACAGATGCCACTAAAACTTAAGATGATTTTTTCAAATCTTTCTCCAGCAAACTCACATAGTGTTTTGAAATTCAGGCTTCATCTTCTTTGCCTGTGAGATTTACCAAATCAAAGCTCTCCGGGTGGAACCTGGAGCAGCCGTCTGCTTTCATGGCACAAGCAGAACTGCACCCAGACCTGCTGTACTGTTATCAGTCACTACGAGCTACTCAGAGTAAAAATGGGAAACTGCTGTTTTCACATAGGCACCCTTCAGGTGATGACAGTGTTGATTTCCTTTTCCTTTCAGAAGGTTTGTGCACAGCTGTCTTGCCATTCAGGGTACCTGCTATCTCAGATCCTAGGCAAAGCAGGGTGCCAAATGCTAGTTTTGGATAAGTCATCAGATAGAACAGTATATGGAAATGTAGGAATCTTTTTAGTGGACAGATGCACAGACTTGCCATTCTGCAGAAGGCTGGGCAGACAACCTGTACTGGAAAGAGCTATGGATTGTACTCATAGCAAAAAAGGGCTGAAAGACAGCTTGAGAGGCCAGCTAGCTGCGCACTTGTCCGGTCGCGCAAAATTGCCGGTGGCAGTCAGCAGCTTTAGCTTTATGGGTTATTAAGGTTCCCTGTATTTCCATCCCAAAGGCAGCTCCCCAGAGGACCCATCTGACATGAACCTCTTTAGCTCCCGTTATGCCCTAGAGAGTGGTTGCAGGAGATGTGGAGATACAGGAATTTCGGTGGCCGTCCTAGGAAATGAGTGGTGTAGAGAAGATTCATGCATCTCTTTGGGGCAATGCATTACCTCTGATATTTTTGTTCTCTTTCCCCTGTGAGGTTTTCCCATGGGAGGGAACAAGTGAATTAATTATTTTATCATCTCACCTGTGTCCTCCCTCTGAAAGAACCAGGCATTCTCCGTTGTGCCAATTTCATTGATTGATGTAATCAGACCGGCTACTAATCGAAGTGATCTCAGGAGCCTAATTCTGTACCTGATCTCTCTCTGTTTGTGCTTCAAGGTCTTTGACAGGGTCCGAGAAGATTGCCCTAATTTCCACGAGAAGATTAAGCCTATTAATGCTGAACTCACTCAGCCCAAGCTGGCCATCAGTGCTGAAGATGAGGAGGAGCTTCTGACCCGGGTCAATATTGTCTTCCACTGTGCAGCAACAGTTCGCTTTGATGAACCCCTGAAGTATGTCCTGCTTTCTCTATTTGCTAAGCATGATTCAGAATGCACGATAACCCGTAACACACCATTCAGCGCATCTCTCGTAGAGCTGCAGTACTAATTCTCCACTTATGTTTTCATGCTACATGTGGTTCTGCGCTGAATGTGCGGTGTGAATGCTCTGAAAATGTCATGTGCATATGCACGTCAAAAGTGAAGTATCTTGGCAGATTTCCATGGGAACAGAAGGAAGTACTGCAAGCTTGGGTTGTAATATAGCAAGGGAGTTAAGTATGACCTAAAAGTGGGATAGGGAAAAGTGCATTTGAGGTCAAGAGGGAGATGTTTTGGCAGAACTAGCTGGAGACAGCTTGAAGTGAAACTATGTTGTGTCTGTCTCTAAAGCTAGTGTTAATGGCCTTTGTCACCAAGAAACTGAAGAGGGAAATGAGATGTTGTTTAAGAAAATAGCCTATCACAAGCTTTAAAATACCCTACACTCGCTGTAATTAACTGTTTACAATAAATGCTCGGTTTCTGAAGGAGCTCCCTTGGGAGTGCCTGTCCAGGCAGGCTTTCCATTAAGAAAGAACAGCAGAAAAAAGCCACTAAACCAAGATGAGACGTGTAAGTGTTTCTATGAGAATCGTAAAAGTCAACAAACTGAGGTGGATGATCTGGATCTTCACAGTTTTTTGAAAAACACTAAAGCTGTGAGAGTAGAAAACAAAATTATTAATATCAGTCTTCATTTGCTCAAACATAGGGTAAATACATATCCCCTGTGTCCACCATAAATAATTGCTTTTTGCAACAACTAATTAGAGAACCCACCAGAAAGGAAGCAGCTCTTGATTTAATCTTGAGCCATGTGTAGCACCTGGCTCAAGATACAAGTAGCAAAGCACTGCACTGCATTAATAGCCATAAATGTTCTTAAATCAATACATGAATGAACATGCAATAAAAATAGGTAGCAGTGGCATGTAACATCAAAGGGAAACTCTGTTTTTAATACGGAGGATAGCTAGAAAGAAGTTAAAAGAAAAAGTTAAAATGGTCATCTGCTTGCAGGCAGTGTAGAAACTATTTAAAGGTTGATTGCATGTGATCTGTCAAAATCTCTCTAACAGAACAAGGAAAATCCAGTATGATTAAACGGCAAAATACGAGAAGTTGTTAAAATCAAATTATTCCTGTTGGAATAATAAAATACATCATATGGGTAAAAGTTTTAGCAAGTTAAATGTGAAAGCACAATATTGCTGCTCAATTGCTAATGACACACACAAAAAAAAATATTTTTAAATACAGCAGAAGTCCAAAGTCTACCACAGAATACCTAGAACAGATAGATAAGGGAGGTGCAAAAGGAGTGCTATTGAGATACTAGAAAAGCAGCAACAGAGAAACTAAATGAATTATTGCATCAACATGCAGTACATTTAGGGAATTCTCCAGATGGAACTCTTGAGGGCAGAAATCTGAGAAACTGTGTTGTATTGAAATATTAGTAGATGCAGTTTTAATATAAATAGAAAAAATAAAGAGTAACAAATCACCAGTGTTAGATGATATTCCCCTAGAAGACTAAAGGAACTCTGAACATCTCAACAGAAATCCATGCTGGGCCCGTATTCTGAGCACAATTCTGTTCACCCCCTCTCAGGAGGGATATAACTGAATAGAAATGTACACAGAAAAGTAATTTTCATATGAAGGGTAGCTAAAGTAGAAGTATTCATCCTGCTAGAAGGGCAGGAGGAAATAGAAACCTATAGAAAATGCTGTTCTTCAATAGCAGCATGCTAAAAAATAAAAGTATCTCTGTCTTTAGATATTGTGACCCAAACGTTAACTCTCAGCTTCTGTTTTCATTCATCTGGACTATTTACAATTTCTCTTCAATGTTAGTGTAATTAATTTCTTTAGTGTACACTGTACTTGATAGCATTATTCATAATCTTGTACGTGTTGTTGAAAGCTCCTGCTCCTGGCCTGAACAGATTGCATATTCCTTAGCCTTCTCCGTTTTGTGCAGGAAAGTGTCTTTCTTCCAGTACAAAGCGTGCAACAAAGTTGAACGTCTGTTCACTGAGATCCATTGCAGATAGTCTCTAGGACAACTTCTAGCTACGCTGGGTGCTTCAAGGTCAACCTTGCTAACCAGGACTCTTCTCCTCTTATGCCTATCAGTTCTCCACTCCTTGAGAATTTAAGCTGTTACATCTAGTTGTGTCTTCTTTCAGCATGAATCTGTTTTTCTGGGCCCAAGGACCCTTTGCTGCTTACTGACACCACATGTTTGTCTGGTTCAGCAGTGGTACCTTAAGGAGAAAGTTGAACAGGTACCACGGGAACCATAATGGCTCAATGGTCGTGTGCGTTGGAAATATTTGTTCCAGGAAGGGGTGGCAAATATGTCAGATGTAGAGATGTTAGTGAACTGTTACCTCTGATCCTTTGAACTAAGTGAAAATATTTGAGAGACATTCTGTGGCCAGAACAGCAAATCCAACAGCATTGCTGTGAAAGCTAGTATAGCCCTTGCATTTCATTGAAGCTTGCCACTCTGCTGCGACCCGTTCCCTTCCCTTACTCGCTTTTTCATTATTTGGGGTTTAGATAATGCTCAGCTTTGATATATTCTTTCCAGTGAAATGCATTTTGTTTCTCTCCCCTGCCCTTTTTAGACATGCCCTGCAACTGAACGCGATGGGCACGCAACGGCTCCTAGAGCTGGCCCGGCAGATGCAGAACCTCGAGGCCTTCATCCACATCTCCACCGCCTATGCAAACTGTGTCCGAAAATGCATAGATGAGGTCATCTACCCACCCCCAGCTGAACCCAAGAAGCTCTTTGATTTAGTAGAGTAAGTAGGAGCCGCGTCGTCTCTTCTGACATTGGTTTTTCCTTCATTCCGCTGAAGACCCGTTCGTATAACCTTTGCTGTGGGATTTCTGTTCGTTGTCGCTGTTGCCGCTGTATGGGCTCGTCTGTAGGCACCGTGCCAGCAAGAAATGCTGGCCATAATAACAGTGAGACCAAGGGGAGAGAGAGCTCTCGTTTTAGGTGGTTTTGAGGGGTACTTTCCACAGAATGCCATTCAGTAAGTCTGTCCTTTCTAGATATTCTTTTGAAAGTAGCTTTACTGAGGTTTTTTGAAAATGGAAGAAATACTCTGTTTTGGAGCCTTTTTATCTGGGGAGCTGCTGAAGTCATGCTTTGTAAACAGTTGGATGAGCTTAACAATACTTTTCCAAATACAACAGTATTAGAAAATAGCATAAAACACACCTAGGAACCCTGTTGTTTCAGCTACCTCTAAATTTTTCCACGCACCATTTTAAAAAAGACTGTGATTTCATGAGAGTCCAGCATTGAAGAAGTTATGCATGAGTGCGTTTGCTATCAGGAATGGAGTTGTGATGCTTCTTTCTGTAAGATTTAGCTCTGTCGCTACCTTAGTAAGACCTGAAATTTTTCATATACCTTATATTCATTTCTTTATCTCTTGAGCTTCCCAGCGTTGTTTCCACTTATTTCAACAACCCTGTGGTATTAAACCAGAGTTATAAGGGGATGATTCAGAAACAGGCTGGTTTAGAAAGAGTTCAGTGTGAGACTCCAGGACTGTGAGGGAACAACAAAAAGGCTTGTTTAACTGAATTTACAAAAATGAAGAATAATTAGAAAGAATAACAAAATCTCCTGATAAAGGCCCCAGGACACCTTCCCCTTAGAAGAATTTTCCCACAGCTGTAACTTTGTTTTCACTTATTTTCTAGTGGTATTCCATTTGTGTGATATAAGCAACTGACCTGTGAACTAGTAACCCAAAGAGCTGGTATAAAGTCTTTCTTCTCCTTGATTTAGGGTAATAGGAGATGAGATGAATTATTGTCCAGCAGGAGAACCACTGAGGTTCTATATAAAAAAAAACTGTTTGCAAAAAAAAAAATAATTCGACTAAGAACTACTCCAGAAATTTAGCACAAATCAGTGTTTTCTTTTTTTAATTTTTCCAGTAGCCCATATTCTTGGATATGTTTACTTCCAGCAAGTAGTCATCTATCATTTATTGTTTATTCAGGAAGTGGAGCGTGATAAAAACATAAGAAATGCCCTAGTGCATTAGGGCGATGGGCTGCGTGCCCCAATATCTTGCCCTCAACAGTGGCACTGGCAGATGCTGTTTAGGGTGACTACACAGGCCTGGATACTTTTTGCAACCCGTTCCCATTGTAGCGTCCCAGAAACCATAACTGTAGTATGAGGGGTGTTACATCCTATTATTTTTTGTCCCATTATTTTAATCCATTTATTTGTTTAATCCCTTTTTGAACTTTCTGGTACTCTGCTTCTGCAAACCCCCTGTGGCAGCAAGTTCTAGACATTTACTAACTGCTGCATAAAGGTGAGCTTTCTTTTACCTGTTTCAAGCTGTCATGCTAAGAGTTCCATTGCATGTCCCATCGTTGCAGCATTGCAGTATCTGCAGGATTTGCCCTATTCACTACCTCTGCAAATCTGTCTTGCATTCACCCTGGACCTTCTCTTCTGCAGCCTGAAGAGTCCCAGCATTTTTCCTGGCTCCTCATATGCCAACTGATCTGTCTCCATGATGATTTTAGTTGCCCTTCCTCTCTGCCTTTTTTTAACTCCACTCCCTCCTTGAGGTGCAGGGGCCAAACAGAACTGCATGCAGCACTCAAGGTGCAGTCACGCTAAAGTTTTATTAAAATAGCTTCAGAGCGACACCATTGGTCTTGTTCTCAGTACGTGATGATGTCCAACATTTCCTTGACTTTTTTGTCTGCTGCTACTCAACGACCTGGAGATTTCATAGAGCTGTCAGCTGTGCTTCCAAGAGCTCTTGCTGCACTGCGGCTGCCAGTTCTGGGTTCAGCAACCTCTAAGACCAGTTTAGACTGCTTTTCCCTGAATGCATTACCTTACTTTTACTTACAGTGAAGCTAATCTGCCACCTTTTTGCCCACTGACTCAGTTTTACAATGTCCTTTGGCGTTCATCGCTATCAATATTACATTTCACTGCCCCAGAAAGCTTACCATCACTTGCAACTTTGGAAACAATTCGTGATGACGGCTCAGTTAAAAAAGACTCCAGCAAAGGACTAAATGCTAATCGGAAACACACAGAAGTGCCTGGCTGCCCCAGAGGTTGCTACTTCAGCTGCTCCATGTAAGACCCTAAGAATTCATTTATCATAGTTTGCGTGTGCAGCAGAGAGGATGATGTTTGAAAGAATGGTTGAGTGACAAAGGATTGGCTTTCAGATGTGTTCTTTCATGTGTTTATCTTGGTAGTATGTTTGGTTGGTTTTTTCTTAGCCACATAATTAGAGATGGGTTTTCTTGGTTTTTTACTAGATTTTTCAATTTGTTTTACTATACTCCAGAAGCTCACCACCTTCCAGTACTTTTAGTGAGACAGAAATGACAGTGTGCCCTCAACTAGGACGGCATCTATTTCTCTACAGTGTTTGCAGGTAGCATTATAATTGCTCACAGCAAAGACAACCACTGCTTTCAAAGGCATTGAAATCAGGTGGCGTTGTTGAAAATCACGGGCTCCAGGGTAATTGGTTTGGAAGGTGTTCTGCAAATCAAAGGCAATATATGAAAGAGATGCATGAGGTTGTAGAGTGTATGAAGGAGCAGGATGGGAAAGTCTCTGGGATGTTGGGAGGATGTGACATAGGCGGAATGGGATAGAGAAAACTCTGAGAGACTGTGAAGGGCAGGGGATTACTTGGAGGGAGGGAGAGAGAGAAGACAAAGCAGGGTTGGAGGGAAATGGGAGAGATGCCTCTTTTATTATTCACCATGAAAGTGGAAGAAGGTTTCAGAGAAAGGAGGTTAACAGATATCAGAATGTTACCTTCAAAAAGCAGGGGAGGAAAAAAAGCAGACAAGGAAAGACAAACTCCCTTCAAAAAGGGGGAAGAAATAGAGGTCGTGTTTTGCATCACCCAGCTGCAAAAGCTTCCCTTCACAAACAACCCTTGTCTTAAAGTGCTCTTCTGCAAGTGCATTAAGAGGTGCGATCACACAACTGGATGCAATAACAGATCCGTTTAATGATGCTTGTGGCCATGCACTTGATATATGCTTATGATTCTTTATTCAGCTGAAATCCCAAGTAGGAGTCCCAGCTGTTTCTTTTTCTGTTCTTATTCTCCTATTATATCCCTGCTTTCCCGTATTTTGATTTTTAAACTGCAAGTAAAGCCTTAGGCTTAATCTGTGTAAACCAAAAGTCACACTTCTAAGTGCTGCCAGGCCACTAGAGGAAACATATAATCTGCCACATCATGCAAGGTTTGCCTTAATCTAAAGCTGAGGGAAATCAGCTTTGAAGGGTGTGCTGAGGTAAGGAACACAGTGCACAGTGAAGTGTGGGCTGAAGCAGAACTGTTTTCATTATTGCAGAAAATGTGGATCCGTCATCACTTACAAGAAAGAGAGTGTCTTATTAATGCAAGGTGATTAACACAGAAAGTTATGTTTTCCTATGGCAGAGTAATTTGGTGCGTATACGTGGTGAAAGAAGAGGATACTAATTGTTTAATTTGCATCTCTTGTTGCTACGGGGCACTTGCAGCAGTGAGCAAAAGCAATGGCTTTGTGATTTAGCATTTCAAAATCTTCAAAGTAGGTCACAGAGGGGTAGGAACGGTTCGCCTCGCTGAACTGTCAGCTCAGCGCTCCCGTGATGGTAATGCTGGTAGATCAAATCACCTGGTAGGATGGTCCCCTTGAGACAGGCAGGAGCGTCGTCCCCTTGATGACCACTTAAAGTAAGGCAGAGGCCTGTTTGGAAGGATGAGGGCAAGGGGAAATTGCTTCTCCTTGTACTTCTACACTCGTCTTTGCTTTGTGAGAATGCTAACCTGTAAGCCCCTGTTATTTAAATAAAAGCGAAAAAAAAAAAGAGAAGGGGAAAAAGACTTGCATGCAGCTTAATCTGAGTTCCCAAATGAACCTAGTCTTCCTCCAGGCTCTGCAGAAATAGACATCTCCTTTTGGTAGGCTGGTAATTAATTACTCAACAGATTCAAACAAAGGCAATTTAGCTGAGACCCTGAGGAGGCTGGGTTCAATGACTGCCTAAACAGGCTTTGTAAATTAAGTCAATATTGTGTGCTGCTTATAGCCTCTGCATAGTTCAGCTTCGTATTTTATGCTTAAACAATTTTTCTGCCTTGTTTCTAAAGCATGGGACCAGAGTTGCAAAGGAAAGTATTTGTGCCTCTATAAGGCTTTTTTTATTTAAAAAAAATTCTATATACTTTTTATTGTCAGATTCTTTTTAACTCATTCCAAAACTGAAATTCACTGAATTCAGCCCTCCCCTGCAAACTGTTTTGCAGTTGCAGTGAATCAGTGTTTTCTCACAGAACAGTTTTCCTGTAATATTTCCACCTGTGTCTAATGAGAGCCATCTGAAAAGAAGTGTGCCACCTGAGCCATCAGGTGTTTGCACATTTAAGTTGATGTGATCAAGTAATTCTCTAGGTGTGACCGTTTCCGCCTTATTCCTCTCCCCTTGACCTCCACCTGTTTCTGAAATTCAAGATAAGGAGGGGTGAAGTGAGGATCCGCAGGAAACGGTGTCCTTGCAGTGCCCCTGGGAAAAGTGCACCCATTCAGTCTGAACTGTAAGTCCATTGACTTAATTACAAATTGGATTATACGAGTTAATCTTTGACTCTGTGGTGTAAAAGCAGACTGCTGAAAGCCTGTTGGGATTGGCAGTGGTGTGCAAGGGCTCTGGAAGTACAGCCAGTTCCTGTCCTTTAGACCCAAACGCTGGCAGGACCAGTAAAGTCTTGATGGTGTGCCAGGGAAGAGCCTTTGAGTCTTAGGTCCTCGCTGCAGCACCGCGGTGGTAAGGGCCACTTTTTTAAAGGTATATGCATAACTACTTCTGAAGGATTAGATACCTGAATACCTTAAAAAAAAACCAAAAAAACCAACCAAACAAAAAAAAACCAACCTCAGTGGGGTTTTTTTTCTTTGTTTGTGGGTTTTGGGTTTTTTTTAAGCAGCTAGCACTGACAGTTTCCTAATTTCCTTTGTGGAAAAGCCCATGGAAAACCTGTAGGAAGGAACACCAAACACTGTAAATAGTGCTACTGGAATAATATCCCTGTAGTATGTTGCTCTAGCTTTTGAGACCTTCATACTGCTACTCAACTCAGTAACTCAAGGTTACCAAGAATCTCCTGAAGTGTACTTGGGAGTATATAGGGACTGTTTTGGCTAAGGATAAGTGCTACCTAGTGAGAGTGCTAGGTTGGAAAGCTCCATCAATCTGTAGACCGTGGCTATATTTAGGTTACAGATTGCAGTGAAGCATGAAGTACACGAGAGATTGCTTTAAAATGAGATTGTATAGATACCTGAAGTTGAGCTGGACATGGTAGCATGAAGCTTACCAGGGTTATTTTGCACTTTGAAGACAAAAGTAACCTTTCTCCTGCAGAGTTGTTATAAATCCAAACCAGTTGCTCCTGGCTTTGTCTTAAATGGCTTTGGCTTGCTTACCCTTTGTTTCAGGTGAGGATTCCTGTCTCACTGGTCTTTTTTGCCTCAGTCTTTTCTCTCTGTATGGTGGATAATGATGTTCTCCTTGTTTCCTGTAGGTGGTTGGATGAATCTATCATTCAAGACATCACACCCAAGCTGCTTGGGGACTGGCCCAACACTTACACCTACACCAAAGCCTTGTCAGAATACCTGATTCAGCAAGAGAAAGGAAACTTGAACATTGCTATCATCAGGCCATCCATCGTGGGAGCTAGCTGGCATGAGCCTTTCCCAGTAAGCATGAATACATAGCAATTCCCTACTGGGAGCCCTTTGATACAACTGTAACTGCAGGAATCTCTCCCTACTTGTAGTAGTGTCTGCTTGAGAAACAGGTACTCCAGTTGATAGGAAAGTGTGTGGAAGAGATGGAGGACCTGTGCTGGAGTAGAACAGCAAGCCTTCTTCAGCATTTTTAGTAAAGACTCTTGTCTCCAAGGGAAAAGAACACATTTAAGCAATAATAACGAGAGCTGGGATAATAATGGTGCAAAATGCTGGACTTGCAACTGATGGTCTTACTCGCAGAGGATTGTGCCTGGACAGACACACAGGGGAGTTTCTGTACTAGCTGGGGAAACATGAGATGTGAGGGTCAGTCATAGTCCTGATGCATTCTGGTTTGAGTCTTTCCATGGTCTAGTCAGCCTATTTTAATGAGGTCCTGATGAGCACCCTAGACCTCACGTGGTCCTTGAAAGCATTTGATAATGTCATATGCAGTTACCTAGTATCTCTCTGATGTTGGTAGCTGTTGAATTCACTGGATTCACACTTTTATGGGCCTGTTGCAGATACAAATGTCAGCCACAGAGTAATTAAATGCAACTGTACTTTCGGTCTGAAATAATTCACTAAGCTAAATATACTGGTAAGAATAATGTGCCCTAACTTTGCAGCCAAATTGGAAAGGCAACCTAAAGTCACCTTTGGCTTTCATGCAGCTCAAAGCATGCCAAAGATGTCTGAGATATAGCGAGGCTCTGGGCCAAGCTCCCCATCTTGGAAAGACAGAGCAAACGCTGTTAGGTGTCATAACCTGGTTTGGGTCAGACAGCTCATCACTGCTCTTAGCTCCCGGCTCCCATAAGTGGCAGTTTCCCTGACCTGAAGTAGGATGGGATTCAAAAGTGCAGTGGCTTTTATTATTTTTCTTCCTTGCCTTAGAAATTAGCTGGAGTAATCAAATCGGTCTCAGTGACATCTGCATGTTGTATGTTGGAGGGTATATAACACGCTGGCTGTTTTCAGCAAATGTGACAGCACCAAGACCCTGTGGTGTTTAAAGCCAGAGTCTACTCCTGTAGCCAAGTTATTATAGGAAAGCAGTGGTTTCTAAAAACAAAATTAGATTCTGTTGTTGATGGGTAAATTGCAGACAGAACAAGGTACCATACAATGCATCCCCTATTTAAAATCAATTAGGTATTTCCTACTGGTTAGCTTCCTGGCAGCTGTCCCAGATGGGCTGGCATCCGTCTTAACTGGTGTCTTGTTGCTTCTTTGTCTATACCACAGCATTATAGCCCTTTCACCATTTTGAAGCCTGTGTAAGCAACATGTCATTGAAAGAAATAGTAATCATTCTTCTTTTTTGCAGGGTTGGATTGACAGCTTCAACGGGACAAGTGGAATATTTGTTGCGGTATGTCTAGTTACTATTTAAGCTCCCCTTAAAGTAGAGTTTGAGTTACTAAGATAGCAACTCTAAAGTTCCTCTACAGCCCCACTTAGAAATTGTGTACAAAAAAGGATCACAGCACTTTTCTGAATCTGCTAGAATGATGTCACACACTCACTATACATCTAGATGCCTGTAGGACCCAGAAGACTGTCTCTTTATGCTGTGTTCAAAAAAGGACGTTGAAAGAGTAGTCATGTTGCTGGTTCACTAAAAGTGAATTGTAGTTTCTAAAAACTCTAAAAACCCTAAAGTTTTGGACAAATTAGGCCAGATTTTCAAAGAAGGGGCAAAAAATGCATCCTTGAAACTAGGGTAATTCACGGATGTCAAAGCTTGACTCTTATAACAGAACTTAAGTTTCCGGGCCAGATTACCATACCATCAATACAAGGCAGCATTGTTTGTCCTTTCATTTATCTTTATATGTTTTGTTGCTAAGTACACTGCTATAGTTTGTGACCACTTCACAATAACAAAGATTCTGGGTCTCTCTTGCCATTGCTTTATACAGGATTTCTCCATGTGCAGAGTACACCTAAATGATGTGTGCAACTATCAATTCAGAGTCTACCAGTCACATGGATAATTCTCTATATTCTTGCTTAATACTCGTATAAATACTGTGCAAAATGGTGTGGAACAAACCCATAAGATAATGAATAACTTGATAATATATTCCATGTAATATGAAAATAATCATTACAATTTAACATATGAAGACACTAAAGTTGCATACCGTTTCTCCTGGCTTTTTTTTTTCTGAACTAAAATTGCTGCCTTAGGTGTATTTGTCACTGCATAATGCTGTATGGCTATGGGCAGATATTTTTGTTCATGTATGATTTGTCCAACTTGATTACTTTGTAAAAACTGTATTGTAATCAGCCTGATGCAGTGTATAAAAGGATTAGTTGTCTACAGTCTTAGGAGAGCAGAATAAAATCCAAATATAATCTTGTTAAAAAGCTCATTTATACCTGAAGTAGAACATAAATAGAAACTGTTACAGTTACTTCTGGAATCCATAGGACTAGTGAAATTAGTGGGTATATCCCAGCTAATGCTTTTATCTGAAACCCCAGTTACACATTTCAGAGGCCTTCAAAAGCCCCCAAATGCATCATTTGTGTTCACAAAGTGTAATTAGCTCCTATTCATACCACAGTTTCTTTAAAATAATTACCTATCAGCCTTTTACTCCTTGCTGACTGCTCATAAAGCTTGTGCTGCCTCTCTGCTCTACTTCCAGCACCTTGCGCTGTTTCCTGTGTTCTTTCACGACGTCTTGTCATCATCACGATAAAGAAAGGTTTTGCAGTTCCTTAATTTTGCAGATCCACTCCTTACGTTTTCATGTGACAGGTTCTAACTTTTGTAATGATATCTGTGAGTTTTGATTTTTTTTTTATGATTACTTTCGAGCATTAAAGATGTCTGTCACAAAAACTTGTCGAGAATTGGTTTGCAAGAAAGATAATACACAAAAAAAGTTCCATTTCATTGCTTTTTATTCCTCACAAGTGAATTACCTAAGTAACAAATTACAGCAGCTAGCTGTCATATGTGTATCATGTGCCAATAGGTTATGAAACACAGGCCAAATTCATATGCTTTCAGCCATATAAAAACATGCCAATCAAATCTTTTGTCATTTAAAAAACATTTTCCCCCTCCTTTTTTTCTTTTCTTTTAATCTGCCAACAAGTAAAAAAATACTTATAAAAGCATAACAAGTAAAAAAATACTTTAAAAACCCCTAATGGTTAAGTATTTGGAAATTTTGCCCATATATCAGTCTTTTTTTAATAGTGTCTGCTTTAGGAACTTAACGCTAGAGCTTGCATATATTTTATATGCTTATCCTTTGCCACTCATACCAGTAACTAATATTTTCTATTTTTCAAAGCAAAAAATTTCTAGCCTTACTGAATGCAACAACAAACCTAATGGTGGTTTCGCTCGGGCCAGGTTTCACACACAGATGCCAACCTGTATCTTTATCTCCAAATTAACTCTATGGAAACTAAAGATTTTGAGGTTCTAGGGTCACTGTAGTAAATAACTTCCCTTCCCTTTTATATAAAAGCTTTGACCTGTACTGAAAGAGTTTTGAAATAGAGATGGTATTTTTTGGTTCAGGATCGAAGCTCTGAGGTTCTTCAATACAGGAAATAAAGAGACACTGAAATTCGCGTCATCTGTACCGAGACTTAACCAAGAAAAAGACAAAAAGCAGTGACAATCGGTGCAGGGTGTAGAGGCCGGGCTGTTGTCCGTGTCCGCCAGCGGTGTTGGCTGGCAGCGGTCAGGAGCAGAGACTCTGCGATGTGGAGAAGCGAGGGGTGATGGCCAAGCGTTGACAGACAGCATTTGTCTTGTACCGTCTCCGGTTGCTACTGAACTTAGTTGGACCGGTACTAGTTTTCTGGAAGTGAAAGGTATTTATTATTGGGGAGCCCAAGAGACTTTTGGTCTTCTGAGGTGATGGGGGGGAAATAAATACGTGTTTTGAATTACTGTGCTTGGATATGGTGCGTTGGTAAATCCTGTTTGGTAGTTTGAAAATTATCCCTTGAGCATGTGGGTTACAGGTTAGTTTGATTACCTGGAAGTTGCGTGATTACAACCAGCTGTCTCGGCCAACTGTCTTTCAAAGTGTATTATTAGTCAAGTAGCTTTATTAGCCTTAATTAAGGATGGGAAAAGCAAAAAGGAAGTGTTTTGGTGTTTGTGTATTTTTTTTTTTAAGTCCCCCCACATACTAAAATATTCATATACCACTTCTAACCCAAACTCATCCTATATGGAGAACAACCCCTAGATTCAGATTTGGTTCAGATGATCTTTGGGATCATCTGGGCAGAATCTGAAGCCCAAACCTTGCTAAGTTGTTTTGTTGGTTTTTTTTTTCCTCGGTCACCACTGCATTATTTGAGTCTGATAATTTCATTCCACAAATAGATATAGTTCTTTTAAATATTCATGAAATATGGGAGTCCAAGTTATTCTTGATAGTCTGTTTCTTTTGCCTACAGTTGTTCCAGCTGCTGTGGGGAGAAGCTTTGTTGATTGAAAAACAAAATGAAATTAATTACATTTCCGCTGGACCATAATTGAAGCATTTTGTCTCACTGTTCCATATTACATGTAAAGACCTTCTTCCCTGCAAGGCAGTGAAGCTGTAAGGCAGAGCTGTGGTTTAATTCATGTTCTGGACAGCGACTAGTCCCAAAGCACATCAGGTGGGAGGCTGTCCAGAAACAGCAGACTCTGACCGGGAAATGATTTTGGAGGCTTCAAGCTGCAGTAGCTTCTATTTCACTAAAGAGAAAAAAGTCAGCAACTCCAAATAGAAATCAAGCCATACCTGGTAAAGAAGTACTGAACCATTTCCAATGTAAAAAGTAACTTAAAACACTTAAACCTGAAGTCTTCACTAAATACACAATGCATGAAATGTCTAATTCATCCATGTGTATACGACCATCACATGCTGCTCTGAATACAGCCATGTTTACAGCACATCCATCAAACTTCCTAGTTTTGAAGACCTCAGAAAGGTCTTTAGCGTACCTGTGAAAATGTGATAGTTGGTCACACAGTGGTCTCTAGTGGGCATGTGTTCGCAGCAGTGGAAAATTCATAGCTGAGCTTGATTGCGTCCTTTGGTTCTTTTTGCTTTTTTTTCCCCTTGAAAAAAACAGTAGTAAGAACCAAAAAAAACCATCATAGTGATGTTGCAAGTTAAGGTTCTAAGGTCTTAAGCGCAACGGTGGTTCAGCTGAGGTTCAGCTTAGGGCAGCAGAAGTTAACTGCGCGCCATGGGTTTGGGGAGGATGGAAGCATGTGGGGAAGCTTCACGGTCGCCTGCGTCTGAGACTGTCTATGATCCTTCTGCCAGCTGCACCAGGGATGAGATGAGACTGCTCAGGGGTCTGAGCTCATGAAAATTAAATCAGTCATACGTGGTATTCCCTTACTTGCAAGCTGTGAAATGTAACAAAACCATCTGATTAAAGAAGGGGAAAAGAGGGGGAGAGAGACAGAACAGAAAAAAACCCAGATACCTCCCAAACAGGGGATGCAGTGTCCCTTTAAAATCCACCAATGACCAGTAGACAATGGCACGTGCTATACAAGTTAATGTCAAGTCTTAAATGCTTTTTTTTTTATCACATCTTTTTTCTCCCCAGACTTCAGGCAAGGCTTTTTGCACAACTAGGCACTTTCTGTCTGGCTGCTGTAGTAAAACTTCATCTTTCACAGCTGGAGAGCTAGTTCATCACGAAATGGGAGTCTCAGGTTGGAAGAAAAGAAAAAAAAATGCTATAACATTTCCTTTGCCCTAAGTTTTAAATATTCATGGATCTGTAAAGCATATTCCTCTGCCCCTTCACTCAGTCCTTCCCTCTGGTTTTGTATGGCTCTAAATCATAAGGGCTTTTTTCCTTCCTTGCTTCACTAGTGCTTTTGTCCTCCCACCTTTTAGCTGGGTCCTCAGCTTCTACATCAAACTCAAATTCATTGCATTTTATTTCCCATATGCTAGAGAACTTGTTTGCAACCTTGACTCTGCCAGTGGGGGTCTCTTTTTTTTATTTGCTCTGTTCAGCCCTCATACCTGACACACTCACCCCATTTCACCTCCATGTTTCTACATCGCTGAATTGTCCTCTCCGATTCAGTCTGCCTTGTTGCCATCTGTTGCCATGTCTTTCCTGTGGAACCTCCAAAGACTAATTGGTCATCAGGGAAACACCTTGATAAGCATTCAGATTAAATATATATATTCTGGGGAGCCTGATCCCCTGACAAATGCACTTCCAATGAAAGCAAAATGAAAATCTTCTGTTCTTGCGTACCTCTTCTCTTTGGTTGTCAGTACTTTGTATTTTCACTCATTCATTTCCTGAGTTTTGTTGGGTGGCGAGCTCTTCAAGGCAAGGGCCATGTCTGAACTGTATCTTTATGCTTAACAGACACAGCTTTGGAAAAGAGGAGGGTGTGAATACATCCAAAGGAAAGGGAGTAAACTTTTCAAAAAGCCTATTTGTGTCATATCCAAAGCGACTACCGTCTTTGAGAAACACTCAGACCTCTGCCTGTGTGAGTTAAGAAAATGTAACTACAGGTATCACTGGGAATTTTACTTCAGTAAATTCAAATGTATTTCTTTCCAAAAGTTATTTCTTTCATATTGAGTTAACTAAGAGTCACAGCTTTTCTTATACACAGCACAGACATCACCATGTTTTAGACTTCCTCTGAAAACGCAGAACGGTGGGATCCACGCGAGTTCCATCTTTGTTTTCACAGAAACCAAACCATCTTCTGCAGCAGGTGCCAGGCTTGACGAGTGCTAACACGACAGTCTGTCCTCAATCCAGGTCGCCGAAATCTTCCCATGGCATTATGTCAGTGACCGTTTTCCTTTGTCCCACAGGCGGGCAAAGGGATTCTGCGGACCGTCATTGCCAATAACGAAGCGGTGGCAGACATGATTCCAGTAGACGTTGCCATCAACCTGACCCTTGCAGCCGGGTGGTACACTGCTGTGCACAGGTGGGAAGGACTTCTGACTCCGCCGGACTCGGGCATTTACTGCCTGCACCAGGACTTTAAAGGGAACCAAAAGCTAATTGAAAACCTGTGCAAGAGCCTTGTCGAGTCATTTTCTGGTCCATGTTTTCTTCCCCAGGTTGGCAAGGACTAAGAGTGTAGCAGAAGCAATAAAGGCAGGCTTTAGAGTTAGGAAATCTCTAAAGCTACAGGTGAGACCTGTTTCTCAGTACAACGTAAGCTCAGCTGACAAATCTCTCAGAAGTCACTTTTTCGAAGGCCAAGAGCTTTACTGTAGCTTCTCGGCAGCCGTTTCTGGGTGTCCTTTCTCGGGCAGCTACACTGAGTAGCTTTTCAAGCGGCTTCTAGAGTTTTCTTGGTGAAAATGGTCTGCGTGTTTTCCTTGGAAAACACTGCACAATGTAAATATATTACGGGCTCATATGATAGGGGAGATGATCTAAAAAACCCACATTCTTTGCATTGTTAAGAAGGGTATGTATAAGTGACATTAAGGATTTTAGATCTTTTCCTGTGAACCTCTGGCTCTGACCTTTAATCATTAGGTAGGAAGTGCTACAGAGTAAACCACGTGAATTATTCTGGAGGTTTATGCAACTCTGAGAAATCAATACCAGGCAAAAAAAAGGCAGAAATATTTCACTTTGAAAGACAGAGTAAGCCCTCTGAACTGAGGGTGGAGAAGAGCTGCATACAGTAACCTAAATACAGAGACCCTAAAAGGATCATAAAAGGCAGCTCACCAGCTTTTCAGATTTATTTTTTCTCATAGTTTCATCCCTCTCCATCAGCAACAGGCAAAGCAGCATGGTCTAGGGAAAAAAAATACATCTTCCCTTTACACACACCCCCACTCCCGAGAGACTCCAGATGAAGAGGGCTACAGCCTGTCCATAGAGCTGGAAAAGGAGACAAACACGTGCTGATGAGCAGTATGTCAGCACACAGGTAGACTACCTGGCTCTGGCCATGGTAGGAGACGTGCCATTTTTTTTAAGTTTCATTGGCAAAAGATACATGGTTTTAATCTGGTTCCTACACAAATAATTATTAGGCTAAAGGAGCAATTGCAGAACTTGATTTAAAGCTTTGTCTAGCTGGACAGAACCCCAATCTGTACAAAAATCAAGAGGCAGAGCCTTCTGTAAATCTAATTTCTCTGAGAGAGTTTCAGGTTTAGGTGCTGTCTTGAAGAATAGCACGTGTGGTTTAATTTTTTTTTTTTTTTCAAATCATCTAATTAGAAGGTCAGCATCCTTCAGGGAAGGAGATATTACCGAGGGAAGTTAGATTCTAAAACTTAGCAGAGAATTGCAGTCTTCACTACACTCTACCAAGGTCATCGCCTTAGCTGGAGGGTGGAGAATGGAAAAAAAAAAATCAACAGGGAGAGGCTCTTCATTGGAAGCTGGAAAAATGGAGAAATCCTCTTCCTTGGTGTTTAACGGGCCTGACCCACTGGAGTAAGTGGAAGTCTGTGCTTTCACTTCAGTGTACTTTCCGTCAGGCTCTGTGTGTGTGACTCAGTACTAGGTGAGTGTTCTATATGGGCACATGTTACTGATCTAGTCCTTAGTGAGTTGCCATATTGATTTCCGTAATGCAGTGTTTCCCACACTAAGCACTATTGTGCATTTTTATGTTTAACACTCTATCAGACTTCAACTCAGTAACTCAAATTACAGGAGATCATGGATTCAGAGTTTGACATGTGTCTTTTAGTCCTAACCATTCCTAGAAGTCTACTAGGGATTAATAATAATGGTAATATACAGTCAAATGGCATGACTTCAAAGCATTATTAAAAAAAGCACCATTAAAACTGTGTATTATCCAACGGCAGTTTTCAAGTATTACTGTGCGAGATTTCCTATCCCAGGTTATGGGGTTCTACCTCCTGGTATCTTCGGTCATAGGAGCTTTGAAAAAGAAAGGTCCCTCATAGGCAGCCTCCTCCCATGGAGAAAGGCTCTGAGCACCACAGGCACCCCACGAGCACGGCGATGTTGTATCCTCCAGCCAAGCTCCCATCCCCTCTTCAAGGCCAGATCTCACCTCTTTTTGCATTTTGCCAGATGGCTCCAGCTGCTGATGCAGAGTAAGAAAACTGCTGTATCAATGGCATCGCTTGCACCCTTGGCAAGGCAGGCTTAGATCAAAAAAGCTCTTTGACTAACTCTTGCTTTGTATCAAAGGAAGAAGTAAAACCAGTATGATGTATGTTTAGTGTCACGCCCAAATAACAACCAAACATTATTTGATATAAAAATGAGAATTTTGTCGAAATGCATTGATTTGTAATTGCCACCCTAAAAAATGGAGTTTAAAAGTAGGACAAATTATATCCATTAAGTAAATGATTGTAAAACACACAGTGTGTCCCTGAGGTTGGTTTAGGCCAAATATTGACAGTATAGCAAGAGAAACTATTAAAAAAAATAGTCAGAAACTTGTCAGTATGCATGTTTTCCTTATTGTTTTTATAATTTTTGATAAGTCAGTTATGGATGGTTTTCCTTAAACCCCATTAACTTCATGTGCTCTCCAGAATCTGACTGAATAGTATTAAAATTTCATGTTTTATACTGTATTTTCATATTTGTGAAAAATTACCTTTTCTGCATTTTTTTGTGAGCTGATATTGTTTCTTGGGCTGTTAGCTTTCATGCTCCACTAATAAAGCTTTGAATGCTTTTCTTCACATCTTAAAATAATACTTCTTTCTCTTTTCCAGACCAAAAAACATGTTGGTGTACAACTGCACAACAGGTGGAATCAACCCTTTCTTCTGGGGAGAAATGGGTAAGGTCTAGTTTAAACCTAGAACGTGTCAAACCTCAATAGCATTCCTCGGCCAGGCTTTGAAAAAGGTGTTTTCCTATATTTGGGTGGCATTCAGCATCTGCCATTCAAACTGCGCGTGGGAGGGCCAATTGCAGTCGGTGAGGGTCCTGTGAGCAAAAGCTCCTGGTGCTGGGCATTCAGCCCAGGAAGGCATCTATTCCGTTTTCATTGTGGGCGTAATCACGGAACAACCCAGCAGAGTACGTGCTTTGCTGCACTGAGGTGGAAAGTGGTGGAAAAAGGAATAGAGAACCACCCCCTTATTTCTTTTCCTTTTCTGATTGAGAACCTTTTCTGAGTTTGTGGGGGGGGATTTTTGTGCTTTGAAATCACTTGGGGAACCTTCATAGTGAATGGACACTAGTATATTAAGGAAGTAGAATTGCCTTTCTTCCTCTTTCTGTGAAGAAAATTCTAAACAGAAATAATTGGTGTAGACCTGAGAAGGCAAACCTTGAAATGACAGGTGTGCTTCAAGAACAATTTGCCTTTTGGTTATGAATTTTGTCAATGGAAGAACTAAAACTATTTTCGTGGCTGATTTTTCTTCAAGTGGATGTGCTTCTGAGGCAGCGGTGAAAGGGAGACAAATCCTGACACCCTTACAGTGGAAAACTCACGCTGAAGCCAGGCAGCAGAAACACTACGTACAGTCAGTACGTTCATGGGCAGATATACAGGGCCTGATTCACTTTCTGTTCTACAATAATTCATATCTTTGTGCTTTAAATACAGGATGCTGGCAAATAACTACTGTAGTGTTTCACCTCTCAGCCTTTGCTTTGCATTTGTCTTTGCATTATTTAATTGGCAAACTGTAAGTCGGCAGAGAATCAGACCGTAATTGCATTTTCAGAGCATGGCTTGTCTGAAAATCCTAATAATGTCCTACCAGGAGATTTGATCAAGTGATCTGGCAGGGAAGAGGTTTCAGCAATTGGCTGAGCAGTGAGAAAATCACACCAAGTTCCTGATTATTTTTTTTATTCTTTTTTAATGAGAGATCTAACATTGTGGTTTGCCACAGTCGTGAGAAGAGGTGAGGCTTCGTAGGTGACTGTTGGAAAATGTAGACAAGACAGTCTTTATAATGTGTAAAGTCAGATCTTCTGTGGCTTTTCACAGGAGTAGATGCAAAGCTCTTCACAGGCTGCTACTTCAGGCAACAGCCACCGTAGCACTGCTACCTGAGGTTTGCCTTTCTTAACCCATTTTCAGTGTAATTTTACTGATGAAAACAGCAATGTATTAATGCATTGTAACTGATCTTACTCTGCTACTTTGCTCTTAACTGTGGATTTAGCAATGAAATCACCCGAGTGCAGCGGAAGCTTGCATAAGCAGTTCAGCTGTGTGATGGGACTGAAGGCAAGATTTTCCTCCCTGGGTGAGACTGTGGAGCTCTTTCTACTGCATGTTGTATCCACAGTTTTCCAGAGATCAGCAGGCTGCGGGGCGGTATTAGGTATAAATTCATGAACAGCAATTAGGCTGGAGTATCGAAGAGCAAAATTTTGCCTGTAAAGTTGTTGCATGGTTTAAGAAATTAGTTTGGGAAAGGTTTATTGCATCAGGATGTTATGACTGTGACCATCCAGTTTGAAGTCTCAATTCAGTCTCCTACCAATTGCTTTTTGGTCAATACACACAATTCTAAAATCTTCTTTATATAGATGACAGACTTTCTCAGCCCACTCACATTACTTTCTCTGTCTACTCACTATTATTTGGCTTCTAGGCAGCCAGTCTCTTCGCATGAACTTTCAACAGGCCTTTCCGAGCCATGATCTCTCTGAAATAAGAGCTACCGCTGAGTAGTCCAGCCCCCGCAGAGAAGGACTGAACTTCATCCACCAGTTCCCTCCCTCGCCCATGGGGCAGCATCCGTCACTCGAGTTGTCACCCTCTCTTTCTGAAAGCCTGTTTCCAACTGTGTTTAGCTCTACTAACCTTTCAGGTTGAAACTATGGAGGCCAGGTCTCTACCTCCACCGGTTTTTCACCTTTTTCAGAATTTTTCTTTTTCCCCAGCATGAAAGAAGCTGTTTGATGCAAACATGCAGGGGACACGGAATCAGCAGAGGGAAAGAGAGTCTGTTCAAGGAGTTTGGGGAGACTGGACTGGCACAGGGTCTGTAACTGGTCATTGAGGTGGAGGGTTGTGAGAACGAGACTGGAAGCTGCTGAGAGACCGGGGTGGTCCCAGCCCACAAGTCATCTGGTGTGGGACCGAGTGTTTTAGTGCAAATCAAACACGGGGTTTGCAGAGGGGAGGACCTGGACTACCTGGCTGGGGAGACTTACACCGGGACCAGCTGTAGGGACGAGAGGTGAACACAACAGAGTAGGGACTTTATGGTGGGAGAGGAGGAAAGGAGAGAAAGATCAAATAGAGAAATTGAGACTGGAGTGGGCTAAGGATGCCCTGGGTAGGGAACAGAAGTGACTGAGGTGGGGACATACTGACTACAAAGGTGATGAGCTTGGACGGAGGGAGAAGGAGATCTAGAAGAGAATTATTTGAAAAATATATGTCTACTTAAGAGCTTAATGCTTAAACATCCATTGCAAACCAGTTTATTCTACAGATCTCCACATACAGACAAACCTCTAGTGTTAAAAGGAACCTTAACTGATTTATTTCTTTTCCAAATAAGGCTGTGCCTTGGGATTTTTTCTTACTTCATTCCATTACTGCTGTTATTTTTCCTGCTATTATAATAATGTGGTCAGACAACTGAGTATTAATCTGAAGAAGTGTATTCTGCTTTGCCGCAATCTAAATCTTGCCAGTCGGATTTTGCGAACTACGTTTCGCAATTTCTTCTCAAAACTAAACCTTAAAGTAGGTTTTAAAATGTTGTTCAGCATGGGAAAACTTAATTTCAATTTATCCTTGACAGTCTACCCAGACGAGACTGGTGTCTGATTCTCCCCCTGCTAAATCTGCCTTTGAATTGTAGAATTTACTTCTGCATTTTTGTGCTGTGGTCAGGGGGGAAAGACCACCCGCCCGCTAAGCCGTTTCAGTAGCTCCTAAAGGTGATATGCTTCTGGTTCGGGTTTTCTGCCTGCCTGACCTGTCTGTCTGTCTGATTCTTTCTGTCTCTCTCTCTCCAAAACAAACTGTTGGAGCGTAAAAGACTTGCTATGCTTGCGAAGTTGAACACTTTCCAGAAATTAGGAGACAGAGCAATTGTGCTGAGTCAGTGCAAGGCAGGGTAAGGGAGGTTTGTAAGGCAAATGCACATAGCATTAACTGTTCCAAGTTATGCAACGCTGGTCTTTTCCCGAGTTCCTTCCAGTAAGTCTTTCAAGTTGGTCTCGCTGCCTCCTTATGTGCATTTTAGAACAAAACCACTTTCGTTCCTGACTTTCAGAATTTTTCTTGAGTTTTCAGCAGATATCTCGTCTGCTCTTGACTTATGTACGTGTTTCCAAAGGGAAACCACCTCACCCAGTTTAAAGTTGAAAACTAGATCTGCAATATATTAACATCAGGATTTGAATAAAGAGAGCTATAAATATATGCTGCAGACAGTATCAAAACTATCACAATTCCAAAATATCAGTGGGTTCCAGTTAAACTGATAGGTTTCCATTAGGAAATGAAGTGACCAAATGTAACTAAATGAACTTAAATATTTATAAGCAGATGAGAGTTTGTAAATAAACTGGGATTTAAAGTGCCTCTTGGAGAAACTTCCTTAAGGGGAGAAGCAGCAGAGTTCATGGGATTGCTCTCCTGATCCATGAGCTGCTTGAATGGGCACAGGTATACAGCCCTCTCCAAACTGGGAGCAGATCTCTTTACGTTTAAGCCAGCTATGACTTTGTCGAAGTATAATTGTAGTAAATGGCCATGCTGCTAACAGAGAGGAAAGAAACTCCTCACACGCTGCTTAGACGCAAACTCTGCCAAGAGCTGGGCCAGGACAGCAGCTTCCTTCCCAGTAGCCCATCCCAAACTGCTTATTGTCACTCCCCTGCCAGGAGTAAACACCTTTGGAAATCTCCAGTAAAACCACAGGCACAACTACATGGGGAAGTTTAAATAGGAGTTCTTTGCTAATCCTTGCCATTTGGAGAGAACGTGCTGCAAAGGATAAGATTTCTGTACCACAGCCCACATAGTGACCACAAGATAACCACATCATTGCAGTGTGGCTAAGTGAAACAGAAAGGGTGGCAGTCAGTTCTAGCTATTTAGATGCAAGAGGAGTTTCAGGAGAACTGATCTTCAGCCATTAAACTTGCAGCCTACGGGACAGAAAAATTAACAATAAACTTGCCCTAAAACTAAATTGTATTATTTTAAAAGTCTTTGCGGTCTAAACTTAGCAGCTAAGTGGCTAACAAGTCTCCTCTAGTTGCTGTTACTTAGAACGAGTACAGCAAAAGTCACTACTTGAAGTGCAGTAATGAGCCAACCACAGATACATGAGAATACTGTCTGAATATTATGATTAGAATCTGCTTATCTGAGGATGATCTGGATGTTTCTTGTGACTTGCAAATTCTCATCTGATTTTCTATTTGTAACATAAGCTTAGAGAGTAGACTATAATATGAGCACAGATTGATGTCATAACTCTCAAATTCATTTTTAAAAAAGTAAAAAAAGCCCACATATTCTTCTTCGTTGAGCTCGCTGGTGCTCAGGAATAGGAGCACCATCTGTTTATCAGTCCCTAGGATGATAGTCTTATATTCAACTACTGCAGTTCTATTAAGCCTCTGCAATATGCAAATGCCCCAGATATGCACATCTAGATGCCACTTCTGTGGCACTGTGCCATTGCAAGAGCTCAGAATCAGACCCAACATATTTTGTACCTTAACGTACAAAGGGGATGAAAGATTACCACCCTATCATTAGTTTTGAAGTTAAGAATGCAAGACAATTTGATGCTTTAGTGCATCCAGAGCTCCTATGAAAACAGACTGAGGTATTTGGTGTTGGGGGTCAGATGTGGTTTGAAAAGATATAATGAAGTCTTTCTAGAAGCAGCACCATATGTGTGTAAGCAACCTGTCCCTGACTCAGACTAATATTGACATCAGCCCTTTTGAAAATTTGACTAGAGATTGGAAATGTCATTTTTATCTTATGCTAGCAGATCAAAGTTAGCTTTCAGTGATCTGAAGATATGTTAACACTTATCAATTTCTTTTACATCTACTGCAGGCGAAAGCAGAACTGCAGTTCCTTGGTCTGAAGTGTTTTGGGATACAACTGCCTGCTTTTCCTCCATTACATTTTGGTGTTTTGATAAGGAAGTTTTTGTCTGCTGCTATTAAGTCTAAAGTCAGATTGTGTTTCAAATAGGCAATAGATGGAGTCATCAATTTTCATGCCAGAAGGGACCCCGAGATGATCTCATCCAACCACTGGTTACATAGTTCACAGAACTGTAGGTTAAACACGTCAAGCGCTGTAACTTGGGCTTTACTGCAGCATGTTGGTGTGGTTGTGCCCAACTCAACTGAAATTAAGTGCCTGATTTTAAGTTAAATGCCTTTTCCTTTACAGAGCAGTATGTTATATCCACATTCAAAAGGAACCCCCTGGAGCAGGCCTTCCGAACACCCAACGCTCACTTGACGTCCAACTACTTGATAAACCAGTACTGGATAACTGTCAGTCACAAGGCGCCGGCCATACTCTACGACCTGTACATGAGGCTCACGGGGAGAAAGCCCAGGTAAGAAACCACACGCCTTCAGCCTCCTGCATGCCTGCCACTGTTACGGAGAGCAGACCTGTAACAAGTTCTGAGAACTGGCTGCCTCAGCCTCAAGTCCCTGGTCTTCTTCCCATCTCCTTGTCTTGAGGAGATTGCTCAAAAAGAAGAGGAATCGCATGGCCGTAGCTAAGTGTTGCCTAGAGTTCCCACCCCTCCCAGTATCTGGGGGACAGCACATCCTTTAAACACAGCTTTGTACACTTCAGGGGTTCCCAAGACAGAAGAGGACCAGTAGTTAAACTGTCCTCTGTATAGCAAGATTTCTACCATTGCAACTCTCTGACGTGATTGCCTCTATGTGTCAGTAGCTTGCATAAGGACTTGAGACTGGCAAGGTTTAGAACATTCCAGCTAATATTTTTTCCCATAAATCAGATGCATAATTAGCAGTTGTCAGCACTGGCCCAGCACCCTGATATCTAGGAAGCAGTTGTTTCTGAGTATGAATAAATTCTGAATTGTATTTACGAGAACGGTTTACCATTACAATTGGTATTTGAGCCTTGGCAGTGTCATGGCTAGGAGGAATACACGACATGCATGTCCCATGTGGAAGCAATCCTGGTGTAACATAACTCAGCCAACGTCCTCCTTTACTCCCTGCCACCACAGAGGAGAATTTATTGTGCAACACAAGGACAGTATGCCAGCACTGTGTTGATGTCAGCTGCTCTGTGCTCCTCTGCTAGTTAGAAAGCTGGCTTCGACTGTTTGCAGGGAAATCCCTGGCTGATGTATTGCTCTAATTTCTCTCTGACATTCTGCTACAGAGGAAAATCGGTCCATAAAAAGACTTTCAGTTATCCAGGAGGCAAGAATTACCCTAGAAATAGAGGTAAACTATGAGCAAGAATAGGCTGGAATCTCCAATCTCTGTTGAAACAGGCAGCAGTAAGATCTTGGCATTGCCATTACAATTGACATTTCTTTTCATAATGTTGATTGGCATAAGTAGCCAATGGACATTGGCCGTAATACTGTACTTAAATTTCAAATAGAGCTCAGCATGCAGTCATGCTGAGAAAGATACCTTCTTCTGAATTTTGAGATTTGTGACCTGAGCAAACACAGGCTCAGCAACGAACCTGTGAGTTCACCAAGTTGGTTTTAGGGTTGGGTTTGGGTTTTTTTTTTAATCTAATTCCCCTTTTCTTTTTACACACTACTTAAGCTCATCCAGGCATTACTGCAATATGGTAGAAAGCATAGTAGCAGCTCATTCTTTCTTTTTTTCACAGCTACCTAAATACCAGACCTTTATGGTCTAAGGGCAGTAAACCACATCAAATAGAAAAAAAGCTGAATGTGTCACTAAACCTGCTTTAATGTTTCCCTTTAGTTTTTCCCTCTGCTTCAAACAGAGCACCTAGCCTTAACTTTCTTCCCACTTGACATTCCCATCTATTGAAGTACAAGCCATCTTCCTGGCAGTTTCTTGAATTCTTTCCATGACCCTATGCCAGATTTGCAAGCAGAAAGGAGAAAGTTCTTTGCCAGGACCAAGACTCAGGCTTCAGTTCTCTACTGTGTCCTTACTCAACTCATCATAAGGTGATGGGTTACCACATGGAGTAGGTTATCTGGGAGCTGGTTATGGTTTTGCAAGTCTACTGTTTATTCAGGACCAGCCTATGACCTTCCCTAATTTGAATTGCAGGGTAGTTTGGAGGAACTTGGTTGTAGTTCCTCCTGTAGTTATCACATGCAGTACCCCATCTACCAAAGGGTAGGTACAAGAGTCACCTCCTTCAGCTTTAGACTTTTATATGTTGCCTCTCCTGAGAAACTTACTTTAACTGTTAGCTCATTTCACATAAATTGCTTGATGTCTAGCAAAACTGCCCTAAATGGCTTACTGTTATTGCTGCACATCCATCCATGACTTAGAAACTAATGTGTTTTATATCATTAGTAGTCTCCTGAGGCAATCTGTCACACCTGAGAATCTGCTCGTGCAAGGCTCAGTATGAGAGCAAATAAAGAAATCATTGCTGTAAACAGTTTTCTAGAAGACAAGATGCATTTCTGAAGTGTAACTAATAAGGCTATCAGTGACAGCTACTACTTGCTTTATTCCTCTCAGTTCCTCCACAGTGGAGAATGAGATTTTCTGTAAGAAATCTTTGCCATAGCCTCTCAGAGGCTGCAGAAAAGCATGTTTCCACTCAGTTGATGTTTTTCAGTAGACCATTCCTTCATCCAAATTCAGTCAATATTTTGAATGTGGTCACAACATTTGAGCTCAGTCAGTTAACAAGAAATGCAGTTTTCATACGTACCTCTTCAGATGCTTCATTTCTCTTTTTGACCCTTACTTTCAGCCACTCAGATATGTTGCTTTGGGTAGATCTACAGTCAGATCTTATTCTGCCCACATTGACAGGAGGCCATGTGGATAGCCTATTCTCAAAACATAAGTAGGGACACACAGTTGATTCTCTTACCTTTTTTTTTTTTTTTTCCTGCAGATTCCATTAACCCTAAACACTTTAAAGATATTGATGGTTTTGGGGGAGCCAGTGTGAGGGGCAACTTCAGATCTTTGCAATCTACCCATAGACTTTGTTTCCCAAGTTCTTACAAGGTATTAAAATATCCACAAAGCTTTGCCCCATAGTAGTTGCCTACACAGGCACAATCGGGAAGGTTAATCTGAAGTAATTTTAAAGTAGTTTAGATAACCTGCATTCAATCAATGCGCACATAATAATTCAGAATGAAGGTTCCCTTAATGTGATGATGTGCTGTCCTAAAATGAAAGCCACTTTAATTCTGAGTAGGAGTGCCTATGTAAGGTTTTAGTGCTCTTTCAGTTTGCTTTGGGTAAACTGCACAGTCCTCCTCTGAATTGCTGTACTCATTGTGTCTTTTTCTGCTGTAGTTAATGCTTATCATCGGGGCAGTCACATCTGCACGGGGAGAGGCCAGCCTGGCACCATTCTTCCCCAGACTGCCGCCTTTTATTTGTCACGGCGACTGTGTTACCCTCTGGGCAGCTCAAAATTTCTCATGAAAACAGCTCTGTTTTCCACAGAAATCAGCCTTTTAATGCTTTCTCTTGCCTTTATCCAGTCTGAGAGAACGTGGCGTTCTCTCAAAATTGACCAAGCTCTGTACATCACACTTTAAACAACCAGAGGCCTTTTGTACTCATGACCATTGGGACAACTGAAAAATAATCCTGCAAGGTAGGACAGCATTATTGTCATCCCCTTTTATATAAAAAATTAATAACAAAAAAGGGCCAAGACACATAAGAGACCTGAACCTACGTTTCCAAAGTCCCTGTTAAGCAGCTGTGCCCCTGAAGGAGCTTTCATCTCTACCAGGACACTCACGCTCCAGGAAGGTGTTCAAACAGTTCCCCAACCCCCCCCCCAAAAAAAAGCCTATGGACTCAGGTTATTTTCAAGGTCATCCACCAGGAGTGCATCCTATCAGCCCCTTCCTGTATAAGGAAGGACAGAAAAAACTCTCCAAACTGCCACTATATTATACAGGGAGAGGAATGGCCTTTAAGAAAAACAAATGGTTTTGAGAGAGAGAGATCAAAGAAGCCCAAAGACATGAAAAGCAGGCCACCAAGCTGAGCGGTGTGGTTGATACTCTAGAGGGAAGGGATGCTGTCCAGAGGGAAGGATCTTGACAGGCTAGAAGGGTGGGCCAACGGGAACCTCATGAGGTTCCACAAGGGCAAGCGTAAGGTCCTGCACATGGGTCAGGGTGATTCCAAACATGGATACAGGCTGGGCGATGAGTGGATTGAGAGCAGCCCTGTGGAGAAGGACTTGGGGGTATTAGTGGCTGAAAAACTGAATATGAGCCAGCAATGTGTGCTTCCAGCCCAGAAAGCCAACTGTATCCTGGGCTGCATCAAAAGAAGCGTGGCCAGCAGGTCAAGGGAGGGGATTCTGCCTCTCTACTCTGCTCTGGTGAGAGCCCACCTGGAGTTCTGTGTTCAGTTTTGGGACCCCCAATGTAAAACAGACACAGACCTGCACGAGCAGGTCCAGAGGAGGGCCATGAAGATGATCGGGGGCTGGAGCACCTCTCCTATGAGGACAGGCTGAGAGATTTGGGGTTGCTCAGCCTGGAGAAGGCTCCAGGGAGACCTTATAGCAGCCTTCTAGTACTAAAAGGGGGCGCACAGGAAAGATGGGGAGGCACTCCTCTTTATCAGGGAGTGTAATGATAAAATGAGGGGTAATGGTTTTAAACTGAAAGAAGGTAGATTTAGACATTAGGAGGAAATTCTTCACTGTGGGGGTAGTGAGGCACTGGAACAGGTTGCCCAGAGAAGCTGTGGCTGCCCCATCCCTGGCAGTGTTCAAGGCCAGGTTGGATGGGGCTTGGAGCAACCTGGTCTAGTGGAAGGTGTCCCTGCCCATGGCAGGGGGTTGGAACTGGATGATCTTTAAGGTCCCTTCCAACCCAAACCACTCTGTGATCCTATGATTCTATCTGAAAACTGAAGCTGAGCAATTGACTTCAGAGCTTGTCTATGCTGCAGATGCAGTCACCTCTGTACTGGAGCTAACTCCAAAAATCAGTGCTTTGCTTCAGGAGCCCAGTCAGGCTTGAGAACAGAAGAGAATTTGTGTGGTAGAAAGAGAAGTATCCACCTCGGGAGGCAAGCAATATACCTTTGTGGCTTTGCAATCTGCTGTGCAGACTTCATACTAGTTCAGATGGGCTCTTCACCTCACACGTGGTACGTGATGTAGATATGGCCTCCAACCCTCGTTTAGTTCAGGCCGGTAAGTGAAGCATCAGTCCTGCCCTGAGAAATGCATGTTTGCACCCATGTTCAAGCCAACACTAAAAGCTGGGTAGCTGTAGGCTCAAGACCTGAGCTGGAGCAGTTAGACTTGCTGAGCAAGTTCTCGGCCTGGTGAGCAGCAGTGCAGTGCTCATCAGGAACTGCAATGCCTATTCATCTGGATTGATGAAAACACCTACAGAGCAAACCGACAGCCTTTACATATGATCAAACTTCCTGTCCACCTCTGACGTTCCTCCTCTGTTTCAGAATGATGAAGATTATCAATCGACTGCACAAGTCTATGATGCTCCTGCAGTATTTCTCCACCCAGTCCTGGGACTGGTCTTCAGATAATATGAATATGTTAATGAGTCACCTTAACACAGAGGACAAAAAGGTAAGTATATCCTGAATATGGATTGCTAGTCATCTGCAATTCTGTTCAACTGCAGCAATTATTTTTGGTATATTGTTGAGCTTTAGAATGACATCCATATGACTGGAATTTACTTTAACCCGAAATAATTTATTTCCTCCTTGTTTTATTAAATAACTTATCAGGAACCTTCCATTTATGACAGGGGAATGTTTTCTCCTGAGGTGTGTTGCTCTTTCTTCTGAGGCAGGTCAATCACTGAAGTCTTTCCAGTTAACATTGCAATTGTGGTAGATGATCTAGATGAAAATTACTTGAAAGATTTTGACATTTTCATCCCCTTTGGTTTTAATGGGCACTGCACGGGGAAATTTAGGTAACACATAGTGTCTGACCCTGAACAATATGTAAAAAGTTCCTGTTTTATTCAAGTCACCAAAGAGCAATTCATTTTCAGGATGTCTAGCTCTGTTGTAGTCTTTATAGGTTTGAAATACTACCCCTTAAGAATGGGATTGTAACTGAAAGACTGAAGGATACAAAGAGTAGATCTATGATAAGCTCGAATGCACCTTTGGTCAGTATCTCCTTGCAAAGAGATACTTAGGCATTCACATCAAACTGGTCTTACTCACATCATGAAGTTCTTGCACAGACTCCCAGTAGCAGAATCAAGAGTTTTCCTCCCTAGTCTGCAGAGGGATTGCATGCGGCAAATTCTAACTTCTAAGGGCAGTGGCACTGCTGTGACCACAGCAGATGTAGAGGGAACCTAAATGCTATGATAGGATCTAGTTCTTAGGCAGATAAACAAAAAATTACAACATCAAGGACTTAGTGCAAGCTAGACAGAGTTTCAGGCTTACCAAGCTGCTTATGAGAACTTTGTGAGATGCACCGCATCCAGTGTTGCCACTGCTGCATTGTGAACAGTATTCAAGCTAGACAGTTTATGGGCAGCACACATCTCTATACATATCTGACAGACACACCAGGATCTGCAGAGTAGCTAACCCCCTGTATTGGACAGAGTTAGCCAACCCCTCTCTGCTCGAGTTATTGCTGGTGTGATAGCAAGGCCCTTGCACCAAAGCAAATGGTCTGGATTGGCATGGGGGTGAATGGAAAATATTTTTTTGAGTATATTCTCTTTTAAGACCCTGTAAATAAGAAATACCATTCACTTCAGTCATTCGTTTAGGAAAAAAAAATGCTTTCTTTGCTCTAATAGGCAGACAACCCCTGAGAGCTTGCTAACAATTTTTCCAATATAAGCATCTGAAATTAACTGGGGTAATTAGCTCTACAATGAGACTTTTTGATGCCAAACACCAGAGTAACCTATTTCTTGGACTTCTGTCGATCTAGCTGCTGAGAGAGAATACAGCATAACAGCAAGTAATGCTGATGCAGAGGCAGCTGTTGACTCAATGTCCAATTCATTTATTTACACATAATTCTAGTGACACATTAAAAACTTCATGGAGGTTTTCATATGAATCCATTTACCTGAGTGGAATGCCGTTTTTCTTCCACGATTGTGTGTTTGCATGTACAAGTGTGTACAAATACATGTATTTATGCAAAAATTGCCACCTGAAAGACAAACTTATCTTTCTTTTCTGCCAGCTAGCACTAAATTTCTGCTTGCTTTGCCCAGATTCCCAGCTGGGTAAGATGTTAATTGACAGCTGTGAAATACAGTCTGTTAGTGCCCATGTCTTCTTGGAAACTTGGTGGCTTTAAGAACTTCAGACAGAGGGCCTTGTCAGGAATGGAGGTCAATGAAGAATTGATGCTTAAAGTGAACTTGTTTTGAACTCTGGCGTTTAACTTCTCCTCTTTGTCTTTAAATCCCAGTTATACAACTTTGATGTTCGTCAGCTGCACTGGTCAGAATACATTGAAAGCTACTGCCTAGGTGCTAAGAAGTACTTGCTAAATGAGGACATGGCTGGCATTCCAGCAGCAAAGCAGCACTTACGAAAGTAAGTCATACCCAGTGACAAGGACAAGAGCTCCTGGCTACCTCGGATGGCTTTTGAGGAAAATTATTCTAGTTACATTGCAGTAATAATTGTTGAATAATATGGAGATAAACATAGCATAGCTTATTTCTTAAGGCAGAGAGTTGTCAGTATTTCATTTTTCCAACCTGTAAGAAAAAGAGGACCTTTGATGACGCTAATGATCAGGGGCTAGATATTGTGCCTTCCCAGCAGATGACCAAGTAACGAAGTTACAATGCATAAGAGAAATACATGAATGCAGAAGATCTTGGTCATTCAGAATTACAATAGAAAAATAGGGGTCAGATTTAGACTTTGTGAAGCTCCTAGAAGTTTTTAGCTATTTGAAGACATTGCCTAAAAACTTCAAGCATTTGTATGATTTTAAATTTGATTTTAAACTTGAAGTTTCTAATTCCTTTGAGGGAATGGGCAAAAATTCTCCAAAATCAGTGGAGAGTTTATGCATTCAATCCCTGATGACGGTTTAAGAGAGTCTGAATGAGCAGTTTGAGATTGTCCTTCTATTCAGTTAAAGATTGTGCTCTTCCTGTCTTCTCCAGCCCTTTTACCAAGAAGTGCAGGCAAAAGGAGAAGGAGCAGCTCTCTTGGAGTAAAAGCCTGGTTTTTTTCCTTTAAGAAAACCATTATAGTGCACTGTAAATGCTAGAAGCATAAAACAGCTTGTTGCCATAGCAAGGAATCCTAAACTAGTTCTTCGTTCACAGGTCATTTTTAAAGGATTTATAAGAACCTCTGTAACAGGCCAGTAACTGCCTCATAGTCCAAACAGGCAGTGTGGTATAATGCAGTGATAAAGTTAACAAAACAAAACAAAACAAAAAGGACTTACAAAAATTAAACCAATCTTGGGGACATAGGTAAGAAGCTTTCTTCCCTTGGTCAGACACTGGGAAAGTAAGAATTAGAGAACTGCAGAAACTTTTGCTTGATAGAAAGAGGACAAGATGATTAGCATCTTAAAAGACTCAATAATGCCATTTAAATATATGGTGTAAACTGCCCCCCCAAAAAAAAATTCCGGTGCTGCAGTACTGCAAAAGTAAAGAACTTTTATGATTATTGAGTAATTTCCTAACATTAAAGGCAGGGTTTCATGCAAACAGGAGAACTTTATTCATCAGCTCATGCAAATGTAGGTCTTCTAGCCTGCCACCAATCCTGCAAAGTAAAAAAAAAAGCCAATGTACCAAATCAAAGCAGAAAGTATTGGACCTAGACTATCATAAAGAAAAAACTCTCAGTATGACTTCTGTTCTGGTTTGAAATAAGAGCACACAGAACAAGAGAGACTTGCAATACAGTTGTTCCACCTATCCCACTAGCTATTCACTATATCCTCACTTCAGCATAGTCCTTGGCAAGACGGTAGGGACATCTTGGGCACAGTGTTTTCACTAAAACAGGAATGGCAAAAAGCCCAAGGGCGACTTGTAAACAGGATTTCTTACAAACTTACCTGCAGCAAATGCAGCAAGCTGGTAAGCTTTTTTGTTGTTTTTGTTTTCCTCTATAAGATGCCTCTTTCTCTTTCTCAGGCTGAGGAACATCCGATACGCATTCAACACCACCCTCCTAGTGATCATCTGGCGCATTTTCATTGCAAGGTCACAGATGGCTCGAAACATCTGGTACTTTGTGGTGAGCCTCTGCTACAAGTTCCTTTCCTACTTCAGGGCATCCAGCACCCTTAGGCACTGAAGCCGTCCATCAGCAACCAGCCTCTTCCAGAAGGACCTCCATCTCCTCTAATCAGCAACTATGGGCATCGGGGTCTGAAAGTAGCAGAAAAATCCACTCCCTCCAACAGCAGCCTGCATTTATTGTGCACTGTTACATGTTCACCTTTTTAATTTTAACTAATGCTTTAATACATGGTGGTCTTTCATCTGTAGGACCAGGCCAATTTTTAAAGCCATAACTGAAGCTTTAGGAACAGGTCAAGCTGGAACCGTCCATCTAGAGTCTGATGTGCAAGAGTAAGAATTAACCAAAGTCATTGTCTTCCCATGTACTACCTAGGCTATCTTAATCCCATCATCTTCCTCAAAAGAGGCAAATTTAAAGCATACAACCTTGGAAGAAAAGGATGCCATCAGAGGAGACCCAGCCAAGGAAATTAACCTGTAAGAGGTCTTCCTAAAGAGGCTATTCCTTCATTCTCATTAGTGAAATGGTACCTTATTGAAAAACATGATGTCACATTTTCAGTTTTTCAAAACTTGGGGGGGGGTGGGGAAAGATCAGTTACACTAGGCCAGTGAACACACTGAACAGTTTTCAGATCTTGTCTTATATTGAGGACTGACACTTTCAAGCCATAACTGAAGACACACATAGAATTCATGTACCTGTGTTAACTCTACTCACTCAGAAGCTGCTTTCTTATGGAGGTATTTTTTCTCTGTGTGGTTAAGGTTGCAGTCTATTAAAAAGCCCTGTTCTTGCATTTATCACATTTGCCTGGAACATTTTTTTGGCTTGAAAAATGCCATATTTACTCTGAGAATGAAGAGAAAACTTCTTAAAAGATTGAAGAAGAATTCAGAAGCTCTTTATTATTTTTGAGGAATAGCTTTTTTTTCTCCCTTGGGTTTGTCTGCAGAAAACCTCTCTCCCTATAGCTCAAAAAAGGCCTGATGCTGTCCTTCATGCTTTCATTACAGCTAAATCACTTTGCAGTTGATCAACTCCACTACTAATGAAAGTGTAAAGACATGTATGGAGGAAATCCCATCAGGCCAGTTCTGCTGCCACTCCTGGCAGTAGGAATTAAAAAGTCTGAAACTTGTTTTCATTGAGAATAGGAAAGGCTTCATTGACTTCTGCGTAAAAAAGTCATGCACAGCGAAGGTAATGCATTTTGTCCTACCTTGCAGTTTAGAAAGGAACCCAAGGATCTTCCTAATGCTCATGGCTGTTGGAGATACTTGTTTCACTTAGTGAAGTATGAATTCCGGGGTGGGGGGGAGAGAGAGAAAGAGAGAGCCTTCTTCAAAGTAGCTGGTGCAACAACAGCCTTAGTGCAACAGCAACAAATTCAGCACGCTATCAGATTTTTAAAGTTAAATCTAGTACTGGAATATTTTTTATTCAGATAACACTGAATAAGCACTTTAAGATTATCAGACTTCAAAGCAGCTAGTTTTTGAAACAATGCAGCATCCAATTTCTTTAGTCTCGTGTCATGCTAGCTGTCTGAAAAAGTAATGCTACATCACAGAAAAAATGACACAGTTGCTCTTTTGAGAGCTGAGAATAGCAGTGTATTTACAAAGCTGGCATTCTTCAAAAATTATACTTGTTTTTGGCAGTGAAGGCAAGAGCAGGTTATGATGACAGTATATTTATATCTTAGGCCTCCAAGCTAGTTCAAAAGTCTTTCTAAAGGTGCAAGGAATTAATCTTCCCCTGTATGCCCCAGAGGTCTGGTTTGAAGCGATTGCCAAAGGATACCTGCAGCAGACCCTGACCAGAAACAGTGTCCAGAATGGCAGGGCTCTGGCATTCCCTAGCAATGTTTGTCACGCATTACTTCTGATCGGTGCTTAATTAGGTCAAGCACCCAGTTTACAAAGATGGAAATTTTTTTAAGCTCTTGCCTTGAAAACATACTTTCAAAATGAACCCATGCTGGTTGTTAGCTATGTGTTTTCCAAGTTCAGAAAGCTGGCAGTGCGGGCCGTGCATTGCACATCAGCGAGGTGCCATGCCTTGGAAACTAGGAGCTATGGGTTTGGGTGCAGGGGACCAGAAATTTCATGTACAGTGCTTCCATAGCAGTGTATATGGTGAAGGTTAGCTGTGTTATCCTTTGCTATGCGGAGACTGTGGCTACCTTGGCAGTGCGAGGCAGGTTGCTGTAGGGATTTCTCTAGAAAGTCTGCATTCCCTCAAGTACATAATCAGGTCATCAGCCAGCTTCCAGTCTTCTCATATGAAAGGCTAAAAAACAAACCAAAACAAAACTGCAGATTATTTTGAAACAAACTTCCATTAAAAAAATAGGAAAGAATTTTAGCTCATATCCTAAAAGTCTTTTTAAGTGCCTGCCTTATGTACAAAGAGAAGCAACAGCTAAGGGGATCATAAGTCTTACGCTGTGCACATGACAGACGAAAACTTGAGTCTCACAGAAAAGTCAAATACTGCAGACCTGCTACACCTACGATGTCTGGTCTACATCAGTCAGCTCTACTATGAGCAAAGTGTCCTGCCTTCCCTTCCCCAATGCTCATCATGCCACGCATTCCTCACGTATGCCTGCAGGCGTTCAGAGTTATTTGCACAGGCTGTATTGTCCCACCAAGCCCCGAGATGTATCTTTGCTCACCTGAGCATCTCCAGACCTGTGTTCTGCACATGCAAAAAAAGATGCTTCAGGTTTCACTCACTCAGACCAATGGTGGCACCATGTTCTAAAGCTCTTCAGCATTTTGCTGAAGGTAACAGCCACAGCGAAGCTACTACTCAGCCCTGAGAAAACAGCAGGAGCTGCTTGGGATGTTGCAGAAACATAGCTGTCGCAGATGGTGCATGCTCTTCTGGAGACCTTTCGTAGCCCACACAGCATCGCCAGCAGCCGATGGCCTTGCCTGGGGTGGGGATCAAGCTGTTAGCTTTTCTTAACACAGACATAACACGCAGTGAAACTTGAATCTTTAATCCCTTGTCTTGTGGCTCGAGATGTTTTCAGGTGATTGTCTGAACCGCAGAAATATGTCAGAAAAACCTCACTGCGGAGACTGACACGTGGCAATGGCCTTTGGGTGCCAATCATGACTGTCAGCGTGGAGAGCTGGACCTGGCGTAAGAACTTGTTCTCACCTCAGGCAGTGACTTATCTTTGAGGTTTTACTGTGTGCTCCTCAGTGTATTTGTATGTGCTCTGAAGAAACCCAAGCCTTGGGGAAAATAGCTAAACGAAAACGCTGAGTGACAGCCATTTCTTTTCTTCCCCATTCTCTCTCTTGCTCTTTCATGTATACTTACAAACTTTTGACAAAAGAAAAGACAAATACAGTTGTTACTAAGTTAAATCGGAGGTCCTGTGGTGACTGTGCACAAATTAACACAAACACCTCAGGAGTGGATATTACTCATGGCTGAAGGCTAGAGCTTTTAATACTTGTAAGGCTGAAGCAGAACTCAAGCTTTTGGGTTTTTTTTTTTTCTCCTACAGAGGTAGCATGGGCAGTGCTATGGGGAGGCGAGAGGAGTAGGAAGAGCATTCCTGCAGCCTCTGCTCACAGACAGCAGAAGCATAGAGAGCAATATTAGCAGCCAGTCTGCACAGCCACAAAAGAAAGTATCTATCATCTGCCACAAGACAGTATAATGGGATTATTTGTTTGCACCCTATGAACTTGCAGTGTATCTACCCCCTCACGGTGTCAGAAGCCTGCAGTGCTGCTACAGAAATAAGACGGACCACTGCTGAACCCGACGTACTGTTTTTGTTAATACTGTGCACATACACTAGTCTGTAGGCTATAGCTATGAACTGCTGTTGCAAAAGCAATGAAATACTGAATATCATTTCACTGTCAAAGAGCAATGGGCATAAGCTTGCAGTTAAGAAGTTGTTGGGTTTTTTTTTAATTAAATTGCGATAACAAAAAAACCCAAATCCCTAAAACTAATCCAAGTTTAAACTGCCTTTTGACTGACAACCAAAGCTGTTTAGCTCCAGCATGTCTGTTACCAAAAAAATAAAATTTCTCACCTTGCTAAGAAAATACAATTCTTTCTTGGTAGAGGGGGGTGGTAACAGACATACTGGTATATTACAGGCTGTTGGCCCATTACCCACCTCCTCAAGAAATTTGTTATTTTACATTTTCTAAGAAAACATGGTTATATATATGCGCGCGTGTGTAGTTACATCTTTCAGCACCAGTCTTCTCACACAGTATACAGAGATGGTAAAAGTAGCAGAGCTCATATTGAAATGCCAGGCTGTGCTTGTTTGGTATGCACTGTTCCAATTCAGTTTAAGACAAAGCGATTAAAACCTATCCCAGTTTCCAGCGTAAAGGAAACCGAACCTGTAGTACTATTAATCAAATCATCATCATGAATAAGCAACTGGGAAAAGAGGGAGGGGGGCATTCTTTTGTTTGTAAATAAGCTACAGCTTCATGGTCGAAAGCATGCTGTTGCTCTTCCAGCGTTGACGTTCTACCGCAGAAAGCAAGGTTGAACTTTTATTACAATTGGACCCTTTATTCTAGTGCAGAGTAAATAACATACTGTACATTCCCCAGAAGCTAAATGGTGAATACCCCATTACATGGTGCTAAATATAGGTATGAAGGTGGTACAGACTTACTTAAGAGAATTTAAAAAAAAAAAATATGCGTATTTAGGGAATAATTAAAGATGTACTATCCCACTTTTCTCTATTGCTTAAAAGTCAACTATGAATTGAGTTGGTTTGTTCAGATTAACACGAAACTGCTTGCAAAAGGTTTCTTGTTCTTAAATAATCTTGGCAGACCCCAGTTTATAGTAAAATATGTACTCTCCCACTGTCCAAAGTTTATATGGTTCTATCTGCTATTTCTATTCTCTTGTTAGCTATGAGACAACTTACTGTTATAAATCTTAATTACAAAGTTTCTAATGTTAAGGTGTAATCTTTTGAGCTCTCAAATCAGATAAAATGGTAAAGTCACAAATTATGAGAACCTCAGCCATAAAGTTGTTAATATGATGTTTATGTTATTTTAAACATTTAATAAAACAAAATATTTTAAAACTATGGTTACTTTGCATCGCTCAAGTTGCTAAAGGAGGTGGTTACTTGCTGGCCATTGCCGTTCAGAACAGGCTGCATCTGCACCACATCTGTAGCACAGCTGCCTGCGTCCCTGCCTGCGTGGAACGGCAGCCCCACCTACAGGCAGCTGCCAGCACAAGGAAAGGGAAAACAAAGAGGGGGAAATCCCAAATTTTAATAAAAGTAATGACTGTGAGACTTTAACCCAGATACATACTACCTGGAAGGGTCCATCTCTGGTAAGTGTCCTCCAGAAAGTGAGGGGGACAGGTCTTAAGCAAGAGCAACTTGGGAATAACCTGCCCAACTTCCTGAGCAACGTACCATTTGCACCCAAGAATATTACCCCAAATTCTTAGTTTTACAAGGTAAGGACTTTAATTTACACTTGGCATTAACACTATAATGCTCTTCTGGCATAAAGAGCTTTTAAAGTCCACAGAAATACGGTATGCTTTTATTTTCAAGACCCTACCATACAGCGAGAAAAGTTAAGGATGTTACTGCATAGGCATATGTGGGGGTTGGAAATAATTGTGGTTTACATGTGTTTCCAAGAAGTGTACACAATAATATTTCAGGCTGTTGGGTAAGTTCTTAATCTAGCAATTCTCTCAGGATTGCCAAGAACATTCTGACTCTGACAAACACTTCACTGTACTTCGCATGATGTCTCCAAGGCCATTGGGAAGCAGTGGCACAGTGAGATAATGAAATCGTATTGACAAATATCAGGACTAACTAGAAAGTTGGTTGGTTGTTTTACAAGTAGAACAGTTCTTACCTTTTCCAGTTCTGATTAAAAAAAAAAAATTATCTTTCTTGCTGAAATAAAATCTTCACAGCTGGAAATGTCAATAGTCAACAATCTCCAACTGCCCAAAGCAAAGACACTGTCTCAAGGTCTGAGTCCAGGCACTCCGTCAGTGTATTTGTAGACAAAGAGAATGTCACATCCATCAGAGGTCTCTACTATCAAATCTTCGGGGGGGGGGGGGGGGCGGGGGGGAAGTGTATATTTTAACATTAAAGCTTTAGTCTAGTAAATGTTTCCAGCTATCTGCATTGGAAGAGCCCAAAATCAAAACACCTCCATTCCCTCGGCTGCTGCAGCAATTCTGTTTTCAAATGCATATGGGCAGCACAGCCCACCACCAGTCCACTCACATCTCCTCTAGCTGGCCTGCTGGATATTGGCTTCTTCCCCAACACTTCATGAAGATTCACGATAGGTAGATTGTCTGAGCTTCTTCCAGAGCTCAGCAGGAGCACAGTGGCATCAGACACTCTGAGCCCTGAGCACAAACTGTAATTGTTCTCTGTGTTTCCATACTTCCATTTTAATTCTAGTGACTGCAATGCCTTGCAATAATCTCATTTTCAGAAACTTTTAATCTTGTAAATATATACAGGTATATATTCATAGATACATATCTGTAAAATAACACATATGTTATACATATGTCTCAAGACAGGCCTGGTCAAAATATTTGGCATTTATGTATCTATGGATGAACACAGGAGTGCACATAGACACACACAAAAATTTGAAGGCAAAGAAAGAGGGCAGATCTAATCTGAGTAGGGTCAAATCCCCATACAGCTGGGTTTCTGGAAAGGGAAAGGAATGGAGTTTTAATATTGATTGCCATTACAATTATGTGTAACAGGAGGGTAGCAAGGCACAAGCATGCTGTAAATAGCAGTATGCTACGCACTGTCAATGAAGGTAATGGGAAACTAATTTAACAGAAAACATAGCCAGACCTGCCTTCATTTCAGTACAAAGGTATGCCATGTCTTACCTAAGTTTTAAAATCACACATTCTCAGTGACCAAAAATTTAGCTTTTTTTTTTCCTCAGACATTACTTTGAATGCTAGAAGTTAAAATGCCTTTCAAAAATGTCAGTTGTTAAATTCCAAGGAGTCTATGGGAGACCAAGACTTGGAGGTGCTAGATGTGGATGGACTAGTATTTTTCAGTTTCTGTCCAACACTATCCAAGAAAAAAGCATTTCATTATCATAAAATCAAAAGAAAACCTTACAAATTTGTTAGTTTTCAAAAGAATTGTTTGCCAAAAAGCACATTAGGAAATATTTTCACCATGTATTACTGATAAAAATGTTTTTGTCAAGAGTCAGAAATCATTTTACTAACTCCTTTCCAAAAATCATATTTATTGTAGAAAGTTTGACCTCTTGGACTCATTTCACCAAATCACAAATATATTTTCCTTTAAATTTGTCCAAAGGTGTTTTTTTTTTTTAAATTTAGAAAAAAATAAGAATACCTTGATAAAAGCAAAACAAGAAACAACCAGACCATCTCTGAAAAAAAAGGCATGAAGATTGAGGTGGTATTTAGCACATATGACTAATTCTGGATGAGAACTCTTTCTTCCTGCCATGTAAACAATCATGCATGCAGCCTGTTACTCATCACCAGTTGGCCGATTTCTCCTAAACACTGCGGTAGAAGTGGTCTCGTGGATCGTACAGCATGTAGAATGCTGGTAAATACAGAGAGCAACCTCTTTTCAATGACACAGGCTAAATAGACATAAAAACACTTGTGTCTGTGTGTATATATATATACACATGCACACATACACATATGTGGCTACATGCATGTGTGTGTATATATTCTATATAAATATATATATATCTGTTCTGCAGGTCTAATCCACTGCTGTAGGCCAGCCAGTTTGTCTCTCATTCTGTTGTCCCCAACCCCAACAATACTTCTGCTACCCCAACTTCACATTTCTCGCATTCTTCTGGGAGTCACGCAGCTCCCAGCTTTCCTCTCTTCTCACAATCCGTTCTCTTTCCGCACCCCACCGACCTCTCTCGAAATGTTTTGATTATCATTTCTTTATAGCATGAGCATGTTCTGTATCAGAGATGAGAAAGAAAGAGAGAACAGTCCAGAGAGACCCTGGGGTGTCTGTGGGCCAGGATTAGAAGGAAACTGGCTCATCACAGCTTCACTGCGAGAAGAGAAGAAAGGGCTGAGCTTGACATTTCTCAGTCCCCAGAACATCCACTTGATGGTCCACAGCTGTTTGATGTAGGCTACAGCAAAAGTAGGGGTAAGGAGAGAAAGAAGAGGGGAGCTGCCCCAGTTTGGACTCCAGATTAAAGGAGCGGCTTTGTCTCAACCTTTGCATAAGCTCCCTGCTACTGCTACGGCCACCACAGTCTTATTCCACTCTTACCTAACAGAACTTAGCATGAAAAACAAAATCTGACCCATGCTATTCAGATTAAACAGAAATATTTTTTCATTATTCTTTTCAAGTTAATGGCACTCTTAGTGGCATTTGGTATTGACTTTATAACAATGCTCTTTCATCAGAACTGCATTTTGCCAGTGTCCCTCTAGGCTTTGTAAGATTTATACTACATGTCCTAGTCCAATAAGAAAAGAGAAGGATGTTGAGGGCTTTTTGTTTGTTGGTTTCTGGGGTTTGTTTGGTTTTAGAGAACAAACAGAGGATATGCCTTTCGACCCTACTAATTTTGAAAATTAAGGACAGAGACCGCACCTCATGATGTTGGTCTTCTGTAAAGCAAGAACAGATAATGTCTAGTAATCATCTCTCACTTCCTTGCAATATAGCAGAGTTTAAGGAGAGAAAAAGTCACAGCATTATCATGAGCCTTTCCTTAATGAACATTATTTCAAATCCTGAAACCCAGGGCATACGTCAAAGACATAATTTTCATTTTGTTAGCAAATCTGTTCTTAAAATACCATTTTCCTTTTTTTTATGTAAATGTGATCTTTAGGGAGAAAAAAAAAAATCAATTTTCCATTAAGATGCATCAATGAATTAAAGCCATCAGCAAGAAATTTCAAATTCATTCCAAAGAACAAAGACTTAAAGGTCAACCTGCAGACTTCAATATTTAAAGCTTTTCTTCTGACATTCTGATGACATAGTATTATCAAGCCAAATAATCAATTAAATAAGCTAGGGAAATTGTATTACTATTCATTTTCTAAGAGAAGCAAAATGGGGAGGAGGAAAATGATGTCATGCACGACAACCAGTCCTTAGCCTATATACCATAGCTTAGATGACAGAATAAGCACCAGGTCTCAAGGGAAGGGATCTCAGCCAATTGTCCCCATCTCCCTCAATTAAAGACAACCAGAAGTTACTGTTGGTCATTAAGAATAGACCCCACAGGTCCCACTTTATAACTGCCTGAATCAGGATTATTTGACTCTAAGTGCTGTGGCACAGCGATAAAGTAGATTTCTGGACTTTGGTGCCCTACCTATTGAGTGGGATACCAAAGCAAAGGAAGTAACGGCTGCCTGCAGGTCAGTTGAATTAACCCGCATCCCATTCAGAGCCATGAGAGGGGTGCACACTCATCTACTCCTCTTGCCAGAAGTGACCCGATAATACAAATTCTCATAACCAATACAAATTCTCATAACCCCCTGCACTGCAATCTCAGAGGTGACTTGCTCCTTCCAGGGAAGCAGCACACGCTACGCTGCTCATCACGTGAGCTTCACCCAGACCCAGATGTAAAAAGCCACATCAAAAGCACACATCAAAGAAATGCATCTTCTATAAAAACGACCCAGAATGAAGATTAGGTGAGACAGCATCAAGGCAATAGCTCTGAAGCTGCCTTTGAAAAGCCACCTAGCAGTGATTTCCGTAGGCTGCCAAAGCAAAATGCAACAGGGACAAACACGCCAAATCACCTGAACACCATTATTCTGCATCCCTACCCACTGGCCTTGTCTATGTCCCGATATGTGTTCGGGTACCACTGAGGAAGAGGAGGGAGTGAAAAAAGAACATTCTAGATGAAGGTCCGCTGCCGGGGATTGCAGGCACATGGACACAAGTGACAGTCTACCTGCACAGAGATCAGTCTGCACATAACTTGACTCAGGGCCAGGGAAGAAAGTGACTTTTAAAACCACTGCTCAACAAAATTCACCCTTCCCCAATTTTCCCTGAATGGGGTATGCAGAGAGCTTTGCCGAGGGCTTTCAACAGAAATTTCCAGCTCAGCTGGTGACCCAACTTCTGTATTTCTGATTCACTTCTCACTGTAAGCTTCTCCTCTCCAATTGAGCTGTTTGGGCTGATAACCTCTCCCGAAGAGCACAACCCCTTGAGAATCACTTGGGGAAAGCTGCTGCCAAAGTGCAACATAATTAATTGGACTAAACGTATATAAGCTGGTCAGAGAAATCAGGGCTGGTGAAAATGCCAGAAAAATAGCAAAAAAGTTTGTAGGAAGAGGTTGTGCCTGTATTTAGGTCAGTAAATGTAAACAGAGAACAGGCAAGATTTGAGGCAAGCAAGGCAAATGTTTTGCTCGTTATAATGTTGGTCCTTTGCCACTGTCGTTTGTGACTCTTTCTGACAGTATTTGCTGGGCAAGATACTGAAAAGCGCCCAAAAGAATGGGCGAGCACCCCAGTGACTGTGTCCTGATTTCAGCTGGGCTAGAGTTAGTTTTCTTTCTAGTAGCTGGTATAGTGTTATGGTTTGGTTTCAGTACGAGAAGAATGTTGATAACACACTGATGTTTTCAGTTGTTGCTGAGTAGTGTTAAAGTCAAGGATTTTTCAGTTTCTGATGCCCAGCCAGTGAGAAGGCTGGAGGGGCACAAGAAGTTGGGAGGGGACACAGCCAGGGCAGCTGACCCAAACTGGCCAAAGGGGTATTCCAGACCATGTGTCATCATGCCCAGTATATAAACTGGGGGGAGTGGGGCTGGGGCGCAGATCGTTGCTCGGGAACTAACCAGGCATCAGTCAGCGAGTCGTGAGCAATTGCATTGTGCATCACTTGTATATTCCAATCCTTTTATTAATCCTGTCATTTTATTATTGTTATTACCATCATTCCTAATTTCCTCCTTTCTGTTCTATTAAACCACTCTTATCTCAAGCCAAAAGTTCAACTTTTTTTCCCCCCCTGTTCTCTCCCCCATCCCACCGGGTGGGGGGCAGCGAGTGAACGGCTGTGTGGTGCTCAGTTGCTGGCTGGGGTTAAACCATGATGCTCTGCCGGTTACATCTTGACAAGAAAGTAATAAAAAGCTATAGTATGGCACAATCTTGCAGAGAATGGAAGGTGGGTTTAGATGTAATTTATTCTTTCTCACTGCCTCAGGCCTTCAAAAATGAAGACAATTTGGAACTCAAGGAACTAAAGAATAATTTACAACTCTAGATAGTAAAAGCTAGAGTTTGTAATTGTAGAGTATTGGCTACTTGAAGGCGTGAATGGCAGTAAGTTATTCAACAATGACTATGTTTATGCAACACTGAGTTTAAGGGGAAATTTTTCCTTGAGTTACTCCTGTCTTCACAAGCCATGATTATCGATTGTTTTAGAACATTTTGTTGCTCCCCTTCCAGCAGAGGCTGATGTGACAATTGGTCTGGGAAAAAAGAAAAATGTCAGTTGCCTGTGGAGCTCTCTGGAAAGTTTGCTATCACTTAACACCTCCAAGGAAACTTCCTTGATAAATAAAGGGCTGCCAGGTAGGATACATCAGGAAAAATCCTGAGAAAGATTAAGTCAGCAAGGGCAGATTCAGCAGAAAACAGAGTAATAAGGTAAACTAGCTTGAAAAGGCAAGTGAGGCTGAAGTCAGGGATTTGACAGTCTGCACGTCAGGAGAACATTTACATTAAAGCAGGGCCAAACACGATACGTTAGAAAGTAAAAGAGAGAAACAAACACATTTTTCACCTTGCTCTACTGAAAGAAAGCGGATATACACAACCATATTACTTATGACTTAGAGTTCCATTTATAATTAAACTCAAGTAATGCAGGTTGACTTCACGTGCCAGTTTATAACCCCAGACGGACAACAGACCTTTTATTAGCTGTGACACTTGGGAGCAAGGTGTCGTAAACAAAACCGTTCAAGTTCTGGCTTTAGTAATGATAAGTAATGACTGATCTGGGAAGCCACCCATAGCGCACCTCCATACAGACAGTTTATCTGCCCCATAGTCACTCTGCTGTTGCTTCACATGAGCACACCAGGTAAGGAAGGAAGCAGAGGGCCACCCCGCTCTGGGATTCTGGCTGTGCCACCCAGTGTTAACAGAGCCCTCAGCCCCATAGGCAGTAAACCCTACCCTTGGCTTGGCAGAGCACTAACCCAAGTATAGTGCTTTCTGATGAAAGCCAGCTCATTTATAAGCAAGTCAGAAGGCAGGACAATTTGTATTTTTGTGTACCATTATGTCCCAAAAACATCTGAACAACTCCTCCCAGAACTACTGGGGAACTTGGAGGTGTTCTTCCACCCAAGCTGACCGAGTGCAGGGAGGGAGCTAGAAAAGACACGTTTCTCCTTTGGGCCCAAATACCTTTATATCCTGCAGTGCCACAGAGAGGGACAAGAAGAGACATCCTCCTCCAAAGCCCTTGCTCTACTCCTGGAGCCTGTCCTTACCCTCTCTGACTTCTTAGGGTCTTCGAAACCCAGCTGCCTGCCACCTCAGCAGCTGAAGCGAGGAACCTCTGGGGAGTTTATTCGTGACACTACTCCACGTCACCAAACCGTAGCCTGGGAAGTAGCCAGGGTTGCATTTCCCAAATACCACAGTCCCCCGGTACAAAAGCACTCAAAGTTACTCATCACATTGCAAGAGTGACTTTCCATAGATACGGCTGCATCCTCTGATGGGGAGCTCCTTAGACAAACCTCACAAGCCAATTTGGGGACCTAGCAGACATTCACATGCAAAAGTAACTAGCTAGGCAGCAGTTTTAAAGAAAATTACATCTATTTGTATCTAATCTGACAAGTCAGTCAAATAGCTGCTTCTGGGCAGTCTGAGCCACACATTCCCAACATGTCGTCTTGAAAAATACGTTGTAATCTTGCATTGTTTTTGTATTTGTTGGGCTTTTGATTCATATTTTTAATTACATTACCATGTAAAAAAAACATCAGAGGCCTAAAGTTTCTCCTTTGCTGCGAGGGAAAAATTAGTTTGCGTTTTGTAAATCTAGTCAGGTTTTTATATGGTGAGAATTAACAAACCCTGGTGAAACTGAGTTCAGTGATACAGCCTGATCCATGGGGCAACACCGCCTGCAAAAGGATTTGGTTTATGTTCAGTTTATCTACCACCCCCCTTACCTTCATAATAAAGCTCGTGGGGTCACAACATGTTGAAAATGAGATGAAAGCTAAGCACAGCGGCTAGCTTCATTTCAGTTCAGGTTACCCTGAGTCACCAAACACCGTAATCACCTTTCTCTCCTTCCACCGCTCGCTTTCCACCTTTGTCACATACTCTTTCTCCCCCATGAGCCACTGCAAGGCCTCCTTACCTCGGCTCCCCTCCTGGAGCTGTACAGCTCATTATTTCCACCTCAGCACCGAGCCTGAGCATCTCTGTATTGAATTATCTCCAAGGTCTTCAGGGCATTCTTCCCAATTCATGAAGGTCATTTCAAATTCTAATCATATCCTCTGACGCTTCGGCTCTCACTGCCAGCCTGATGTCATCTACAAGGTTGAAAAGCACACACTGTACTCCAACATTGAGATCGTAAATTAAACTCCTAGGCAGTGCCAAACCCCCTTATTCCCCACGCCACCCCTTTTCTCCCTTATCCTCCCCCTTCTACCCTCCTGTCCTTCACGGGGAAGCTTGTGCTCACCTCCTACTGAGAGCCAACGCTACGGGCCAAGCCCAAACCCTTGCTCTCTTCCGTAGGAGATGCCGGCGTCCTGCAAAACCACTCGTGGGTGCAAGCATCTCCCCCCACACCGCCGCGGATGCCTCCCTCCCCAGCCAGCACAGCCACATCCCACCATCCCACCTCGCCTCCTGCCACCGCTCGCGGCGGGCGGCGAGCCTCTTCCCGAAATAACACTGCCTGTGCTCATCGGCTGGGGCCTCGGGCAGGGTTAGCTTAAAGAAGGTCCCTTAAAGAAGGTCCCCTCGTGTGGGTCGACGCTGCTTCGTGAACTTCTGGTGAACCTCTGAGCCGCTGCCTTTTCCCACGAGATGAGAGTCTCCCAAATGGCAGCCAGACGGGTGGTATTTGCCTAGCAAAAATAAGGGAGAGAAAGCAGGGTTGGAATATGGCTACTACTTCAAAAATAAATAATAAATAGAAAAGGCAGGGAAGCCTTCCTAATTTTTAACTAAACAAGGGGGAGGGAGAGGGGGACAAAGTGCGGGAGCAAAGCAGCAGTCAGGGAGGTTAGGTCTCCTTCTGGGGAAATAAGTGGGATGCAGTAGAGAACTGGGAGGGTGGTAAAAGTCACAGCCATGAGATGGGGATCACGCTGAAACCAGGAGATGTAGCATGCAGCTTTGGCCCCTCCGCTGTGGCGTTGTCCGAGACTACGATCCAGCTGCAGGTGGGGATGGAGAGGAGCAGCAGCAGCAGTGGGAGTGGGCATTGTGGGGAGCACCTGAGGAGATGGGGGCAACTTTTTTCTCTTGGGGGAAGGAGCGGGTTGAGGAAGCCTCACCAGTCCTGTCTCAAACCAGAAACGCAGAGATGTACAGACAGACACAGCCTGACTGCCCGGTTCAGGTCAATTAAACATCCTTTGCAACAAGGGAGGATGGGCTCAGCCCAAGATGCTGAGCCCCCTGACCACAGGTGAACATGGCAAAGCCGTGCAAGCAGAAGAATCTCCCTGTGACCAGTTCAACCAGAAAGCAAGGAAACGGTTTGGCAGGCTGGATGAGCCAGGGCACGAGAGGGAGAAGCCAGAAGAGAGGAGAAACAGAAAAGCGGAGAAAATGAAGCTCGCTTCCACGCTGCACGACCAACAGCTACACAACCGCTGAGGATTTCTCCCAACATACAAGGGCCTGACCCCAGGAATGGTCCCAAAAAAACCACAAAAGGGCTTCTCCCCCACCGGTGCCAGGTCGGGTCTGCCCAGACCTCTGCTCTGCTCGCCTTGCTCCAGCTCGGGACTCACCCGGTGCCCCCCAGCCCGGCGGATCCGCTCAGCAGCCGTGTGGCACATCTCCTCCGCGGACATCACGGGGAGCACAGCGCTCTCAGAGCCGTCCCAAGAAAAAGACCCAGGTTGCTCCATGTCCATGGAAGGTAGGAGTTGGAACGTGTGCCTAATGGGCATCAGAAATAAGTTTAAAAATCTTTCCCAAGTCTGTGTTTTGAATCACTTGTAAAATGTACTCAATTTTTTTTTTTTCCTTTACTTTGCTGAAATATATGTGAATTTGAGTTAAGGAACTCCTACAAGATATTGTAGAACAGAAACTGAAATATTAGAGGATTAATTTTTTTTCAGTAATTGACACAATGTCTCTTTTGGAAGGTTTTAACTTCAAGTTTTAGCAGGAAAAATTCTTTTATCAAAAATTATTTCCATCCTTCAGATTTTAATACAAGCTTCCCATTTTCTAAAATATGCTCATAATGCATAACCAGGGGATAACTAACCCTCCCCCTCAAATCAAAATACTGCATTTCCAAACATTTACATTTATATTGTAAGCATTTTTGGTCCTGCTTATATTATTTTGGCAAATAAAAGAGAGAAAAACATTTTAGACATTAGCCCTTCTATCACCTTATTCCATATGATTACCTATCTTTTTGTGATCCATTACCTCCCTTACCGCATAATTATTGATATAAAGTAATATGTCGGTACAACATTCGAGGGATCAAAACGCTTTCTCGTCAGACAGCCTGAAAATCAATATATCATACTGTGCTTAATTCCTTAGTGGATGGAGCCTGCTCATGAGAGGTGCTGAGAACTTCTCTGATGTTACACTGGCTGCAGTCTTACCTGCTCCGAAATACCGTCTGCAGAGATGGACAAAGTAAAACAGACCCTCGATCTAGCCTATGATCAAAACTATCAAAGTCTAAAGGCTCTGGGTGAATACTTATCGATAAGGCAGTGAATTGCCAGTCTGGATTTTACTTAAATCTATTTGGTCTAAGTCAATTCACATAGGTTTTGGCTTACCGCTGGGGCAAGAAGGATGCAAACAAACAAATTAACAAAATAAAATAACATAAAATAAAACAAAACAAAACAAGTACAGCCAAAAGACAACAAGCTTAGTTCTAGGTTGGTAGCATAATGCTACAATAAATATGAAACAATTAATAGCCATTCTAAAAGTACTAGTGAAAGTTCAGGTCCACCAGATAAATGAAAAGACCTGTGGAATTATCAGCCAAACAATTAACAAGTACAATACCATTAGGTAAAACACGGCATTTTATCAGAAATCACTCCAGTTGCTTTGTCCAAACTTAGTCCAGCCTATTATTGTTTTGTTTTAATTTATTCCAACCAGATCTGCAGCAGCAGCAAAATCCTACTTATTTTTTGTTGGTACTACAGTATATTCCATTACCAGGTGTCAGTTAAGAACACTACTGCTGAGGGTCAGTGGTACCAGTCCAAAATATACCTTGTAATGTCTAAAAGTGATCAGGTGGTCTGTACATCAGTGGGCAAAAGAAGATGGAAAGATGCTGAAGATTAGGATGGAAGGAGCTGATGTTTAAAAATCAAACCATAAGAAAGGGAATTCTTAAAGTTCTATAAGTTAAGATTTATTTAGAAAAAAGTGAAAGTGAGAAATAAAAAAATGAAACTAAGAAAGTGATGGGATTCTCCTGATTCATGACCAAGCACTCCCTTCAGAATCCAGCAAGATTCTGAAAAGCTGTAATGAATTGAGGAACAGCAAAAGGAAGGAAAAAGCTGGGAGAGAGAATGTGAGCTTAGATGTTTGATAGACGGTCCCAGTGGTGGTCCACGCACAAACTAACACCACCATATAACAAAAACAATAGCTACATTATTGTCACTTATTTATGAATCTTTGGCACTAAGGTGAGTCTAATATTTCTAGAAATAGATTTTTTTAAAATATTTTTCCAAGACTTCATTTACATGATTACCGACTCAAAATAAAGAACATGAAAGAAAGCAAAAGAATTAACTAGATCTAATATGCATTAAATTAAAACTAGCTTCTGTTAGTATTTCTTCTAATCAGGGTATTCTTTAGCCTTAGAAAGCAGTATAAAATCAGCCAACGAGCAATACAAAATAGCACATATTTTTTGGTATGTAAAGCAAGAATTCTCTGCTGATAAGTTGTTTATCAAGATTCGTTTTATTATAGCAATTGGCATTTTATTTGGAAGTGCTATGTTCTATGATAAATATGGAACTGAAGCGTCGAAAAGTTTTACTAAACTAGACACATACATCATTTTTACTTACTTCTCAGCAACAAAAATGGTCATGAACCCTCTGACTCTGTGCACGTTGGCAGTCTTCCATGATCAAGTAAAGAACCAAAATTGTTAAAAAAACCCAAACATTCAGGAACATAAGCTAGAGGTTAAGATACTCACTACCCACACCTTTTTACACCAGTTACAGTTAAATTAATCAGAGCAAAGTTTTAGATCTCATGGTAAATTCAGAGGGAGACAGAAATAGTCTTCTCATGGGAAGAAGGATCAGATCTTCCTAACCAGGCTCCGAGACATACAAATACTGCAAGATCCAGTCGCCTCTGTCATTAGCAGAAAATGACTGAACAATACTTTTTTCAGCACATCAGGAGCGCATATTTAAGTATCATTCTTACGAGATGGAATTTCCAAAGTAGTGTGACTTACAAGCTGATATGGCTGGGACAATCTCCAAACCCAAGACAGCAGGGAACCGCACGCTCGGTGCTGACGGAGGATGCTACAACCAAATGCTGACTTTCCTGCCAGGCTAGCTCTGACTAAGGGCATCAAAAGCATCCTGGTTGAATGGCACAACTCTGGGGAACCAGGCGTTAAATCTCATGTTGTACCAGCATTTTGTCACTGTCAGAATCGCACCTTCCAACAGTGCAATTAAGTCATATATTTTCATAAATGCCTGCGTATGCGTCATTATAAAACGAAACAACTAATTACAAATTTATCCCTGGATAACAGTGGAGTTCACTTCAGCACACCGATTCTGGCAACCTAAATGTCTTCTAGTTTTTTTAATATGGCACAACTGCAAGATCTTTGTACGTTAATTACTTTCTATAATACCATTTAGCCTGCAGCATTCAAAAAAAATCAAATTTCCCTGGCAGAAATTACCCTTTCTAACCCCACATTTCTCTTGTAAAAGTTATGGAAACTGTAAGACTACTCTTAGTTCAGTCACCACTATAAAAGTATCATCAAAGTCATATATACCTTGAATCCTTTTTTTACACACAGAATTTTCTATATAACAGACCCTTACATTCCCCTCTTTTCCTGCCTTAAGTATCCATGTATACACAGTTGCACTATTGTTTTTTCATTAATTTAATTAATGTGCCTAGTACTGTAAAAATTACATTTAATCCATCTCAAATATAGAAGAATCATTTCCCTCACAGAGAACAAAAATTCATTTTGTTACAACATGAAGAATATTTACCTGTTCCTCCTGGCAAAGAGAATCAGTTAAATGATTTATCCATGAAGTCCACAATTTCTCATTCACCTAAACAAGAGAGAACAATCCTTAAAGCCCTGGCCCTAGCAAAGCTGGAAGCAAATGTTCCTTACCTGAGGACTAATTCTACTTACCCACTGACACAAAGTCAGAACCATAGATGTTTGAGGGAAAAGTTCTAGGGGAAAAAAAGCCCAACCAAAACCCACAAAAGTATTCTAAAGAACTAAGTTTTAAACAATATTTCTTAGAAATATTAATTATTGACTAGAAAAGTCAAAATAATGTAATAAAAATATTGCATGGAAAAAAAAATAGATTAATGATATAAAGAAACCAGGGGGAAAAAGAAAAATCAGTTTGAACATAGAAATTCTTTTAAGATGGTAATGAAGAGCAGTGGGTGGCCAGCCAGCTGGGATTAAATCTTGCCCATATATCAGTGAAGTGAAGGTGCAAGGAAAAGTGTCTTTTGTTACCTGCAGGTGGAAACCTCAGTAAGAACACGAGTTCACTGCCAGAAGAACACCGCTCCAGGGCAAAGCCCATCTCTTATTCTCTAATCACTATTAAAAGCTGAATTATTATGAATTGAATTATGGCAAATATGGTAAGTGGATGTACATAATTTATCACCCTCCCCCCAGGCAGAAAATTTGCAGTCTTTTAATTGTTCTTAGAACATGCTGTCAGCTCTTGCTCTTCTGCTTCTTCTCCACATCTCCTGGACTGACAGAGCATATTCGAAGCAACTGACGGAGTTCAGCAATGCTGAGGACCACCCGATGTCATTATTTATTTTAAAGACTGAATTAATCCCAAAGAAAGACACCGTAATGACATTTCAAGAATGAACTCACTTTACACAGCCTCCCATCAACTGATCTCAGTGAGGGATGGGATGGGATTTCATTCCTAAAGAAAGGCTGTGTCACCATGCCACCAGCAGGGATTCACAGGAGAAGCAAGGAAGGAATTTAGGAAGAACGGAGGTATTGTTCAGAGCACGGCGGTTCAGTGCTTCAGGTATCTCAGAGCAAGGAGACTCTGCTACGACTTATTTACTCTTTTCAGTAACTGCTTAATGGGTTTCCTACAGAGTTTAGGCATTTTCCAGATGAGGCATTTGCTGAGGAGGGATGTCAGATTGGCAGTTGCGTGTCCAAATTCCAGCACGTCTACACATCGCCCACTTCAAGCCCTATAGTGACCTGCCAGGACATCAGACTTGAATGGAGGCAGAGGAATGGCAATGCATGAATTTCCAGGTCTCCTCTTCAAGCATCTATGCCACAGAGCCTCCTTCACCCCCATTTGTGACCACAGCAACTTGTGTAGAGGGTAAACCCTCCAAATCAACCTCTTCTGGCTGTCCTGATGTACGTGACACTGTGGCTACTGCTGTCGTTTTCTGCTGCCAGTGGTTCAGTAAAGGGTCTAGGTTTTCTGCGTGGGGTTCTCAGCAGGTTTTGTCTTGAAGATGATCTTGGTAATTGGCTTCCTCCACCAGACAGTAAATGCTGGTCAGCCCAAGTCTCTTAGATAGCTGTCATGAAAAAGCAGCTGCTTTCCCCAGCTGGGCTTGCACCATTGCTGCGTAGCAGAAACAAGACACCTGCATCTTCTTCTCCTTCTCCAGAAACGCTTATCATGATGAATGGGAGGTGACGGAGAGGAGCGGGAACACTTCCACACTCTACTCTGTTCCAGTTATCCAAATGACACCCAACTTGACCATGGAAGCGGAAAGGGGTCGGTCTAGTTTATAACTGGCAAACACTTCAGGGCAGGGAAAAGCCTTGCAAGAAAAACAGACCAGACTGTGAGCATGGCCCTGCACTGACAAAGTTGACCGAGAAGGCCACAGTTCAGGATGCTGAACCTCGACTGCACAGTTTAACTGTCCAGAAAACCAACTCGAATATTATGATCATTAATCTAAGAAGTCCCTCACTAAGAAGACTCTTCCTACATGCCAGGACATCATGGCTATTCTCAGCTTCTTGGTTACCAGAGAAATGAGAACAGTAGATGTTTTTCTTGTCCATCACCTGTAAGATTTTAACAGATCATATGCCTTAAAGAGGAGTCCCACATGTCTTAGGACTCATCCCAATTCTCCTGCCTCCAGCACCCAGCTATTTCATGGTATTGAGAAAGAAATCCCCCTGCTTTGACATGATGATATTCTTGTCTAGTCACCATCATATCGTATTGTCCACAAAGCAGCTGCAAGAACAAACTTGTTGGAACCAGGCAGGTTCACAGAGAAGACCAACATGATGTAGATAAACAGATAAGAGCGTGCACATCTCGTCACTACATCAAAACCCGTCATTCCCTTTAGTAAAAGATGCAAGTCTCTGTGCTGACATCGCTCCTGAGGCTACATGCCAATACTACCACCATCTCATGAAAAGAAAGAAATCTGCACGGTAACAAGCCATGATGCCGCTTCTGGAAAAAAAATTACTTTTAAAACTGTGTGCATTTGTTTAATTTTAGGTCCTTAAAACGCCTTCTCTCTTAAATTTGGTGTGCTTTGATGAAGAGTGCCATCTGTGTGCTTTCATGCAAATGACAACAAAAAGGAACAAATTTACCTACAGAAAAGGTAGCAAGAAAATGGAGAACAGGACTGGACCCATCAGATGTCCACAGAAAGAAACAGGAGAACTACGACATTCAAGAATTTTGCCTATGACTTATGAGAAGTGAGACAAAATAACGAGAGAAAAGATCCCAGACAACATCCACTGCCACAGGGCAGAAAAGGCAAGTGGAAAGTACATTCCTCACTTCTGCTGAAGAAGACCCCAAGAGATGTGATGAGAACTCAGTACCCACCATCCCTGTGCCTCCACGCTGCACGCACACGTTTGGGGCCAGGCCACACGTGCACACAGGTATTTGAGAGTGTGAGAGTATGAGTGAATTAAACCTGTGCAAGAATTAATGAGAATGGGTAAAAGCAAATTGCTTAGAGAGTCCATTAAAAAAAGTTAAAGCAACAAATCCACCAGAAAAACACCTTCCCATTTCCATAAATTCTCACACTGAGTTACGCTCGTTTCCTACATTAGCTCTCAGCTATACAGCAACGGACAACGTGGCTGAATTGGTGCGAAGGAAAGCCACGGAACGGGAACATGTTGTCTTTTCCTGGGATAATGTAGAAAAGGGGCAGCAGGTGACACAGAGGATGATTGATCGAGTACTAGTGATACAGAGAAATACTGAGGGGTAAGGAATAGAGGATATCATTCTTACGAAATGAGTTAATCAAGAGCCCACTTTTAATCCCAGTAATACTTAGAGACATTCTTGTGCTCAGCAGAAAAGGGGATTACTATAAAAAGCAAACATATAAAATGATATTTCAAACTTTATAATGAAAGGACTTTAAAAGAGCACAAACAGTGAAAGGTAGTCAGATTTTTTTTTTTAAGCTGTTATTTTCTCCAGATTGCAGCTAAGCAATCAAAAGCCCATGTACACTTAATGCAGTTACACTTTAATGGCAGAATTCCCACTGACTCCAGCAGTAAATGGATTATGTTTCTGTGCTATACAAAATGCATATCCACCAAAGCAAAGGCTGCTCACCATCCTCCTCTGACTGCAAAGGAGAAGGGAGTGAACTGAATCAAGTCCTTGATGTGACAGTCCTTTATGCCTTCCAGAATCTTAAAATTTGGCATGACTTATTTGGTCTATGACAAGGCTTATTTCATGATTGTGCTTTTTTTTTTTTTCCTTCTCTCTTCTTTTTCTTCTTTTTTAAGAGCTGTGCATAGCTGGTGGGAAGGACCTTTTCAAAATTGTTTTCTGTGAACAAAATCTAAACCACCGTTGTCACAAAAATATGAACAATGACAACAGAATAGTCAATGATCATCATTTAAAAGACCTAGCTGATTTTAAAAAAGAAATGTGTATTTATTACTGGAGAAATTAATGTATTGCTTAACTTGCAGAATTATAGAAAGGTACTGACAATATTTCACATCTTGTTTGATTTTGATGTAATTCCTAACTTAAAGATAATGCTGCCATGTATAGTAGGGATTACACACTGAACTCCCTAGTTTTAAGTGCTTTTCTTTTTGAATAAAATACGACTACATTTTTCTGCTATGGAAGTATTAGTTTTGCTATTTCTAAAGGTCAGAGGCTTGTGGAATGAGCAACAAGGCTTTGTGTCACTATGTGTAAAAAAAAAAGTTTTTACTTTTTAAAGAATGAGAAACATCATTTTACATCTTTAAGGACTTAAAAGAGTTTAACAGAAAAAGCTATGAAGTGAGGTGGGAAGGTAAAGCATGAAACATTACAGGTTTTTTGGAATTTCCTTATTCAAAATTTGAGACCTTGGGAATTCAAACCAATCTCAGTGTTTATGCTTGGGAGCCAGTGAGCTGAACACTGAAAAAAAGCCAAAAGAAAAAGGGCAAGGAAATTAATCATGATGGGCTGTTTTCCTGTAGCTTTTCCTTACCAAAAGGCAGCTGGCGTAGTTTTGGTTTTCTCCAAAGCATTTTGAAAGCATTCAGGACGAGCTAGACAGAAAGCAGCCTTCTGAGAAGTTAGTTTGTCCAGTTTGGAATGCTAAAAGGAAGGTATATTTTGCAAAGAGCAGGCGAGAACACCCCAGGGTTGACAGCTCAAAGCCTGGCAGCTGCAGAAGCAGCAAAACTACTAACAAGTTGGTGTTCCTTCTGTCCATCAGTTCTGTATTTCCTAGTCTGGCTACATTTTGCCTTTATAAGACAGACTTTGTATACCTCTGTGTACATATCAGGCAATGTTAGTATTGGCGACTATTATATAAACAGTCTATTTTAACTAAAAATAACCAGAGATGATTACATTGACTCGCTTCAGTGGCTTTAAAATGCAAGGGAAAATGAAAAATAATTTAAGTATGTTTAGTAGAAATAGTTATTTTGCCACCTATCTTCTTTCTTTTCTAACATTTTCTTTTTATTTGTACTTGCAGAGCATATAGAAAACAAAGCGAGAAAGATTATCTGGAGAAGAAAAAATTGCCACTGAAAAGATTGTGTAGTATTTTTAAAAAGGTCCTTATAAAACAGATACAAGGAAAATATTTTATACATGTTATAAATGCTCTGTAGAATGACTCTAAATACAATAACATGGCGTAAATGCCTGAGGAATATATTTGGAGATGCTGTCATTTGAATACTTGGCTGCATGGTAATGAATATACAAATAAGGATATGGGAAAATAGAGCAGGTGTAGCACACACAAGTATTTCCATACAGTGAAACAACAACACAGAAAATATTTTAAGTAAATATTTAAAATGGAAACATATCTAAAGAAAAGAATCCAATGCACACTATTTCATTTCTATCTTTCTGTAATGATTACTAAACTGCTAGAGCATGGAATGATTTTCTATCTTCATGTGAAGACTGGGAAGTTGGGCTGGATGCTGTATTTGCTAGCCAGACAGTTGTATGTTGTCTTTAAGTGCTGCACCATAAAATTACCTGGATTATTTTTTTTCCACTTTCCAAGGCATATGAAATCGGTTGCATTTCCCTCGCCACAAGGTTGTAGTATTCGTCCCTCTTAAACCTACACTATAACCATTATAGAGCTTCTGGGTGATATTTGGAAATGTGCCTGAACCAATGGAAAGAGGGAGAACAATAAAGTAAGGACGTGGTATTTCCAGAAATTAGATATTTGCAGTCTCAGAGAACTGACAGTAAGACCCCAAGGCAAGCAAATCCTTGGAGAGCAGGTAGTGGGAAGCTTAGCAGTTTCTTAAATGGCATTAAGTGCGCAGGTATGCGTTATCTCAAAGTAGAGGAAGGACAAAAGGTGAAGAGAATAAATCTGACAAGCCACAAATTTCCCTGCTGGCCTGAAATCACAAACAGGAACCACACAGGAGGAGACAAGTAGGTCAGATACATAAGATAATGTTAAAAAAAAAAAGCGCAACTGCAAGTGCAGCCAAGCAACAAAAGGCAACGTAACTAGAAAGTAGAATAGTGTGAAAGTATTCTATAATATTACTGATTGGGAGACAAAGACTATAAGAAGAGCTGACTCTCTGTTCAGTGAGATGGGGGAAGCATCAACAGAAGAAATCAAGATCTGTGTCTTGCTAGCAAGAACTGCAGAAATTACATAATTAACACAATATCAGCAACAAAAGGGTAAGGACTCAAAGCAGATAGAAAAGAGGTTGCAGAGTACTTAGGTTAGATTTTTTTTTTTTAGTGTCACCTGTAGGCTTGAGCAAGCTGAGGTAGGCTGGTAGATGCCATGGAGAGCTCAGGAAAGATGGGCAAGATTGCAAAAGATAGACCAAAGGAAATAGGAAAGGAAAAGGAAGACCTTGGGAGCTATTTTTAGTGAGCCTGACTTCAATACAAGAACAATACTGAAACAAGACTTAGCGGTCACGTAGCAGTCAAAAAGGAAAAGAATAAAAGACAGTCTAGATTTCCAAAGCTGAATTATGTCATATCAACTTTTCTCTTACAATAGAGTGAGAGGCATTGTTAAAAACAGAGTTGAAGACGGCATACAGTCTATGCTTTAAAAGGTTTTTGGTATTATCTGACATGATTATTCTCACAAATTAGCTGAGGCGAGAATACTATAAAATTAATGCAAAACCTGTCAGAAAAATCACAATACTTATTTGCAATTCAATGCTAACCTGGGAAATTATGTTATGTGTTACCCCAGACCAGAAGGACTCAACAGATTTGTTAATGATTTGAATGATGGGATACAGAGTATGTTCTTTAAAACCGCAGATGACCACAAAGCAGGAAGGCTGCAAGCACTGCCGAGGGCAGGGTTAGTTAGAACTCAGAATATTCCTGTTGCATTGGAACACAGGGCTCCTACTTAGTGAAAATGATGTCTTTCACATTAAAAATACTTGCACGGATATCTAATATGGGCTTATTAGGCTAATTTCAGAGATAGTTTTGAAAGGATTTCATATAAATGAACGTAGTTAATTTTCCAAACTCAAGAATTTAAAATTATAAAATGCCATATCAAAGCCTTCTATCCAACTGATGTATTATGACACACTCTTTAATTACTTGCATACTATTTTTACATGAAGCACCACTCACTGGTTTCTTCAGTGAACTTGATGGATGAATGAGAAAATTCTTCAAGATCTTTTTTGCACCCCTGTTACCTATGTGTGGTCTTACAAGGTATCATGCCACACAGTTCAAATTCTGCTAAGCCAACAAAATAATTCATTTTTTAATTCATTTTTCTATGGCACTCATTACTGCAATACCTATAGGCTAGATTAATTTAGACACTGGGAATATTAATCACTTCACCAACTTCAGATATGTTGAAGCTAGTTAATCCAGGCTTTCCTTTTTCCCTGTAAGGAAGAACAGACCTTTCCAGTATGTGATTTATGTGAGCTGCTCTAGGAGCCTAGATTAGGACGTTGCATAAAGGTCTACTCACAACCAATAGTGTCCAATGCAACAAGCTTATTAACATCTATATCACAGACTATGAAGTCTAGGAAAAATAATCCAGTTTTATTGCAAAGTAGTATCTGCAACCCTGAATGGGATACCTAGATCCTCTAAGGCACACAGGGAATTAGCCACTGCAGAATGGGGCCCAGAAAAGCTGGAACAATGAGCAGCACCCAAGACTGCCCTAAACCGAGTCACATCCTCCACAAATCAAACTTAATCCTGACAAATAAAGGAAAATGCCCTGAAAACCAGAAGTCGGACAAAACGTTGAGTTTCAGAACACCTTAGGAGTTTCTTACCTCTAAGAGTAGCTGTGTCCCCAGGATCTGTGCTGTTGAATTACCCAGACACTTAATGTTCCCTAAATAAGTTCAGCCTCTAGCGCCAGCAGTGCACTATCCCCTCACGCAGGAGAAGAGAGAAGGGACGTGCTTCTCCTTGGGGTGGCTGGGTCGGTCAGGAATTTTCTGTAGCCCACAGCATTTCCAGCAATAGCCCCAGAATTATTACATCCCTGCCCTAGTTAAAATATAGGCAAAATGATGAGGTTTTCAAATAGCTTCACTTTTTGAAATAGCTGAGCCCAACGTATTCAGGCACGCCACTGACCATGAAATGCGTACTGGGATCATATAAATAGAAACATTAATGTACAGGAAAGGAAAGATGACAAAACACAATTACAAATGCAAAGTCTCCTGAAAGATGATACTTGTGTGAAGTGACATGCTGGAAATGGTAAATATCTTTAAAGATGAGCAGAAAAAGAATAAAACCAGAATTTGTGTGCTGTTTTGCTTTTTTTATTGTTAGAAAAGGCCTGAAAGCAAGGATTTATTTTTTTTTTTAGTCAACGGATGCTGATAAACAGCTGGCCTTCAGAGATGAAAGTGCAAGGAGTGAAGCCTGACTGACTGTGATAGATAATTAGATTTTCATCTGACCTACTAAGAACTCTCAAGGTCCACCTATTTCTAAGAAAAAACAAAAAACAAGAAAACAAACAAATAAACAAACCCAACAAAACACCCACCACCACGCACAAGCAAGAGGACCGTGTTGCAGATGAAAGATTATTATTGGGGATAATATTTACTCTGCCTGTTTAGGGCTCTAGATTCCCAATGACTATCCAAACTTCCCTAACTGAAGCTTGCAGTTCCTTCAGCTCTGCTTCTATGCTAATTTCAGTTGCTAAAATATTAATTGCTCTTTGGAAAAAGATCTATTTGCTTTCAGGGTGATACTACAAGGGACAATCCTTGCTATTGGATTATTGATTTATTTGTTCCTGTTTCTTTCAGCTGTGCCTGGTTCCAAGAGGCCACCGTAAATGAATGTATTTTTATCTTGCAGTTCTTAATACTTCTTAAAGATTTCATCATGCATGGATTCATAACAGTATATAAAAGAGAGAAATAGGAGTAATTTCACATGAACAAAAGATGAAGAAAACAGCCCCCAAAACCTCAGAGGGTGTTATTACAGTCAACAATTATTTATTTGGAGCTGTTGTTTAAAACATGTTCTGGGAACCTTACAGACCAAATACTACAAGGCAAACACAGCAACAAGCAAATGACACAGGAGGTGGGTTTGGAACTGATGAGAAGTGGAAGAGAGGGATCAACTAAACTAAGGGTAAACCAGAGTAATGAACAAATATGGGGATCAAGTGCTTCCAGAAATGGGGCAAAAGCTAAATCTTTAGCCACTTACTCCATGAGCAGGAGCTTGACCACCACAAGCTGCTTTGTTGGGAGCGTGCCACAGCTATGCACATCCAACCCAGCTGAAGTGGCAAAATGCAGTGTATTTTACACCATTTGGGATCCTGTGTGAATGCTACTAGCAAAAATGAAAGTATGTTTAGTAGAAATAAAAAGGGGTATCCCATACCATGGGATGTCACGTCTAGTACACAGCCTTCAGTGCCTTCCAAATGGGATTTGGCACTTATTGCCTCCTAGAAGGACAGGGCAATGCATTAACCCATTTCAGTTGCCTCTATGCTGTGATAATTGCAAAGACTAAAATTTCTATCTGTATCCAAGCACACGCTCCCCTTCCCTCCCCTGCAGCTGCTGCAACCATAGGCTTCAGGAGTAAATAAGAATTAAAATGCCTTGTTACCTTCTAAGTGAAGGTAAGGACCCCAAAGGTGCCTTGGGGAACCAAGAAGGGAATCTGAGTGATGTAGGAAGAAACATGATATAACCAGGGAAGGAGGATCTAAAAAGAAACTTGGACAGACTGGAAGAGGGCAACAGAAGACACAAGAACATCCAAATAGGCATCTCAGAGCTAGAGGGCCTCAAAAATCCCAGGACAATTGCTGAGCGATCAGGGAGACACACTGGAAGAAATCAGTCAGATTTTGAAACCTCTTGACATTCCCACAGGAATTCATTTAAATTAAATTGTTTCTAACAGTTTTGATTTCTATGAATATGTAAACTTCAACAACAACAAAAAAGATGTCTGTTTGGAAGTCTTTTAAATAGCTCTTCAATATTTGCCATCAGAGCAGTGAAATTAGAATTTTTGAAGTCTGCACTCAAAGACACTTAAATAATAACAATTAAGCCTTATTATTGAAAGAGGAGCTACAGAGTATTTTTAACAAGATCTACACACCTGGAATCAAAAAGCAGGCAAAAGAGATGTCTTCACTGTGTTGGTATTTACAAATAATAATTGTTCAGCTGCCAGAGAATTCTATTCAGAGAACAGTAAGTCTCCAAGTACAGAAACCAAGTCAGCAGGAAAAAACAAAAACAGATGCAACCAAGCACTAGTTAGTGCACAAAATCCTGCCAACAGCCTACTATAACACCTAATTTATTTATTTTTTAAAGTAACTCTCGGCTCTGCTTGTTTCATGCGTATAGCCCCCACAAGTTAGATCCTCAGGATTTCCTGTACAGCCCCGAGGAAGAAAGGACACGATTTTCATGTTGCAATGAACACTGAAAACTGTGATTACTTGTCCTCCGCTGGAAGCGTTTTCTGCATGCTTTTTAATACCCGGGCTGAGACAGGGTTAAACCAGAGCTCTGCACCCACACAGAGGATTTCTGTTCCCAGCTGTTCCTGCTCTGATCATCAAGAGCTTTGCCCACTGAAGTGTGTTTCTGAGCCAGCCCCAACCCAGGCTGCGATGCCACGGGGGGAGGACATGAAGGGCGAGTGAACTGTGGGAGGGCTGGTGGGACCCCAAGAGATGGGCCAGGCACGAAGGCTGGTTGCTCAGCGAAGGGAACCGGGAAGGGGCTGCCAGGAATAGGGGAAGTGGATATAGGCTGGAAGCACCGGCGCTTTCTTACAGTGCTACATCCTATAGCTTGAACTCTCCTGCAGGAATCAAGAAGAGAGGGTACCTACACAGAACTGTCAGTAAGATGTATATATTACTGGGTGGGCAAGTATTTTATAGTCATTATGCTTTTCTTCTTCAGCTCTCTGGATGCAATATACATCTCCTTTTCTGTTTCTGCCAATACAGCTGAGGCTTCTTGAGGCTGCTTTTCCTGCGCTGCCTTCTCCTATTTCTTCCCTCACTTCCTTTCTTTGCCTTGCTGGGCACACAGGGAATATGGATGTTTTCCCAGATTTGCTTAATTTGTCATGATTTTTTACAAATCTGTAAAGAACGGCTTTCTCTTCAAAACAAGAACTACTATTAAATAATTGGAGAGTTTAGAAAAAGGGGGCAAACCAGTTGCTAGTTTTGCTGTAGTAAGAACAGCAGTAAAGCACCATAACACCTAGCTAGGACAGGTATAAAGAATAATAAGTTACATAATAACCTAAGACAGGCACCACCTTCCTCCTACAATACTTTAATGCTGACAAGATTCTGCCAAATTTAGTGGAGTTTTTATGCATACCCTGCATCCCGTTCACAAAGGTGATATCAAGTCTGGTAACTCAAGGAAAAAAAAAAAAAAAAAAAACAAGGACAGCAGGCAAAACTCCTCTAAGAAACCCTAAAGACAGACACTGATGAAGACAAAGGTGTTGCACTTCTTGAAGAATCTTAGAGAAAATAAGATTGAAGAAGGCCCTCAAGATTATCTGGTACCTACTTTGGCATGTCTGTCTTGGAGTATAGTACACATGGATTAACAAAGCTGACTTCCTCAGATGATGCAAAAATCTAAAAGTCACCTATCAAAAACATCATCAGAAAAGTATTAGTGAGCACGATACCAAGTACAGTGAAATATATCCAGTCTGAATAATACAAGTGAAATTTAGACATGCAATGATGTGAGGTTAGCCTTAGTATTATTTCTGATTTCCAGGTAAGTCACCAAGGGATTGTGTAATGCTGGTGAAAGTTATCCACTGATCTTAGTAATGGATTGTAAGAATGCAATCAGTGAGAGTGATGTTAAGTTGTGGAGTAAGTTCTTAGTAATTTATCACAGAAAACTGTTACCATTGGGGCTAAACTTACTATTTTTTTCCCTTGTTAGTTCTCTCTGCACCCAGAGAGAATCCAGCACATTTGAGGATCTTGCTATCACCTTTACTTTCCCGAGAGTGCAATTTCCAAATATCTGGAGAAAGACAAGCCAAGACTGCAGGAGGTGTGGCAAGTCCACTTGCTGGTAGAGAAACTGATAATGGGATTGAAGGATTAATTATGTTACTGGTACTCTACAAATGGGACTTAATAAGGAAAAGGCCAACAAAAGTCCCAAAATAGTCCAGGATAAGCATCAGAGAGCAGAGATCGTTCTAGAGCTGTCCCACAGCGAAGGAGCTGCCAGATGACCAGACAAATAGAAAGACATTGTTTCCCATGATTAGCTGGGGGTTTTTAAAAGTATCGATATTTGGTACTTTTCTCATCCTTATTTCTCTGCATCTGTTACAACCCCACCCACAGTCTCTCATTCTTCTTGTCACCTCCTCTACCTATTTTATACCTTCCTGCACAAAACAGGGCCAGAGACACATTTAGGTCAGCTAGGTACTGCTCTCTACTGCGCCGACAACAGTATTCAGACCGACTGTGACCGAACAGCAGGATTACTCACTCAGCACAGGCCTGATCGGCGATCATGCTCCTTCTTGCAGGTACTAGCATCATTGGTGATACACCAGTGGCTTTCACCAAGGAGGAGTTCTGGACAAAAGAGAAGAGTATCTCTAAACTCCAACACAACACCTCTCTTCTTGGGGGCCTGTGACTCTCCAAGGACTTCACATGCATGGCAGCTCCGCTCTGATACTTCACTGGCAACAGCACTGTCCCCTTCTAGGCACTGAATTTTGATTTGGACTGATTTTTTTTTTTTCCCCTACAAAAAAACCCAAAAGCTTAAGGGAAAACAAAACAAAAAAATCATTGCAGGACTGGAGCGGTAAGATTGGCACAGCCACACAAGTTAATTACGGAAGACTGAGGTGGAGGAAAATATCAAATCCTCACCTCTAATAGGCCTTGAGCAAGCTACTTACAGTTCATCAGAAGAGCAGTGCTAAAGCAGCGAGAGCACTTGTTATTTACAAATACTTTTCTCACTGGTGCCAAGCTCCTGAGCTGCTATAGCTTAAAATGGAATGGAAATAATATAAAAGTTATCTTAGCCATGTGAAGGAAGCGGCAGTCTAAAACCAGGATGTTTTAACAGACTTTTCCTCCAGAAAGCAGACTGTAAAAAGGACTATATTCTCCTGCCTGCAGAACTCCAACATTTTGAGCACAGAATGAATTCTAGACCTCTCCTTGTGTACAGATACTTTTTTTTTTTTAACGTGCCTTAGAGAAGCAGATGGACATGATTTAAGACACTAAACCTCCAATCCTAGAACTTGACAGCTGTCAGAGGAGCTTGCATCTCCAGATTACCTCTCACTTGTCTACACACTGCCCAGTCCCCAACATCAAATACACCTGCACAGACCACAGACTCAAAATTCACCAGGAGAGCATCTGTGGCATCCTCTTACATATTCCTGAACACTGCAAAGCTCTCCAGTATCCCTGGCAAGCTATCAGACACTACCCCACACACCCTTTTACATCATTGCCAGAGCACTGCAAGGAAGAAAAGGAGGCAGGAAGCATTCTGGATACCTTCCAATATGGGCAAGAAGCCCCCAAGCCCCAGCCCACCTAGGAATACGCATAGTTTTAGCATCAGAGGTGCTTTTCAGAACCACTTAAGTGCTTAGGAGGATAGGAGGAGAAAGACTTCTGACTTCCACTCATATAGAAGGAGAGAGATGTAACCCAAAAATTGGAAGTACGATGGTTTCTTGTGCTCCTCTGCAGCAACGCTTCCTGCGGTCCCCAGTACACCTGTAGTTCAGAGGTATTTCAGCACTTTATCGTCAGGTTCAGATGGGACCCAACAAACACATTAGAGAACACCAACATAAAAGGATGCAGCTCACCTTAGGTTTGCTACAAAGTGCTCCTGAGCCTGCCAGCTATGAACAGAAACATCGTATACAAACTCCCTCCCAACAGGCAAAAATCCTACTTAAGCCCCCAAATAAGAGATTCCTCCTACCTGGTTCAAGCAGCAGAAGTGGCAGACTTTGCTATGTTTTCTTTTTGAGGAGTTTCCAAAGACAGAAGTATAAGGAGATACCTAGATGCAGGGAAAGAGGAAGATAGAGGGAGAAAAGCAGAAGGAGCTAGGGAAGGCACAAACATTAGAGTAACTGAACTCCAGTTCAGGTATCAAACTCTAAGCATTGGTGCTCTTTTACAAAGGACAGAAGCTCAGCAAAGATTCATTTTAACAAAAATGCAACATTTTAATATTGAACATCTTAAAAAACCACTAAAATACAAACTTTAACCATTGCTTTGAAGAGGGGATTCTGCTTCTAAGCAAAATGAAATTAAACATCCAAGACATTATGAACAGTACCCCAGCATTTCCTTAGAATGTCAGGAACTCTTACTGGAGCTCTTTAAGTCTAGAGCCACATGCCTCCAATACGCTCAACTGATAGAAAACAAACCCCAAACATTTCAGTACAAGTTCACACTGAAGGAATGCCTTTTAAGGCCTCCCAATTTGCCTTAAATGATTATCCTATTAAGTTAAAACCAATACAAAATCCTCGTATGAACCAGCGTGTGATTTTTCAGTCAACACAAAGACAGTCATACCTGATCCCACAGAGCTTTATCTTTGGACCAGAATCTGACATCATTGCACTGTCACCAATAAGATGACTTGTTAAGAGTAGTAGTGTTTCCCATTCTTAAAATCTAAATCATATTTTATTAATTACTAACAGTGCATACTTTTAACAAGACATCATAACACACCCCTACCCCACTCACACCCCCCGCCCCCAACCAACAACCCACAAACACAATGTCAGTTCAAGAGAAAGACTGTTTGGCATAGGCACAAGCCCCAAAATTTCTTTATCCCAGCAGCTCTTCAAAGGTAAATCATAGTTAGCTTTTTTTGCACTTTTGAAGTTCAAAGGCACTGACACAGCTACTAGACTGTGTCACTGATAGAAACAAGGAGGTAGAAAGGACTAACACTTCTTAAAACTCTGCACTTACTAGCCTTAAAAGGCCCTGTGTCAGAGTCCTGCAGGAACGGGGCTGGGGGGAGGCTCTGTGTGTGTGTGTGCACGAATAAAATAATTTCCCCCACCAAGACTTCGCAAGATAGTACACCTTAGCGTCTCAGTGTTCCTCCCCAAACGGTAATTACTTACCCCCAATGAACTAATACATAACAGTCAACAACATGTAATAATCCAAATAGGATATGACAGAATATCTAAAACCAGACTCAAGTGGGTTCACCTTTGAACAAAAGAACAAGTGTCCTATAAACCAGTTTGGCTTTTCCTCATAAACTCTTAGTAAGCAAGGTAGACCTGAATGGTGGTATTTTGTTGGGGGTTTGGGGCGGGGGTGGTGGGTTTTGTTTATTTTAAACAAAAAAAAACCAGAAAATATTTTTTTGTAGTTTTAGTAGCAATGCTGGCCTAAGAATCAGCTAAGGTCACCTCGTTTAAAGCCTTACTGAGTGAAGGAAGCTTTTGCAAATGGATGCTGGGAATAGAGGTGCAGTTAAATTGAACACCTTTGCATTAGCGTGTTGCTTACCTCTGTATAAATCAGACTTAACAGGAGTTGCTTAAAGCATCTCTGATGATTTTATCATTAGCTTCAGCTCATTAGGAGAGGTCCAATTGCCCAAGTACATGTTAAAGACATATCAGGTAGAAAAATCTGCTTAAGTTTTATGCATTATCTTATGTATGGATGTTCCACTTAACTACACCCCGGTGATAAAGATCTCTTGAGCTGCCTTGACAAAATACATTACTGGCCAAAACGCCTGCATGCTGCAACAAATGAATAGGCAGTGGATTTGATCAACTGCTGTTTGCTGATGCATCCAAGGCATGTATCTTTCCAAGCCCAAGTGCGTAGTCAGCATCTTCACAGGTACTACAATTACAACATTCCAACACAGAGATCACAGGTTTGAGTGAGAAAACAGTAGTCACATTTGTTTACATTGGATACATTCATGGCACAAAGCTGATCAAGTTGTAGAAGCTGCAGGATATTGAGGGATTGGGAGCTGAGTGGTAGGCAGAATTCCAGGAGCAGATGACCGGGATAAGAGACTAGTATTTTCAGGGAGGAGACTGCTGGGATTAAGAAGAGGAAAAGAAAGAGACGCCGCTGCAGCTGCCTGCCGTCCTAGTAGAAGTCCTAAACTATAGACGTTTGAATTAATGAGATCATTGCCTGGGAGGAGTATATTCAGTTGTTTCTGAATTTCTTGCAGGACTTGCAGCTGACTTTGCTGATTCAGAAGCAGCATATCCATATTTTCCCTCATTTTCTTTACTGTACAAAGAGAAGAGAATGTTAATGCTTGCTATGTAAAAATACTTGGCATGGCTATTTAGAAGCCTTTTTATACTTACACTCTTCAAGAACAAGATTCAAGTGATCTGTCTCACGTTTCTCTGCACCACACCTTTGCTCTTCTTTATGATGCAAAGAAGGAAATTCAGAATGGTTTGCATCTAAAAGGAAGACAGTGCAAGTCAAGCACCCACTTTATCACCAATCACTAGGTCAGCATTTTAAATATGCTTTCACACAAGGAAAAGGCAGCTCAGTAACAGCCCTTCCTCTCACTCACATTTTAAACTTAAAACTTCATTCAAGTCACATGTTGGCCCAAACTAAGCCAAACCAGAACAAAGACAAGGCAGATATAGCCCCCTGAAACATTACAGACTTGGGGTTTATCACAATCAAGATGCTTTCCTCCTGCTTCCCCCATACCTTTGGGGGGGGGGGGGGCGGTGCTCAGCAAGTGGGTGGGGGGGGGGGGTTGGGGAGGAAGCAAAGCTGGAGCAAGGGAGCTGTTAAGGAATAGGACAGCTGAGATTTAGAAAAATGTAATTAAGGTATAAATATGTAAACCTCTTCTTTGAAATCACATCAGATACAGAAATCAACACATTGCAATACCAATGTGGCATATGTTTGATCATAAAAGCAATTTTATTATAGAGCTTCAATTACAATGATGCAGTAGCTATAGTTACTCCAGAATAAGTCTGCACGCTTTCTTTTGAAGCACGTGTAATATAAGGTTGATCTGATACTAACTATTGCCCAACTGCCAGGGTAAAAATGAGACTATATTTTGTTTTCTTATGAATTATAAACTTTTACAAAAACCTATTAAAAGCCCCTTAGGGCTCATCAGCAGAGTTACTAGGCCACCTCTCTGTACCTACAGGCTAAGTGGTCTCAAACCCTACCTTAGGAACTCAGTTTTGCCATTTCATTATAACTTCATTATTATTTCCATTGTTAAGATGAAAGGCTCTCCTGCTCAGAAATCTTTTTCAGGAGGAAAAACAAAATAAAACAAATTAAAAAACCAGGAAAACCTCACCCACAAAACACCTTCTTCTCATATGGTCTCATGTCTTAATTGCCCTGCTGTTACATGATCTGGTGACCAAGACCCCAACACCCAGAACAATTCTATGGGTGGCTATGCAAGACCCAAGATGAAAAATTAAAACATTTTTGACCAAGTATAAAGGGACTGACCATGTAAAGGTACAACAGAAAAAAAACCACAGTGACAGCTTTTATCCCAGAGTTTCTGGTCATTACAAGAACATGGAATATTGCCAAATCCAGAAAACTCCCCACTTCAAACAATCAGCTTGCCTGACAGTTTATGCTATGCTAAGAGTACTACAGAGGGATGGCCAGCAGAGACCTCCCACTGCAGACAACAAAAAGCTGCTCATTTTATATCCACATACAACAAAAATTAGCTGCTAGAGATTACCAAGGCCCTGATTCACAGTCTAAATCCTTTCCATCTCCCTAAGCTTAGTATTTTGTTGGCTAAGCACTTCTGAAGATCGAGGGCTACACTATGAAGCAGGAATTAGCAGGATCTGAGAGCTTTGCAGAGTCTAAGGTCCCAGGCAGCCTTAATGGCAAAGTCAAAACTTCAACTTTGGCATTTTCAAGGCACTTCTTCAAATGACAGAGATAAAAATATTATGTAGGAAGGGAAAAAAACAACCAAACAAAAAAGCCCCACTCCTATCTACAGCAAGGAGGAAGAATTGTTTAGGAACAAATGGAGACCACAGTATCTGATATAGCATTCCCTGTGAGTCTGTACAGCTTGAAATAAAACTCAACAGATTTTAATTCAGTTACCTGCTGTGTGTTCACTGGGTCTCTCTCTCAAATGAATCCGTTGATGTTTGACGAAGTTTGAGCACAGATGGAAGCTATTTCCACACTCAGTACACCTATAGGGCTTCCCATCCATGTGGGCTCTCTGATGCTGTAAGAGAGCTGTGCTTCTACTGAAGCTTTTCCTGCACATCGTACAGGAAAAGTTTTTCTTTTTCACATGGGTTTTGCGGTGAGCAATAAGGTTTGAGGTACGGCTAAAAGTTTTCTCACATTCCTTGCACTTGTAGGGCCTCTCCCCTGTATGGATTCTCTGGTGCACCACCAGGTTGGCCTTCCTGCTAAAGCTCTTCCCACATTCTACACACTCAAACGTTTTTTCTCTTGTGTGGGTTTGCAGGTGATTCAGGAGCCTGGAGCACCCCTTAAAGCCCTTCCCGCATTCTGTACACTTGTAGGGTTTCTCTTCTGTGTGCAGTTTCTGGCCATCAGCAATGAGGGCAAGTTTCTTGGAACCTCTTTTTTGGTGAGGGGGTTTATTACAGGCTACCTTCTGCTGCCTTCCTGGAGTGGCTGCCCCCCTGTCTGGGCTGTGGGCTTCAGGTAGCTGAGGCAGTACTTCTTGCATAATGTCTTCGGGGATGCCTCTCCCTTCCTCATTGTCACTCAAAATGCAGTTCCCTGGTGGAGTAAGAGAGCAATCTGACACTCCTCCTTCCCCAAGGCAGATAAACTGCTCCTTGCAAAGTAACTGAATTTCTCAGGCCTAGCATCAACTTGCACCAGATTCCCCTTTTCCAAAGGGCAAGGGAAATGATAAAGACTGAGACAAGAAGACAAGGAAAAGAAAAAGTGGCACAGGAAAGAAAAGAGAGGTAAGAAACCTACCTCTTCTCTTTCTTCCCCTCCCCATTTCCTTGTTCTTCCTCCCCTCAGGGAATGGTAAAGGAAAGCTGCCAAAATGAAGGAAGGAAAAGGAACAGCCTGAAATGTCCTACCCGTCACAAATATCTGGTTTTAGCTATTTGTTCCTGCAAACTTTGCTCAAAAGCCTTCCAGCCTGCTAAATTAGCATTAAAACTCTGTTTTCAAGCTATGCGTTTGGGTGGGGATGCTTCAACACCAAAAAAGTCTCCTTGAGCTTCCTTAGGCAAAATCAACAGGGGTGTTTAGGTTCTTTCTCACTTACGTTAGTTAATATTTACTGAAAAAAATTAAATTACTTCTTTTACAGGTCAGCACGTCAGGTTTTTTCCCTAATGATCACAAGAACAAGTGTAATTATTATAGGTATACTGTATATTCATGCATCAGAAGTCAAAGAGTTAAATCCTTATTGATAAAAAAAAAATAACTAATGGCCAATTAACTATCTCTTTCATATCTAGATCTAACATGACACCTATGCTTCTTGTAGTGACAAGCTAAATAAATTGCATTCCAAGGAAGCTCACAGGAAACAAACATGGCCCTTTCTTTCCTAAAGAATGCAACCTATGTATTTCACAAATGAGTATGTATGATTTGGTTATCTTACTCTGCTGACTAAATTTTATATTTACATCAGTTCAGCATTAATAGAATTATAAGTATCATCTGATGCACACTTACCCAAGCTTGATTTTTGCAAGCATCTTAAGATGTTTACTGTTAATCCAAATAGAGAACTTAGCCATTAGCATCTCCGATCTAGCTTTAAAATATTCAGTTACTCACACTACATATACTTCCATTTAACACAACAAGTTTGATTATTCCACTAACAAAAAAACAGGCTTTCTACATTCAAGGTAAAACTCTGCAGTAGAATTTCAGTCCTACCTCTATGACACCAAGGAATAAAATTCATCAGTAACATGTCCTTGAAGAGACAAAATCCTCTCTATTTACATGGCCACAACTGCCAAGATTAAATACTAGCGATAAAGCAAAAAAACCCACCACTTACTGAGGAATGGGGGCCCATCTCTTACATCCAGGAATTACACTTGAGAAGTAGCTTTCTCCCAGAGGCATAAAAAAGGCTCCCTCTCGCAGGAGCAGTCATTCCCTCACTCTATAACCAAGCAGCTAATTATTCCCAGAGGCCCATGCAGAGACCCCAGGTCTCTAATGGTGAAATGGGAACCGAACAACCCTCCGTTCCCATCCACAGCTAGTGCTGGGGGGTCACGCATTTCAGATGCAGCTGTGCAACTCCCTCAGACCTTCCTCACCCGTGAAAAAGCCTGAAAGAGAAGTGTGCTGGCTTTCCTTCACTCCAAATGAGCTGTATTGCCTCACTTTAAAACAGCTACTAGAAACCCACAGCAGAAAAAAACACAAAATACCGCTGAGCACCTTGCCCTAGCCTAGCATGCCATACCATCCCAGCAACCCAGGCCAGAGCAGCCAGCTAAGAAGGAACGCAACATCCCCAACACTGCTCGGCAGAACCTCAAGCTTCCCTCTGAGTTTTAACTAGCAGAATTCACATCTCACCTGTATAGCTTGCGATATCGCTCTTCCTAGGCTCCTGGAGAAGAGAGAATAGGGGCTCTATCACCGGCTCCATCTAGAAAAGGAGAGGAGAGGTGGCGTGTGAGGTGGGAGGAGGAGGCAGACACAGGTGCGGTGCATCTTGGCAGCACCCACAGGCTGCCTCAAAGGGGCTAAACCCACGCAGGCTGTTGAACATCACCCTTGGGGAGATGAGCCTGCTGCACGGAGCTGAAGTTTGGCGACCTGCGAGCTTAACCAAGAGACCAGCGCGATGAAACCCCATGTTACCTAGCCTTCGCCTCCCTCGCAGCACCAAGCAGCCCCATCCGAGGGCTGCGCTGGGCCCCGCTCCTCCCTCACCCTCACCACCTGGTCCTCCTTCCCGACCTTCGCGACACCCCCCGCCAGCGAACGGCTTCCCCCTTCCCGCCGGAGCCTCTCCGTCCCTCTCCCAAAGCCTCCGAGCAGCCCCTCAGCCTACCCCGGCCGGGCTCTTGGGCCGCCGGGCTGAGCCCGGCCCCCTCCCGCCAGCCGCCCCCGGGCCCCTACCTTCCTTCCCCGGCCCCCCACCTTCCTTCCCCGGCCGGCCGCTGCGCCAAGGCAGCGGGGCTTCGCTCCTCCCCGGGCCTGCCGCCGGCTCTCCCCGCCGAGGGGAGGGCAGCAAATGGCACCCGGGGAAGCGGTGCGGCCCACCCCACCCCTGGGGCCGAAAGGCCGGGGGAGGTGGGGGAGACGCGGGGCGGCGGGCCTGGCCCCGGGGCGCTGGCCTTCGGGGCTGCTCCCCCGGCCTCAGCAGCCTCGGGGCCGCTTTCCCCCCCCGGCCCGGCCCCGGTGCTTGCTGCCCGGCCAGGGCTGCCGATCGCCCACGCTGCGCCGGGCGAGCCGTCCCCCCCGGGGAGCCCTGGTCCCGGCGGGCAAGGGCCGCAGCGCTCGGCCTTGGGCATCGACCTCCCCCCTCAGAATCAGAATATGGCGGCGGGGGCTTTTCCTTCAGTGCCCGGTGATGGGAGGCGAGTGCTTTCTGGTGACTTTGTGGTTCCGTCACCTTGCACTCCGGCCGCGGTCGCTCGTTGGGTTCGCCCAGCCCTCAACCATGGGAGGGGGACTGTTTTGCTCATCCACGGCACAGAGCGTTAACCGAGGGTCCGTGGCCCCTTTGAGGACGGACGGCGTTGCCCTGGTAGAAGAACCAGGTTTTCTCCACAGGCTTTCGGGCCTGGTGGGGCGCAGCTTGGCGAGGCGAGAAGGGAAGGCAGGCCAAGGGGAAGGCCTGCCCTGTCGCAAGGGACAACACGCAGCGGCTACTGCGGCAAAGAGAGGGCACTGAAACTCCGGAGCTCAGAAACAACAGACGGACAGATGGATGCAGTGGTCACCCGTTCACGTGGAGCTCTGGGAACCAACTACTCAGCAGCGGCCCCTCTCCTCCGGGCACCTCTGTGCTTCTCCCTGGCTGGCAGGCAGGAGCCATGGGTGAGGAAACAGGCTGGAAGGCATCACCGCCCGTCCCGTGAGCTCTGTGAATGGGTCACCCCTCCCTAAGAGCACAGGCTTCCTCCAAAACCTGCCTGGATGGTTGGTGTTTTACGGACTCACGCATGCTGCACATGCAGTGCTGCAGGCTCGCAGCAGAGAAGGTCAGGAGAAGTGGCTGTGGCTCTGCTCCTTCCTCTCCTGGGTTCTCTGGGTACTGAGCTTCACCTGCAACTTTTCCACAAGTTGGCCTTTTCCACAGCTTAACTAGCCCCATAGTTCCGCTTCCCCGTTTTACACAGGGATATCCTCAGTTCTTTTTCACTGACCTTCACTTCCATACCCTGTGCACACAGATCAAGAGCTCAGAGAACAAGGCGGGCTCTCCCTTTCTATTTGAATGTGGAAACAAAATATTCTCCACACACACACTATAACAGAATATTCTGTTTGCTTTCGACAGCTGTTCCTTTCCAAAAGATGTCAAAGCTGATATATTCCAAAAAAGTATTTCAGTTTTGTTAAAAATTTTTAGGAAAAGAAACACCTGCTGTAAGAACTCTTTTTGTAATTATACCTGAGAGTCAAACATAATTGCCTAACTCAAAAAATTAAGTTAAAACATAAAATACCATTGTATCTGCTTGCAAAGGCCACAAGAGTTAAATGCCACTCCCTTCCTACCACATCTCTTTCTCCCCCCATCTTCAGTAAAAAAAAGTTAAGGAATTCTCCCAGGAGGCATCAGTTCACCTTACTCTCAAGGCAGAGGTTCAGAGGAAGACTAGATCTTGCTGACAATTCTTCTGTCCTCCAGAGGAGCCTTTTCTTCTGTTACAGTTCCTCCTTCTTTCTTTCTCAAAGGTGAACACCTACTAGGAGAGAAATAAAGCAGTCAGCATGCAAGTAGAGATCATGACTGACCTGTCAGAGAACTGATCCAAGAGTGACCTGCAAATAATTATGGCCATAATAATCCTCCAAGTACAACCACCGCAGACTCTCCTGCTGTAACCTACAAACTGTTATATTTCTACCCACATAAAGCTTAAAACAACAGCAAGGGAAAGACCCATGCATTTGCTCTTTGCTTACACAGAGCTTAAATAGAGAACAGAGACAAAACTGTGTTGCAACCCCTTATCCTCCCCAATGAAAAACTGAACTGATTGCTTCTCCATCTCAGCAGTGCAGAGCTATTTGGAATATGCAGGTGCCCAGGATCTCAGCGGCATCTGTCAGGTCACCAGAGGATACAAATTTGTCAGCTTGAGTATTATGTACAGTCCTTTCTTTCCTTAAATGAAGAAGCAGAAGTAATAGCCAAAATAATTTTTTCCTCTCTTAGTCTAATTGTAGCTGTAATGTACAAAAAAACCCAGCAGGTGGAGATCTACTACTGTACTATATTTATATTACAATAGATTCTTGGTGACCTTGTACTGGACCAAGACTTGACTGTACTTTAATATTGTACAAATACAAAATGAAATGTTGTTTCCTGCCACAAACAGCTTGCAGTCTAGAGTAGCGCTAATGCAATTCCCTCAAATGGAAAGCACTTTCGTATATAATAAACTCTAGCATGATTTATTGCATGTTTTTGCCATTTTGTAACTAAATATGGACCAAATTTCAGCTTTCCAAAATCATTCAGGACAAAAAAAAGCTCACCACATTCCCAAGGAAACTAAGAAATTACACAAAGCACGGCTATACACAGTATGGCTATTTGAATAACTGAGGATGCCAAGAACGCTACTTCAAAACACTTGAAACATTGTAATGTACAAATAATTGGAAAAGCATCAAAGGAGTTTAAGATTAGGATTAAAGCATGATTCACCACATTTATTTTTACTCCATGCATTTTGGGTTTGGTAGTATATTGTAGATGCATTTTGGAGTTTGGCAGGTTCCCTGGTTTTGAGGATTTTCTTGTTTTTCAAGAAAGAATAATGAAGTGAATTTCTCAAATGCAAAGGATTTGATTTTTGGTGATTGTAAACCATGCTTACAAGACAGGAGAATCTACCATGGGAGGCACAGACTCAGGAAAAGACTTCAAAAGCCACGGTGAACGTTAGCGGAACATAAGCTCCAGTGGCAACACTGGGATGAAAAGGCTAGCATAACCCACAGAAGCATAAACCAGGGAACACTGCATAAAACCAAAGATACCCAAAATATTCACCCCACATTTGTCACTCAGGCAACTCCTACAGCAGTAACAGATTAGCTGCTGGGTTGAAGAAAGAACTAATACAAATAAGTTCTTTGGTATGTATTAAGCAAGAAGTCAAACTATCACAGTCATCCTTTCTGCCCACCCTCCCTCCCGAAGGCCTGTGACACTTAATTCTCTGGTACCCCCCTAAAATCTATGGAAATATTAATCAATAAAGAATACCAGAACCTTGCAGGCTTGAATAAACTTTAGTAGCAGGAAGAAGGTGAAAACGCAGAAAGATGTAAGTTCTGCCTTCAAGAAACAAGGAGTGAGGAGAGGAGATTGTGTGGCTACATGGGAATTTCTCATTTAAAAGCCTCAGGGAGCGTTCCCAGCACCAATGGATGGATATTTCCTTCTAGGAGCAAGTCCTGACCCACCAGAAGCTTTAAGACAGACAATCTATGGGTTTTCTGCATGACACAACAGACGCAGGAGTTAATTCCACACACACACTCTGTAAATCAACAGCACTTCATTAGTTTAAATAAGCAGGCAAATTAATAAAAAGCCCTTCCCCAACAAGTCTAGTCATTAAACTTTGATTTAGCAGAAATTTAACAAGAAATATAACAGCAGATAACACTTGTGTTAAGGACTAATTATACTGGAAAGCAGAGATTTTCCATTTTAAATGGAAGCCATTTAAATGGCTTTAGAGGTATGAAAGAGTAACAATTTCAGAAGAGGGCATCTTTAACCCAGGTAGGAAACAATTCTGTTCCATCGCAAAACAGGTTGAAAGACCGATTTAATATCCTCCAAATCTGCCACCATCTGGGCAATCTAGGAAACTGCTTTTCAGTCAACTGCAGGCAGATACAGCTCTCAGTCTTGCCAGGTCTGGGAGAAAAAAAAACCACCGAAGCCATGGGATAATTCTGAAATGTCCCACTTGAAAAGCCAGAGGGTTGTGTATTCTGGTAAATTCTGAAAAGCCAGGTGAGGTTTCCCCTGTGTTGAAAGCATTAAGTCAGGCACTTTAGAGGCATCTAGAAGTTGTCCCACGGCCCAGGTAAATCTCGGTGGGACCTGGGAATCTAAAGGCTTTAGAATCCCTCCGCTTCTCAGCAGGGATGCATTCGCATCCCACACTTACCCCATATGTCCTGAGACCAGGGTACAATTTGATTTATAACCTACATGAGTAAAAGATACATACCAGATACATACCAGAAAATGACCCCTTTGCCAACCTCCCAGTAGAGAAGCCAATAAAGGGATTTAGAGTCAGAGGAAGAAAAGGGCCTCTTCTTTTGTGCTTGAAGAAAGTGATTGAAAGGAGAATTATTTGAAACTACCACTGATGTTGGTGTAGCCATTGTCATGACTCAGGAGACAAAGAATCACAGATGGGGTAGATGATAATGCAGTCTTGAAGACACAGTCTGCCCCAAGAAAGCCTTGATCTGAAATAGTGACACATCTTCATTTTCACCTGCATACTGGAGAATGTAACTTACTTGCAAAGATAAATATGTGTTGTGACACGTGTATACATATTAAAAAAACCAGCGTTGTGCTGTTAGCATTGGTCCAGCAGATGCATCCCCATTGCATCTCTGAAGTCCTAAGAAGGCCTGCTTCTCCAGATGTTTCTCAAAGTTTGCTCATTCCTAGATAATCAATTACATCTGGCTGAATTGGCACCACAATACCGGAGAGAGAGGGAGTTCCTGCTCTAAACAGGTATTTAGGGATACCATATGAAGCCTGACTTTCACCACCCATTCCTTCTCTTTATCTATTGAACAAAAAGGAGGACTAGGGTTCAGTGCCAGGTTCTCCAGTGAAGACAGAAGCCCATAAATCCACGTGTGTAAACACACTTCAGTAGTCACATGTAAATACATTTGAACACAGACCTGCTTACAGAACTGTCAGTACACCACCCACCTGTGCTCAGCTACATTAGGATTTGCTCACAGTTTAGATAAGAAATCAACTGAGACATTCAGCAGTACCAACTGATGGGCAAATGTCAGTGTCACTGCTCAGGGACTCACTGTCCAGGACTATAGCATTACTGATAGATGCTACAAGTCTCACACATAGAAAAGGCACAGATTGATACACTAATAATTACATTCATATTCACAAAGGAGAGAAGTGTTTTGGGATGCTTCCTCCAGGCTCTGGAGTGCCAGCTTCATTTCCCTGCCCTGCCAGCGGTACCTTGCATAAGCTGGGTAGTGCCAGAGCCCCTCATATTTAACCGTTTGCCACTTGTTGACTGGTGCAACTAGACCTTAGTCTCTGTGCCCGGTCAGGTATTAGTAAAAATCACATTTCCTTACCCCTCAGGGAAGAGGTAACTTGTCTAAGATTATGAATATAAGTCATCCAAGACTGTGAAGTGTTTCACCTTACGCACAGTAAGGCTCCAGGTCCATATTCCAGGAGTGGAGTGGAGCAGAGCAAGAAAAAGGACAAGGACTAACAAAAAAAATGACCTAATGTATCCAGTGCAAAGTGTTCATTGCCTGTGAGATCAAAAATTAACTCTGTCATCCTGAGCTGCATAAGACATCTACACAGCTGGCAATCATTTACTAGCTGCCTCCATCCATAACGGTATCAGCTAAACTCTGGACGTGAAAACTGAATCCCGGCACAAGACTCTCAGTCATCAAGAATGTAGATGACAAGATTATTACTGTGTGGGCAACTCCACATTTCAAACAGCATGGGATGATGATACTGACTACAATTATACATTTTTCATTCCACCTTATGGTAAGGAGCAAATGTTCCTGCTCCTCTGTGTGAAGTACAAATTATGTGTCCGACACATGGTTTTGTTTAAAGAGGAGTAATCACTAATCCGAACAGATTTGAAGACTAATACTACAAGGTGGATAGAGGTTTCTCAGCTAGGGTGCCTTTGGCAGCAACAGACCCAAAACACTATGTACAACTGAGCGGCATCTGTATTTAACCATGAAATAGCTACACCAGTAACAACCAAGCACAGCAGTTTCAGCAAACCAACACAGGGCGAGAGGCGGGCGTAAATCTAGGACAAAACTGGAGGTAATGGCAAAGTAGAAGCAGTACCCAGCTAATACATCTGGACAGATAGGGCCATGGCAAAATTAAAAACAGTGCTGAAAGAGCCTCAACCCTCACCTCACCTCAAGGTCCCAAAGGAGACGAGACATATAAGTCTATAGGGAACCAACAGGACACCTTCAAATGCAACCGGGAGAACTGCAGTGGGCAGAAGGAAAGTCTCCATCAGTGCAAACAAGAAAAGGGAAAATGGTTTGAAGATCGTTATTCTTCACAGTCTGTGAGACCTGGAGAACCACAGCTGAATGTAGTTGACGGCCACAAGCCTGTGACGGATCATACCCTGGGAACCACAGCAAACCACCACAGACTGGTACACATGACTCCGTATGAATTGCTAAAAGGGAAGACAGAGGAATCTGCACAGCATTTCCAAGGAGGAGGAGAGGAAGAAAGAACTGGGGGAGCTATCAAGACGCCAGTGTCCATGACTCAGTCCTTCTGCAAGACTTTATCTTAATAACAAGACTGTTTGGTTTGGGAACTAGAAGGCTGCATGTTATTTGTCAACATATCAGAGGACACAGAGCACTTGAAATGGGCGAGAGTCTGGGAAGGGAATGGTGTGAAAGCACAAGCAGCCAGCCAGGTTGTTAATAAATATTTTCTTTGTGGTTCTGTTTTTTTTTAACTAGAAATATTTTAACATGTTGGGTTGTTTTTTTTTTTTAAATCTGAGCGTAATTTTTTCCCCAGTTAAACCTATTTAAATGACACATGAAAAGATGGCCATCCATTTTAAAGCCCAGATTTACAGTACCCTGTAAAAATAATTTGGCTTCTGTTACATTAAAAAAATAAATTGAAGCACAGTATATCTGTTGCCAAGGTCTTAAAGAAAATCAGCCACAAACTTTAGACAGTATTAAAGCCAGAAAGCTTAGTTTCCCCTTCCAATCTGAATAATCATTAGGTCTGAGATTTATTATAATTATCATCTCAGTTTCTTAAGCTTTGTTTAATAAATATCTCAACTTTAAACATAAAACATTTCTTAGATCCATGCATCATATTTCACTTACAAAACAAATTGAAAATTCTAGTTTTTTTCTTTTCTACTATTCCAATTCCACAAACATCTTGTGAAGTCTGGAATAAACAAAAGAATTATTTAATACATAGCAAGTGTAATTCAACAGTTTACAAAATCATGACATTGGAAATGTATGTGGATTAAATAAATAATTAAATACACATTAACTTACAGAACTACTTGTGTGTATATGTAGTATATCCTCCTTGCTAACAAAAAAAGGATTATTTTGTGAAAAGCTTACTCTTAGTTCAAGATTTCTGAATGTTCAGCAAACAATGAGAATCAATCTCCTTTAGGGAAGAAAAAGGTTAAAAAGTATGCCTACAAAATATGATTAACATTGCTTACTTAATTCAAATTTGCTCATGTGATGATTTATACTATGATTAAAATCCTTACTATAAATTATTTTGGTATGAATTAAACTACTATAAATTATTCACAGCAAACCATCCTGCTGTCATCCTCCAGCCTTTTATTGCTGTTATTCTGACGATGCTCATCTCTGTGAGTATTATGTTTCAAAGCTTTTAGCAATGCGTCCCTGGCCATCTTCCCAGCTTTTCCTTACCCAGTGAGCGACTGGCTTCATTTCTATTTCCTTCAGCCATGCCGCTCCAAAGATAGGGAAGTACTTCTGAGCGACAGACAAAACACATTCCCAAACAACTATAGGTCCTCTTTCTTTTTCATACCCACTTTCTTTGTGCCTCCACCCTCTGTGAGGTCGATGTTGTCCTGTCCTAGGATCAGCATCTTCTTTTGCATTGGCATGTAAATATTAACATAAACTTCCTCTGTGCTGTACTCCTACAGCTGCCTTACTGACAGTTTGATCCCAGGTTAAATCTTCCCTACCTGTGATTACTTTCCAGGTATACATCCCGAGTACCACATTTCCAGCTTGCGGAGAACAGGCTGAACACAACTGCTACCACATTTTTGCCATTTACCACTTGCTAGTTAAAATTTATTTTTCAAGATCTTAAGTTGTACTCCCTCACAGCCCCTGTGAAAGACTTTATCAAAGGCTTTCTCCTCCTCCAGCTGACTATAATGGGCACTCTGCGGGTATGTAGTTCACTGCTTCTTCCTCTTGTTTTTCCATCTCATTGTCATGGTTTAACCCCAGGCAGCAACTAAGCACCATGCAGCCGTCACTCACTCCCCCCTGCCTGGTGGGATGGGGGAGAGAATCAGAAGGAAAAAGGTAAAACTTGTGGGTTGAGATACGAACAGTTTGATAGAACAGAAAGGAAGAAACTAATAATGATAATAGTAACAACAATAAAATGACAATACCAATAAAAGAATTGGAATATACAGAACAAGTGATGCACAATGCAATTGCTCACCACTTGCAGACCAATGCCCAGTTAGTTCCCGAGCAGCGATCCCCCCAAGCCCACTCCCCCCAGTTTATATACTGGGCATGACGTCACACGGTATGGAACACCCCTTTGGCCAGTTTGGGTCAGATGTCCTGGCTGTGTCCCCTCCCAACTTCTTGTGCCCCTCCAGCCTTCTTGCTGGCTGGGCATCAGAAGCTGAAAAATCCTTGACTTAGTCTAAACACTACTCGGCAACAACTGAAAACATCAGCGTGTTATCAACATTCTTCTCATACTGAATCCAAAACATAGCACTAGCTACTAGAAAGAAAACTAACTCTAACCCAGCTGAAACCAGGACACTCATGGAAGGCATTTTCTTATTTACACAACTTAATTTCTCTCTTGCAATGGCTAATTCTCCTGGTCAACAACACTCATCTCAGTGAAGCAACATTTGGGTATAAGGTCTGCAGAAGAATTACTAGACTGAGCTGTTTAAAAGGGACTGGGAATAAATCAGAAAACAATTAAGCATGCACAGTGGGGACAACAGAACTGTTTTCCCACCATATCAGGTCAGAAAGAAAAGTTGTGGTTAAGTTTGTTCAAGGGCACAGAAGCATAAAAAAAGTCTTTCGTTTCTTCTGCTTTGATTGACTGTGGAAAACACTAGCATGTAACTGCAATAGTTTAACAATAATTGTCCATTTTTTAATGAATATTCGTGTCAGTATTTAAGCATACAGAGACAAGCGTTAGTTCAGGTTCTGCAAACCTTTGCATCCCAAGCCAAAAATACGTGTGTCCTGTCCTCTTGGTTGACTCAGGACTTCCAAATGATGCCACTCAACTGCATGAAAGTGTCATGAAAATCTAGGCTTCTTTCTTAGCTTTTGGTAAATCCAATTTTTTTTTTTTTTTTCCCCCATGTGCTCTGAGTTTCCTTTCATCAAAACAGCCACCGTTCCTCATTTATAGAGCAGTCTGGGACTGCGTCAGGTGCTGGAATTCAGGAATCACAGAATGGTTTGGGTTGGAATGGACGTTGAAGATCATCCAGTTCCAACCCCCTGCCATGGGCAGGGACACCTTCCACTAGACCAGGTTGCTCCAAGCCCCATCCAACCTGGCCTTGAACACTGCCAGGGATGGGGCAGCCACAGCCTCTCTGGGCAACCTGTTCCAGTGCCTCACCGCCCTCATGCTAAAAAATTTCTTCCGTATGGCCAGTCTGAACCTACCCTCCTTCAGTTTAAAACAGTTGTCCCTTGTCCTGTCACTACAGGCCTTGGCGAAGAGTCTTTCTTAGGAGCCCCCTTTCTATATTGAAAGGCTCTTTTCAAGGTGTCCCCAGAGTCTCCTCTTCATTCTGGAGCGGGAATAAAGAAATGTGAGGAGACGGTTGCGATACGAAGTCATGCCGGGCAGCGTTAGGCGAGGAAAACAAGAGAAAAACGTGCGAAGGCTGCACGGCAGAGGAGAGGCCGCCGGACAGCACCGCGAGAACCGGCAGCCGCGGCGGGGCAGGAGAGCAGGACGGCCAGCTGAGGCGGCCCACGGCCCCTCGGCCCTTTCTCCTTCCTCCGTGGTTCCCCCACTAAACGCAGACGCCCCGCTTCCAGCGAGCCTACGGCTAGACCCAGCCACGCCCGGGCCCCGCTACGCGACCCTGGCCAGAGCCCCTGCGAGTCCCTGAACGGGCCCAGGGGCCCGCGCCCCGGGGGCAGGCAGGGACGGTGCCCCCGGGGGCAGGCAGGGACGAGAAGCCGGCGGCGGAGCCAGGCCTCGGCAGGGCGGCGGCCGCCCCTGAGGAGCGGGAGCGGCTGCGAGGTGCGACCGGCCTGGAGAGTCTGCTGCCGCCGGCGGGGAGGGGCTGCAACCGGCGGCCGAGGCCGGCCCAGCCGCCGGGCCGGGGCCGGGCCTGCCGGGGCTCTCCTGCAGCCCCGCCACCCGGCCAGGGCCGGGGAGGGGGGGGAAAACCTCCGCCCGCCCCGCCGCAGCGAGAGGCGGAGGGCAGGGCGGGCCGGGGCCGCAAGGGTTACAACCATAGAGGCCGGCCGGCCGGGAGCCGCAGGAAGTGCCGGCGGGGCGGGCCCGGCCCGGCGCCGGGGGGGAAACTTCCCCCTCCCCGCGGCCGGTGGCCGCGCCGAGCCCAGCCGGGGGCTGCGCCCGGCGACCCCCCCCCGTCCTCCCCTCCGCCCCGCCCGGGTCTGGGGCCGGGGCCGCGTCGGCGGGCGGAGGTGAGGCGGTGCGCGGCGGGGCGGTCGCCGGCTCCGGGCGAGGAACCCGGGGATGGGGGGGGGGGGCGGAGGGTTGGTTTTCCCGCAGCGTCGCCGCCGGTGCTGCCCCCCGCGGGACCGGGGGAGGGGGGAGGCGGTGGCGGGGCTCCGGAGGGCCGGCCGGGAGCCGCCGCCAGGCCCCGCCGCTGCCGGTAGCTCCTTCCCCGCCCCCCCGGCCTCCCGTGCCCCGGCCCAGCCCTCTCAGGTGGGGAGCGAAGCAGCCGCCGGCGGTAGGGGCGGCCGCGGGGTGTCCCCCCCCACCCCCATTTCCCCAGCGCCCATGTCGGCCGGGGGTGACCGGGCTGGCCGTGCAGGAGGATGGAGCCGGTCCCGACGCCTTCGTCTCTGCCCCTGGAAGCGGCGGAGCCGGGACGGAGTGGGCCGGGGTGGGGGGGGGACAGGGACACGGAGCAGCCTGGCCGGACTGGGCCGTGGGGGGCTGTGGTGGCCAGGCGGGGTGGGGACGAGGGGCCGCGGGCCGTGACTAAACGTGTGGGTCGTGTCGCGGCTCTCCTTCTGTGCCGGCAGGTGATGGGAGCATGACTGAAAATGAGGGGGATCTCCAGCCAGATGGGCCGGAGGCGGCCGAACCCCGCGGGGCCGTTTCGGACTTTTTCATGAGGGAAGCTTCTTCTCCGGGCTGCGACCAGGAATTGTCCCGTTCGAGGTCAGACCTTCTCCCCCCAGGGACGGGGCCGGAGAAGACCTCTCGCTGCGGCTTCCGAAAGCGTAAGGAGACGGTGGTGCACCAGCGAGCGTTCATGGGAGAGAAGCCCTACATCTGCATCGAGTGCGGGCAGAGCTTCAACCGCAGCTCCGACCTGATCCGCCACCAGAGGATCCACACCGGGGAGAAGCCGTACATGTGCGCTGACTGCGGCAAGAGCTTCAGCCGCCGCTCCCACCTCATCCAGCACCAGCGCGTCCACACGGGTGAGCGGCCGTACCAATGCAAGGACTGCGGGAAGAGCTTCAGCCAGAGCACCCACCTGGTGCAGCACCAGCGCAACCACACTGGCGAGAGGCCTTATGTCTGTGCCAAGTGTGGCAGGAACTTCTACCAGAACTCGGGCCTGCTCCGCCACGCCAACTTTCACACGGGCGAGAAACCCTACAAGTGCCCCCAGTGCGGGAAGCGCTTCAGCGACAGCTCCAACCTCATTGCCCACCAGCGGCTCCACACGGGCGAGAAGCCCTACAAGTGTGCTGACTGCAACAAGTGCTTCAGTGAGAGCTCTAAGCTGGTCATCCACCGGCGCGTCCACACGGGCGAGAAGCCATACTTGTGCCCTGACTGCGGGAAGAGTTTCAGCCAGCGCTCGCACCTTGTCCAGCACCGTCGCACTCACACTGGGGAGAAGCCCTACAAGTGTGCCGACTGCGGGACCTGCTTCAGTGACAACTCTACCCTCATCCGTCATCGTCGTACCCACACCGGGGAGAAACCTTTCAAGTGCTCACATTGTGGGAAGAGCTTCAGTCGCAACTCCTACTTAGTCTCACACCAGCGGGTGCATGTGTGGTAGGCAGCGTCGCTAGGTGTGACCTGGGGGTGATGTAGGATGCAGCTTCTGACCCCGGCCTGTCCAAAATGTGCCTAAGGGACAAGGGGGTGAACAAGGGTGTGACTACACCAGAGCCCCTGGATTATAGGCAGCTGGCCAGAGTAATTCCTGTGGCCCCCGTTGCCCTTTTCAGTCACCTCCTCCGCCCGACGCATCTCGGGCATGGACAAAAAGCGAGGAGTGGTTGCGGTGGGTAGTTGTGCAGCCCTGGCATCCTCTTTCCCAGGTACTAGAATCGGATGCCATCTGCCGTGTGGCCAAGGTGCAGATGTTTTCTCCCACCTCCCCATGAGGGATGTCTGCCGGGGAGCCTGAGGAGAGAACGCACAAGGTCAGGTCACCTGATGAGAGGCTGCTTGGTCATGCAACATATGCACGTGTGGTCGCGTCAGGGGAAATAAGATGGGAGATGAGGTCCTTAAGGGCCTGTGTTCCACCTGCAGCTGAAATGTTGTGACCGATATAATATTGCACAGGTCTATGGAAGCTCACCATGCTTGTGGTCTAAGCCAGCGTTGTGTCTCATACAGCAGTCAGGAAGGTCAAAGCTAAGTAAGTCCTGCTGAGAAGCTGGAGGCTCCGCATTATGCCACCACAGTGTGCGGGCCAACTTGAAGCACAGGCAAAGGCCGCTTGAGTCTGCTTGTAAAAGGAACGTGTAGGCATACCCTGAACCAGAGAGGGAAGGCATGCCTGCAAAGGTTTTCTGCAAATGCTGTGTGGATGGTAGGAACAAGGGAGCTGCAGGATAGGGGCACGGCCTGTTCTGGAATCTCAGAACTGGTGGGTAACCGATGTAGAAAACTATCATACCTGGAGGCTTAAAATAAAAAAAAAAAAATCAGAATCAGAATTATACTTGCTGCTGCTAAGACTGTGGTACGCAACTTGACAGGTGTATGGAGGTTGCCTGTGAGTTTGTACTGGTAGCCTCCTCGCTTTGCAGAATTCAGATTCACACATACAGTTCAAGTGGGCTGGTGTAAGCTGTGTTGCAAAATAGGACAGAACAACAGTGTACTAGGACTGACCCGATTCCATACCAGTATTTCTCAAGTTCCATTTTGACCAGTGTGTGTGCGCGCAAGTGTGTAAATAACACCTATATGTGTGTATTCACATATGTATGAACTAGCTTTTATACTAAGTGTATCTTCACACTCAGATGTGAGCAATCGTGTGCGCACACCATGGCAAGAGTCAAAATGGCCAGCTGTACGACACTGCACCATATCAGTACTTCTCAAAATGCTAAACATACTGTATATAGTAGCATTTCTCAATTAGAAGCTGGGAGAAATAAGTTTTGTACTAAAACATCTGAATTTTCATATCAGGACATTCAGTTTTACACTGATTATTTTGTGTGTGTGTGTGTATAAGATCTGGAATTGAGTTGTTTTATTTATATATCTATAAAAACTTTGTGGGCCCTATGGTTGCAAGGAACGACTTCTAAATGTCACTCAGCGTAGTACTCTCCCCCTCGTTTTACACAGGTACGTATCGGTGGCAGTTGTAGGATGTACCCTCCTCATGGTTTTAACTACAATGAATTGCAGTGCAACACTTTACATTGTTTATATTTTTGACTGTTTTGCTGCTGCTCATTTTAGAGATGATACTGACTGGTGTGCTTATCCAGCACTGCTGGAACTTAGAAAAGATTCCTGGTTTTGCGATGTACCTTACTAATCCTGCAGCTGGCTCCGTGGCTTCAGTAGGTCTCTGGAAAAAGGAATGCAGACTGAAGCTGGTAAAAGGACTGGAGCTATGGTAGGGAAGAGATGAAGGAAATAAAGATGCTAAGAAGATCGATGGATTTGAGCAGCTGCTGGCCGGGGTTGCTTGTGAATGGCTTGCTCTACAGAACTTGCTACTCTCCAAGGGATTGCAGGGATCCTTTCTGCAAGCCCCAAGCCACTTCTTGACACTCAACTGCTGATAAAATGTTATTTTCATATAGTTTAATAAAAAGGAGCTGTAGGGGGAGCATGAAATTGTTTGCAGCTCCTAGAGGAACAAGGCACCTTTATGTGCAGCTGCTCAGGGAAGTAGAAGGAGCTTTCAGAAATGGGGTGGGCTTTGTTTACACAGGAACCAAAGCCTTCATCTGCAAATGCACATTTTTGCTTTTAGCTTTGTGTTTGTTTTGGGTTTTTTTATGAACAGCTTCAAACCAATGATTTCTTGATTTCTGTTCCACTTCTGGAAAGTGGTTTGGAAATGTCACTAATGGTCATCTAATTGGTTCCAGAAGCGTCAAGATTTTCATTTGCTAGCAGACTTTCAGAAGGGATACTACAGCTCTCAGTCAGTAGGCTCATTTTTAGCTGACTTCAAAGGTTATGCTGCAGTCCAGCTGTAGAACTGATCAATTTGTGTGGGTCTGTCCCATTCCAGTTTAAGTTTCCTAAAGGAAATCTACAGCACTAAAACTGTTTGCCTTTCCCTGGTAAACAGGGCTTCTCAGCCATCTTGTGAATGCAACTTTTCTTTTGGCAATCTGAACGGACTCGCTGTAGCGGCTCGATAAAATCGAACCCAGGTCTGTACATGGCTGAGCTCAACTCAAAGGGAAATTCTCACATCGAGATTCTGGTTTGAGACGCCAGCTGCCCCTGAATATGCCTTCACAGCAGTCCTCAGAGCATTTATTTTCTTTTCTACATGCTTCGTAAAGTGCTGTGTGTACTTAACAGTGCTCTATAAATTAAGAGGATTGTCGTGCATTTATTTCAAAGATCTTTATGAACTTATTTAATACTGTATGCCAAATCAAAGTGGCCTTAGGGTTCACAGCACATTGCCAGTGCAGTAGTCAGCGGCTAGGACTGGATTGCTCACCAGTGTAAACACATTTCTGGAGTTCCTTTCAACAGCCAGTTAGTTTTCCCTGTTCAGTGTCACTTGGCTGAAATAATTCCCTTCCCCTAGCCTGTCTGCCTTTTACGATTTGTGATCGTCTAGCTGGAGAGGAGAATCTGGGCACCACCCTTCCTTTGCTGTTGCAGAAGTTACAGAGTATGTTCCTCTTCTTCCAGGAATTTAGTTGCTTTGTGGGCAGCACAAACTGGCAAACCAAATTCAGAAGACTGAGGTATGGGCAGGTGCAAAAAGTCAAGAACCAGAAGGTTTACTTTCACAGCAGCTAGCTCACTGGCTTCTCTACCAGCTGTCTCCTCCCTCAGGATCATAGTGGGAGACTACTGGAAAAAGCAGAAGGTAATTAGCTACTATAATTTCAGCAGACCCTCCCTAGCACACTCCATCCCAGACCCATGGTCACCAACTGGTGCCCAGATCCTCCTGCCAGCTGAGAGAGCTCTGTAGAATGCTGTAAATTCCTGTTGTGCTCATGGTGCTTAGATACTACAGTGATACTATGGCACTTTAGAAATACCTAAGATAGACAAATGGATGAATGACGTCTCTGAAATAAAATTTTTCACCCTAGAGTTCTGTGTTATTCCATCTTTCTTTTTCTTTCTTTCTCCCCGGAGTGACCTCCTGAGCATCACAGTTTCTTGGCCCCTGGCAGGACCAGATTTGGAAATACATGTGTCATCCTTCACAGAGGGATGACTATTACTTAGCACAGCTGCTGTGCAATGCAAATAAGAACCCGGAGGTGAGGGGTATTCTTAGAATTGGTCTTCATTTTCATCTAACATTTCTGCATGAACCTGAAAAGCCAGAGGATGGCACACAGTGCTCACTGTTCCTTTACGAGAGAAAGTGGCAGAACCTTATTCTGCAGTGACACACCATCCTGCTGGTGGACGAACCTGGTTCTAGCAGAGCTGCAGCTGCTCTGAGGCGATTGTCTTCCCAGTTCTGTCACCTGGGTTGCACGGGATCTAGTTTTCCAGTCCATTGCTGACAAAAGTATAGTGATGACTGAAATACAATTTCTTTTACATTCCTTCCTGCTTCGCTGTTTATGACCGGGAAAACAGATTTCTTTTGATCTTGGACAAGAGGTGCGTTTTACGTGTTTAATAAATTTTCAGAAGTATTTTATGTGTAATTGCTAAAGCAATTTTTGAGATACATCAAACAAACAAAACTGCCCTTGCATGCACAGCAAACTGTTCTTTGTGGCCCGGTTTCCCCTTTACCCCAACAACACTGGTCTGAATAGCCAGAGACACAACAACAGGAGCCTCCATCTCTGAAAAAAAGGAAAATACAGGATATTTCAAGGAGGTGGAGCAAACAGAGGCCAAAAGAGGCATTGCTGGGGTAGGCTGCTTTGCCGCTTTTGCTCTTGTGTCCCAAACTCTGAAGGGCCTTTAGCCTTTCCGTGCCAGACCTGATACGTCTTGTAAGTCAGCTGATCCACCTCTCAGCGGTCCCTTCCCTGTTCTCATTCAAATGCTTGCTGGCTTTCTTCATAGAAAATGCATAAATCCACCTGGTAACATTGCTTTTGTAGTCCTGACGGACTTCGACAAATGCTTGGTTTTCCTCTCACAGGCCTGGCGTTTTTGGTACACTCATTCACGTGAACAGATGCGAGAACCTAAGGAACCAGAGAGCATAGGGGCCAGACTTCTTAGGGGAAGCAGAATTTTCGTCTGTCTTTCTGAGACTTTCTGTGGAGTTATCTGTAGCTGCAGAGAGCTGAGTCTGTGCCTGGGGGACACACTGGGGTGGGTGGGACAGCATGGTCAGAGCCCAGTAACCCTTCAAGGGTAAGTGAAAGCACTGTCGTGGTTTAACCCCAGCCAGCAACTAAGCACCACGCAGCCGCTCACTCACTCCCCCCCCATCCAGTGGGATGGGGGAGAAAATCAGGAAAAGAAGTAAAACTCCTGGGTTGAGATAAGAACGGTTTAATAGAACAGAAAAGAAGAAACTAATAATGATAATGATAACACTAATAAAATGACAACAGTAGTAATAAAAGGATTGAAACGTACAAATGATGCGCAGGGCAATTGCTCACCACCCGCTGACCGACACCCAGCCAGTCCCCGAGCCGCAATTCCCTGCCCCCCCCTTCCCAGTTCCTAAACTAGATGGGACGTCCCATGGTATGGAATACACCGTTGGCCAGTTTGGGTCAGGTGCCCTGGCTGGGCATGAGAAGCTGAAAAAATCCTTGACTATAGTCTAAACACTACTGAGCAACAACTGAAAACATCAGTGTGTTATCAACATTCTTCACATACTGAACTCAAAACATAGCACTGCACCAGCTACTAGGAAGACAGTTAACTCTATCCCAGCTGAAACCAGGACAGTACCCATTGATGAAAGCAGGCCATACCAGGTCCAAACATCCTCATGGATGCAGAGTGTGCAAAGATGTGCAAACTCCTTTGTTTCCTTCCCTTTGGCACTCATTGTGCAAAGAACCGCTCTATTGGATGTAAAGGATGGCATTGCTTAGAAGAGACTTGTCTGAACAGCCATATGGACAGGCAGTTCAAAATAACTCCACCATGCCACAGCAAACCTTGGCTGCACAGCCTCAAGGAATCGACCGAAGTAACCTTGATCTGAAAAAGCAAAGCTACTTGCAGAACTCGCAACAGGTCTCAGGAGGCCAGACCGAGTAAGGTTTTTCTGCTTGGAAATGCAGCTGGTCTGACCCCTGACAAAGCTTCCTCGGAAAGGTTTCTCTGGTCATCGTGCAAGCACAACTGGCTTGCACAAGCCTATCTCCCTGCCCTGGGCATGGGTAAGGGTAGGGGTAATGGCATGGCATTATTAAAAAGGACAACATAGCCAAAGTAAAGGCATCACAAGGCATTTTGCCGTCTCAAAGGTGAATGGTTGAACCAGGCCACCATGTGAGGGAAAGGGTAAGCAGAAGAGGTTGAAATGGGATGAACGGCTGGGAAGAAAGACTGGGAAATTGGATTTCCTGAGGCTGCTGGGAAGAGGGGGTGGTATGGAGGTGTAACAGCTGCATGGGAGAAGGGTCACCATTCTCCAGATCCCCCAAGTAATTGCTCCCTCATTTCTGGACTTCTTTTTTCTTGCTTTCCAGAGCTCTTTGCAATTCTCCTGCTACTGGTCATATGCTGCTTTGGGCCATTGCCTGCTATGTCTCTACTTCAAGCTGACCTTCACCAAAATACTGCTGAACTGTACCTAGCTATGGTTCAGGTGGGTGTGCTTTCCCATCTTTAAGCACAGAACCACAGAGGAGGCTTTTCTGCGTCAGTCCCTATTCCGTCAATGTTTTCCCTCACGAAAGGGCAGTCTCTGCCTGCTTACCCCAGATCACCCCAAAGCACATAGAACATGCATCTGCCTTTACAGAAGGCAGAGCTTTTGACAGACCTATGACATTTGATCTGCCTTTTCCCAGCCTTACCAGAAGATCTTCTTTTCTAGGATAGGGACTGAGAACTTGCTTCCCACAGCTCTGCACCTGCCTGTTGTGCTTAAGAAGATGCCTCTTTGCAGGGCAACTGCTCTCTCTTCTTGCCTGATTTCTTTCACAGCTGACCTTTGAATTCTCTCTATGCCTTCAGGCAGGCAGAAATACCAAGCAAAACAGGAAAAAGAGAGTTTACATGTAGTATGCATTAGAGAGATTGCAGATATCTTCCCAATTCATTGGACATATGATAAACCTTTTTGAACCTAGGGTCAAACAGGAATCACAAGCTGCTTTATTAAAAAAAAAAAAAAAAAAGAGAGAGAGAGATCTTTTAACAATTATCACAAAAAGGGAAGTGGCAATGGGAATGCAGGGGGCAGGGAGGTGGAACAAAACATTTTTCCTTGTGTCTAGAGAAAGAAGAATTAAAATCACTGAACACAAGTCCTCACATTCTTAGAAAGGCGAAAGAAGTTGGCAAAATATGATGGTACTTCTGGACCCTTGAAATCTATGGAGTTACCTGGCATGGCTGACAGTGACCTTATGTCTCAGGCCTGAGCGCGGAGGTTGGTGTGAAAGCATTTAGGGTTTGCCTTAGGGCAGCCACATCCTGCCCTAAGCCTCAGGCACTTGCTTTCATTTGGCTAATATGCAATGTAGCCGCTAATGCTAATGTAACTGTGGGTTTCAACTGCACCTTCCACCTCAATGTGTATGGAGCCATTAATGCATATGAAGAAAGGGTGAATTGCTTTCTCAAGAAATGTAAGCTGAGCAGATCCTGAAATTCCTCAGGCTCTGAAGCTCTTGATGCTTCACCTTCATTGCCATCAGGGCTCAAGCCAGCCAGCTCCCAGCAGGGGCATTCCTGGGGAGGGAAGCAGTGAAATGCCAAGTCACAAGCAGGAGGGGGAGAAAAAGGAAGTGACTGGTATTTAAAAATACTCAACCCAGGAAGCATGAACCATGAACTGAAGAGAGAAGCCAGAAGAAATGAACCATGAACTGAAGAGAGAAGCCAGAAGAAACCCAGATATGTCTTGGAATACAAGAGAGAATGAATAATTACAAATGCTCCCCTCCAAGCCTATGAGTAGGGGAAAATCATGTCACTGCTGCTGTGATCACGTAGGTTAGTGCTGGTGCATCACAGCAATGGTATTGGTTTTCTAGAGCTGAGAGGAAGAGGTGTTCTTCTAGAATATAGCCACAAATTAGTACTTTGCTCTGTAACACAGAGCTATTAGATTCATGTCTGTAAAGAATACTCTTCTATTCTCTTGCTTGGTGCCAACACAGTCCCCATATCTGCAGTACCCTTCCAGCACTTAAAAATCATGGTAACTTTCTCCCTAACCCACAGAATAAACAACACACATCAGCTGAATAGTGTAGACTGCCATTAGCTTTTGTTGCAAAACCGTCATGTGAAGGGCTGCTAAAGTAAAGCTTGTGGGAAGACGTTTTGTGCTGGCATTGGTGCACAGTGAGGTTTGCTCCCTTGTCCCTTATGAACATGGGCAAAGGATTCCAGCCGCCTCATTCACAATGCTCCTTCAGCTGGCTGAAAAGTTCATATTTCTCGTAGTAAATAGGTATCTCCGAGGCCGGGCTTTCATGAGCCTGCAATTGCAAACAGCGCTCCCCAACTTGCGACAGCAGATTACATCGGATGGCTGAAGCTCTTGCCATCCCCAGCCACCCGCTGGGTTATTTTTAACTTGGATTGCTTCCCCGATCCAGCGCTCAGCACAGCTCCACAAACAGCAGGGTTGGCACAAATGAGGGAAAATTGCAGTCTGGGGCGGGTGGTAACAAATATTCAAAGAGCTCAGCGGTTCCTTAAGTTGGTATTGCCACCATGCAATCCAGTCGTGAAACAACAGCCCTGGGGGAACAGGAGCGAGTTAAGCGAAAGCAAAACAAAGGCATTGAACAGAACTGTACCTTTTTTTTTTGCACATAAGAAGTATTTCCGAAGGAGGACCAGCTTATGAATCTTTTACTTCCCATGTGTACATTACACAGCTGGAATCGGTGCTCATCTCTTGCTAAGTACCTTTGAGTACTCGGCCCCCTGAAGCTGTGGTTCCACCTGCATTTCTCTCAAAAGCAAAACGAGTGATCCTCATCCCCTCCTCTGCGTGTCCTCGTGGCCACTTACTCCCATGCTCTGCTCACTGTGCTGGTGCACTCTGTGTGCAACTGCATCATGACGCAGATTGGAAAGTCTCACTGACTGAAGAGTAATAGTTCCCCACTCCACCCTCGGTTATTTTTAGCCGGATCAGTTCCTGATTCAATCCACCGTACAGACACACAAACAGCTGTGTCGGTGTGACAGGCAGAAAATGTTTGAGGGAAGGGGAGGAGAGGCTTAGACGAGTTTAATGATCACTGGTACCAAATGGGAAACCGCAATCATGAATGATTGCTTTAAATGCCCAGCAGCAATTATTTAAACTTCTCTACAGCCAAGGCCCAGGGGACTTCACAAGTCTGTGCCACAGAAACGAAATGGCATTGTGCCTGGTTTAGCTGCAGCTTTCTCAGTGAATCAAGGGAATCTGAATGCAGGGAGCCTAAACAAGTCTGCTGGTATGGATAGTAGCGACAGCTCTTCATAGCCTGCTTACCTGCTGGTAGTTTTGCCAGCCTGTGTGCTTAGATGTCAAGTCCTGCAGAGATCAAAGTTTGCTGTCTTAGTAGTTTGGACACCAGCCATGAGCGGCTATCTAGAAGTGTGCAAAATGTGTTTAGAAAATGCTCTAGAGATGATCTGCTGGTATTTTAAAGTGACATGCGGCTTGCTTTGAAGCGCTGTAAATATTGTGGCACAAAAACCAAGCGGCACCTTCTCTGCTCGGCAAAACAGTGATGTTTTCATGTTTGCACCCCAGGGCTCAGGGTAACTCTAAAACTTCAAGCCCTCCTCCTGCTCCCTTCCTCTGTCTAGTACACACTTCCAGACTGGGTAAACAAAGAAAAGTCCTTACTGAGTTGTGAAGCTTGGCTTTGTCTCGTGTGCTCTTGCCCTGACCTTGAAGTTGTTTTTCTTGTCACAAGTGGTTTGATGACACATGGATAGATTTTGGTTTTCATTTTCTTCTTCCCTGAGCCTTTTGCTGCTGGGATGCTCGCTTCTATCTCCTTTCGTCCTTCCCCAGTTGTGTGCTCCAATAGACAGCACAAGGAGTTGTGTGCTCCAACAGACAGCACAAGGGAAGGGATGGGGAGTCACGGCTGATTTCCTCCTGTGTTTATGGGGAATTATCCTGACTTCTGTGGGAAAAGCATTTTCTCTTTGTGTTTACAGTAGTGGGTTAAAACCAGAGAGCCGGTACCTCCTCCAGCACCTAGAAATGGGAACTTAATTAGGGGAAGTCCTGTGGCTGGACGTCTGTCCCCTGCAGCCTCCTGTCCCGGCTGCAAAGCAGGCAGCAGACCGAGACGGCAGAACCCAGGTCTCCCCGGCAAGGAAGACCATCTGAAGCAGGAGCAGCAAGTTTCTCCTCTCGCGCAGGCTTGGCTAAGGAGACAGTGGGGGAGAGCAGCCAGAGCTGCAGCAGGACGGGGATCCCAGGGGCATGGAAAAGAGAAAGAGCGATGGGAGGGATTGCTGAGCTGGTAATTTTCCAGGGAAAAACACGGTTTAGGATAAATTTCTTACAAATACAGGAAGCTTAATTTAATACTGTTTTTTTCAATAACATGACCTACCTACAAGTTTAATTAAAAATCAAGCATAATAAGAGCCAAAATTAAGGTAAGGCCTCAGCCTAAAGCAGAACCTGAAACGACTTTCCTTCTTCCTTTAGCGATACTTTCCCTGGTTTCTAAACCTGAATGTTAGCTTCCGTTTGAGGCGGTTCACCACGCGCTCCGGATTAAAGCACTCGTCTCTTGGTTTGGAGTACGGTATTGCAGCGCACGCATCTCAGGTGAAGGAGTGACTCAAGTGAAAACATGTCAGATGGAGCATATGCGATGGACCATGTGTTTCAATTCATGGCTTTCCTAGAAAACTCATGAAGATGACAAAGGCCTCTGCAGTCTCAGAGGCACATACTGAAAGAAAAAAGAAAGAGGGAAGACATTCCGCTGCAAAATGTTGAGGGAAGAATAAAGAGCTGCCTGAAACTAAGCATGTGTCCAGAGTTGGACTCTGTGGACAAAGATGCTAATTTTGTAAAATCTAGCGGTACTACATCAAAATCAACAAAAAAAAATATCTGAAATTCCAGTTAGCCAGCTCCTGCTGACACAGGAAAACTTTATACTGTTAAATACTAACTTTACAGAGCAAAATACTGACCACTACAAAAAGACACTTAGCAATTCTGAAACCTAATTTAAAGATGGAATGGAAAGTGTAATTAACAATCTAGAGTTTTATCCGGAAATAAAAAAAATCTGCTTAGTCAATTAAAATCACATACTGGGATACGTGAAAAGCTCCTCCTATAGGGTGCCTCAGCAACTGCTGCTGCAGACAAGGAATGATGGGGATATTGTTAGATGAAGACTTTGCTCCACCTAAAGGCACAAGTACAGAAAGGATTGCATGTGACAGTGACTTCTGCCTAGATTCCACTCAAAATAGCATGTAGAGTTGTCAGCCAAAGAAGAAATCCCACAGCAATGATGGTTCAGCAAAACACCTGACCTCCTACAGCATTTACTTTAAGACTGCAGCAAAATGGATATGCAAAAATCCATGATTTCATCTGCTGTCAAGAAAAAAGTTTATCAGGAAGATAATGATAAAATTACGAGGAATAATGGCACGTTATCTCTTTAGAAATACAGCCTGTCTCTTGGGAGAGTAGTCTTGCAGCAAGCTCAGGAATAGCTGAGAGTGCAGGAATGCTACTCTTTGCCTGGGGACTGGCTGCTGCGAGGCTTGGTTGGGCAGAACCAGAAGGGAAATGTCATGCTAAAAGATCGGTCACAGATAGATGGGGGGAACCAGAGCAAAGACAGAGCAGAAAACTGGCACGGCAATAGCTTGTGGGCTGGTTTGATTGCAGGCACCAAGGCGAAAGGGCATCCAAGGTGATCGCCTGTTGTTCAGGTGATTTATTATGGATTTAGTAGGCATAAAATGGGATTAAAAGGAAAAATACGTTTTATATGTCGGTGTTTCTGAAGGTGGAACTCTATGGTGCAATGGCTCTGGCAGCAAGCCAGTTTAAAAACTGTCTGTCCTTACCTGACCCCAACCAATCCTTCCTACCTCGGAGCAACAGCACATTAGCATCCATCCTTTCCCCCATCTTCCCAGGGAACTATTTATGACAGGGCAGTTACACCTGCGATTAAGTGTCCGTAACAAAGAGGGCATTCAGCTGTGGTATGTGGCAGGGGGATGTGAGGAAAGGGGTGAAACTGGAAAAGGGAACATCTTAAACCGCAGAACAATTTGTAACATGGAGCAACAGCTCCTGTCACACATCCTGAAAAGAAAGGGGGGTAAAATGGTCCCCAAGAAACCAGGCTGACTGACTGACAAAGGCAAACCGGCCCAGAATTACTGTCAGGCCAGAGGAAAGAAATTGAGTATGTTCATTCACCTCCACGGAGGGCCAGAAACTTTCAGGCGCTGTTAAAGCCATGGAGGAGGACGCATCAGTTCAAGTTTACCTGCAGGAGCAAACTGCCTGGCTGAATCCTGCTCGTTTTCCCAGGTAATGCAGAGTCTAATAAACCCCTGTTTTGTTTTAACTCTTGATTTAGCCTATCAATTTGAAATAAACTTTGAAAATTTGAAAAATTTGAAAATAAAGACTATTTAAACAGAATCATGATTAGGAGTCACACCTAAACCGTACCTTACTAGCCTAAGGCTGTATCTGTTCTTCCAACAAAAAAAAAATAAAATTGGCTGGTGCTAGAAATACGTGGCAGCTAACCTTGTTCCTTGCTGTGCCGGTGTGTGTGCAGCATTCTGCTCACTGTCTTTTCCAACAGGCTGTCAACTTCTAGCAGACACCCCCCCCATCAGCTGCAGCACCTATTTTCTTGGTCTAGGAGAAACTGCAGAGACCCGTGACTTTTCTTGGAAATCGCCGAGGTCAGATAAGTGATTTCCCACATTCACGTGAAGTCGTTTAGAAATGGCTTGTGGGTTAAGAGTTCTCCCTTCCCTGGGTAGGGTTTTTTGACTCACAAAGGTATTTTGTGGCTTCTAATGACTACGTGGGGTCATTCTCTAGTTTTCGTGAGTATTCTGGAACTATTAAGGAAACCTAGTTAAGGCCTCCTATAACAAAACTAAAGTCTAATGGGTTAGCTAGGGTTGCAGATGGACTTTTGCCTGGACTTTTTCAGACCCAGTGTCAGCCATCGGTACCATCAGACGCTTTCTGAAGAACCAGCTCAACCACCTTGCTGCCATATCCCTCGTGTGGCCTTTTCCAGTATTGCACAGGTCAAAAGCTGGAACACCTGGCGCCTGGCAGAGGAAATTTAACGTTCTGCCAAGTTTAGATTACCACTCCAATTTCAACAGGTAATGGAAAAAGCAGAACTGGAGTGGGGAGCATTTGATTTTTTAAAACCAAGGGGGGGGAAGACCAACAAACCCCCCAAAACCCCCAAACCCAAACAAAAAACCCGCACCAAGCAGTCATAAAATCATAGAATCATTTAGGTTGGAAAAGACCTTTAAGATCATCAAGTCCAACTGCAAACCATCTTAGTTTGCTTGGGGCATTTGAGTCTGTTTTCCTTCCCTTACTACTATCATGACTGCAGCAGCAAAGTCCAATCTCTGAAACCGTGGGTAAAGCCACGTCTTATATATTTAGGGTTTGTCCCAGGAAATCAAAAATTGGTGCAAATACTGGCTTTTTTGATCTCAGGATTGCATCCAGGGATGACAAGCAGCAAGGGTTAAAAAGGCCAAAACAACCCCCCCAAAATTAAATAGAAAGGGAAGAAAACTGGCTAGGAAGCTCTATAGGATAAGAAGTAATTTAATTTAAGAGGGACCCAATGTGAGCTCTTTATAATACTATATTCTGAGCTGAAGAACTGAGTCTAAATTCCTCTGCCAATACCTTCCCTACTAGGATTATTGAGTAGTTATCATTCACTAATAAATCATGTACAAGATTTAGATAAAGCAATGCTACCTAAACCAAGTAATAAACAAATAAAACAGGGGAAAAAATGCCCTTGCACATAAACATTCATTTCAGCTGTAAATCTCACATTTTCCTTTGCAAACAAACAGCACATAGCCTTTTTCTGTAAGCAAGAAACCTTTACAAACAAATATTTTAGAAACATTGTAAGTATAAAGTTGATAGCAGAAGGAGTGAAAGCTCAGAAATGTATGTTACATATTATTATCCTTGCGGGTAACACCTTATCTAAAAAGATTTTTATCAAACTTAGAAGTCAGAGTTTAAATACTGATGATCCATTTCATGCTGCCAAATCTCATCCCACCATAATACACATATTGCATGACTTGACTGCATCTGGTACAGTCAACTGAGAAAAATTCAAGAGAAACCACTGTGGATCATCCATATCATTAAGATACAAAGTTAAAAATAGAATAAAGTGTTCCTGCCCCTGCTGTGTAGTATAAACCAAAAATGTTACACATAGAACCCCTGTAAAATCAGCTACCTCGAAACTCAATTCAGAATACTCCTTCCTCTTAGAGAGATAAGACATTTGGAGTGGATTATGACATTGTTTTCTAATTACACATTTATACATTCATATTTGTAGTAATATGTATTATAATCAGACATATTTACATTAAGACATTTATTTATAAAGAAATTCATTTAAGAAATTTTAAAAGCCTTTAAATTTTTCAAATTATTACATATACAGGTTTTCTACATAACCAAGAAGAAATACAAGAAAAGGTGTAACCACAAGGACATGTTTTGCCTAGAAGAGCTACAGAGCCCCAGATGATACATGTCATCACAGCAACCTAACTCCTGCATAGTCATTTGATGTTTCACAACCCTAGTTCAGATTAAATACCAATGACCTGATTCATTCTTACAGTGAATTTCACTGTAAATAATAGTAAAAAGCACATTTAATACCATGACTCAATACGCAAAACATCTTCTGCTCCTCCTGGCCAAAGCTTGCTATGCCCCACACCTACCTCCAGCAAAGGCTGAATGTCAGCGCAGCCGATCAATGGCCCCACGGCTTCACAACCAGCCTTCTGACACTCACTTTTCCCAAAGATGAACGCTTGAACTAGTGAAGGGACCAGGATGATTTGCCATCAGTAACTGCAACAAGGAAAGCACCTCCAATTATATTCTGTTTTAAAATAGCATCCCATACCCCCCAAAATAGAAGACATCACAAACACAACACACGTTTTCAATTTACGAGCCTTTGACTTTGGCGGTGAGGGGGGACTTAAAACAATTGGTGAAAGGTCACAAAGAAAAGCAAAGATCTATTACTAGGCTTGCATGTACTATACAGCAGTCGACCAATACACTGGAAATGTTCGGGGAGGGGGGTCTGCAACTGAAAAAAAACCCCATTACAACCACTTTTATAGCACTAAGATCAAAATCAAGGAAAAGAAGATGACAGACCACGCTGTTATCAAATCTTTAATTCCTGGGAGTCCAAGTGGTCAGCATTACATAAAACATTTATTAAAAATGAATGCCATTCCATGAATAACTTGCATGTATTATGTAAAATATTTATTAAAGATGAATGCCATTCCATGAATAGCTTGCATGCTGCTTAGTTTGAGTAACAACAATGCATTTATCCATTGTAAATGAAGTTCTGCCTTCTACCCAACGAAATGTCTTTTATACCTCAGTCTATAAACCTTCTCATAAGTAAAGTTTATAAACACATTTTGTATGACATATAGTTTAAAATACAGCTTTCATACAAGCACATATAAACAAGAACAATGAATGCAGCTCATCAGTAGCTCTTGACAAGGGCTCAATGTGAGGGAAAGCAAATACAGTAAGAAAGAATAAAATATCTGTGATGAAAAACCTCTAAACCTGGCCTACAGCTGGGAGACAACCATGTTTACATAGGAACCTGAATCAGAGCTCGGGTCTGTGTCCCACTGAGTTAAAACACTTCCCACATCGCTCCTTGCATGATCCTATGCTGATTGAATAAGCAAGGAGTGAGAAAAAGCAAGAAGACAGAGAAAGCAGCACCAAACTCCTGACACCTTTGGAGGGGCAGGAGCAACAGCACAGCATCCCTACATACTTATTTCAAAATACAGCAGCTGCAGCTCTCCTCTTGCACAGTGCTGGCCTGGTGCAGGATGGGTCCAGAGGGAAAATTTAGACAACTGAAAAAAATAATCCTTAACTTTTACAGACAGAGATCTTTACATTAGGGGACCATTTCTGAAGCTAGGTCGCATCTTCAAGTGTTTCTTAGCTATACTGAAGGGTTAGAAATGTAACTTTAAAAACCACAGACCTAGCTGGATCATCAGATGGAATAAAAAAATGATTTTTTCCAGTACTTTCCACTTTTGATACACAGACCCTTCTCTGTCAAGCTCCTCTGCCACCTTACACACAAAGATTTGAAGTCTACAACAGTACACACACACACTTCTCTTTATAAAATCTATAATTGTATATCCCTATATCCTATAATATCCAATATAATATGGTATTGGATAGTCCACCCAATAAAATAATCTGCCTTTTTGTATATACACAGTGATTTGTACAGTTAATTAAACTGCAGCTATGCATACACAAATTCCCTTCCCCTCTAACTGAACAAACAAGCTTTTTACAGAAACCACATCATCTGTGTTCCCTGACTCTGTTGTTTCAGATTCTGACTTGCTCATCTTTTTCCCCTCTGGGCTTCTGCCTCATTTGGTCTTAATACTTCATCGTTTCTATTCCACACATCCCTTCCGGAAGACAAACTACAAAATCACAGGAGTGAAACTGCTGATTTTTTGAAACCCCAGCTCTCAGAGAAAGGTGTCTGATCAGCACATCCTCATCTTGACCAAAGATTAACTGTCTTAAAAATGAAACCAATTAAAAAATACTACTTTAAAGCAAGAAATCTTGCATATAACAAACTGAGAAGAAGTCATCGAACAAAACAGGAAAAGCCCCTTATTCAAACATTCAAGAAGCATTTCTAAGGCATGATTCACCTACTCCTAAGGTAGACAACTAAAATAGGTCAGATGAATCACCGCCTAACAGTGTCTGTTTCTCTCCAGTGACTGTGACGGGAGCCCGGACCATAACTCAGATGGAGACACCCCTATCGCAGCTATTGAGATGTGGGCAGACAAACACCAGCCCCAGTTTTCCCCCCGACTGCCTGCCTCAGATGTCCCCCACTTTCTGCAGGAATTACCCCACAGAAGCCGGCCCTTGATGGAAGGGGTAACAAAAGCTCTGCCTGGCGCCTTTGGTTTCTTGCCTGCTCTTTTGCAGCTTTCTCAAGAAAAGCGTTCAACGAGAGCTGCTGCAGCAAGTGGGCAGAGGTCTTCTGTCCCACCACCCCTCCCCTCAAGAACTGAGAGGTTTTGGATGAAGTAGGAAAAGAGAATTAAAAAGTGTTTTCCTACCCCCTCTTCCCTGTGAACTCAGGGTCGGTCTGCTCACCCTAAATTTTCTCTCCATTTAGATACATTCAGACTAAGACAGAAGTTTCAAAATTGGAAGGCAGTTCAAAAGGTCTGTTTGTTCTTTATTAAAATTTTTATTTTCAGATTTGGGGATCAATTTCTTGATATATTTTTGACAGGATCGTGGGGTTTTTTTCTGTAGTTTCTTGAGGAAATAAGACTTTTTTTTAATCACACAGCAAGTGCCCCATTAGTCACTTAGGAACCAACTGGTTCGTTTCAATCAAATTTAACATGCACATAGAAGAATCAGAGATGATCATGCTCCTAAAGCCAGAAATCAGTGGCTGGGTACAGCAGAGAGCTCTTACTGGCATTCCCATGGGAGGATCAGCACGGAGACACTGGCCCTTATCTGTGTTGTTTGGCAGTTTATGTAATATCTTGTCCAGGCAGCAGGTCAAAATATTTGGTTTAGGGACATTGAGTCTGTTGGGAATGGGGGAGGGACGTAAGGATGATTTGGGAGGAGAGGGCTGCTGGAAAGAGGGAGTGCTAATAAGCTTCTTTTCTTCAGGCTGAAATAACCAGCAGCAGAATGTGCCACTTTTGTAATGAAGTATTAATGGGAATATTGGTAATAATGAGCTAGCCATAAATTTTTCGAGGTCTTGATTTAGACTGTAAGGATTTGGTTCTGTAACACGGCACTTGACCAGGGTTTCCATCACTGTCCACTGAAGTAGCTGAAACAAGGACCATCAAGAGCCAAATATTGGGCTAGATAACCCAAACTGAGCCTGGAAGCGCTCCTAAAATAATGGAGAGGACTTAGCCCTGGGTTTTGGTAGCCCTTCCTCTCTAGGAGTTCCTGATACGCTCGCACCCAGTAGAGCATTGGGACCTCTGCCTCCTAGGAGAATTTCCAAAGCAGATTACCAGAAATTAATCAGAAATGAATTAACTTCTTCTATGAAGACAGGCTGAGAGAGTTGGGGTTGTTCAGCCTGGAGAAGAGAAGGCTCTGGGGAGACCTTGTAGTGGCCTTCCAGTACTTAAAGGGGTTCTACTGGAAAGATAGGGAGGGACTCTTTACCAGGGAGTGTAGTGATAGGACGAGGGGTAACAGTTTTAAACTGAAAGAAGGTAGATTTAGGTTAGATGTCAGGAAGAAATCCTTCATTGTGAGGGTGGTGAGGCACAGGAACAGGTTGCCCAGAGAAGCTGTGGCTGCCCCATCCCTGGCAGTGTTCAAGGCCAGGTTGGATGGGGCTTGGAGCAACCTGGTCTAGGGGACGGTGTCCCTGCCCATGGCAGGGGGTTGGAACTGGACGATCTTTGAATGTCCCTTCCCACCCAACCCACTCTGTGATCCTATGACCTGAGGAGAGAGCGGGTGATTTTCCTGATCCTGGGAATTCAGGACAAACCCCAGAAAGCCAGGATGCCAGTTTCCCGGCGGGGCTGGGAGGTAAGAGGAGCGAAGCGCACATGCCGGTTCCTGCGCTCGGCAGGGCCCGGGGGCCTGGCACCAGCGCTCCCAGCACCTGGCCCGGCGGGGGCCCCCCCCGTGCCCACGCAGCACCCTCGCTCGGCCCCGGAAAGCGTCCCAGCCAACCCCCCCGAGCTGGTCCGGGCAGGGAGCGCGGGCATGGGAGCACCTCTGCGGTGATAAGAGGGTTGGGAAGGAGTCTGTGGGGAGAAGTGGGGTTTGTTGAGTCTGGGAGAGGCGGCTGGAAGTAGGGCAGGACACGATAACGCGGTTGCAGCGCGTGAGAGGTTGTTGCGGTTACGCCGCTGGAAGGACAAAGATAAGATCTGATCGGGTTAATTTTCAGGAAAGAAAAGAAGAAAGGAAAAAAAAGGAAAAGGCTAGACACTGCAAAAACTTTTCCTGAGTAAGGCAGCGCTGGAATAGATTATCTAGGGAGGTTGTGAAACCCACCTCACCGGGAGCTGTAAGAAGTTTTGCAGAAGTCGCCGTGCTCTCTCAGTAAAGGATGGACTGCCACGGTGTTTCTCAGCCTTTGGAAAGTAAAGGTCCATCTAACCTTTTCAAAAAGAAAATTCAAAAAATCCTTACACATCATATGGGTCGTTAAATGTATGGGTGATAAATAAAAAGTTTAGCATTTGGATAAAAAAACTACTACAGTTTTACGAATCCTAATTTTACTACTACAAATGCAAGCATTTAAATTCAAAATATCATTTGGATAGCAAACTTTGATCTTTCCTCTCAAAGAAATTGCCTTGCAGTTCTTGAGCAGGTAAATGCTGGCTAGATCTTTTAGCACTATTTCTGGCATACAAGCTGCCTCATTGCACTTTCTTCCTGCTACCAACCGTTCTCCTCCGTTATCTCCTGCTCCCAGGTAGGGACCTGCAGGGTTGTGTCCTGCAGAGAAGTTCTGGCCACTTCTGTGTTCTTTGGGGCACTTTTATTCCTATTGAAATGCTTGCGGGCCAGGCCAATCTCACAGCAAGATTATACAGTCATCTCTCCACCATCTGAAGCTATGGGGCCATAGGATACCTCAGGCACTGGAAAAAAACCCGGATCATATGGTTCTTTTGGGACCCACCATAGAGCAGAATGCTCCCAACATATAGAGTATACTGAGGCAAGCCAGTATGGGTCTTCCCAGTCCATCAGGGGATATTATGTCCATCAGGACATCTTAACACCATTACCTAAAGGACACAGAGTTAGGGAAGTTCTCTTGAGATGCAGCATGCGTGTCGAATGTTAATCATCTAATGAGGTGCTGAGTCTTTCACCACCAAATGGTCCCACTACCACTAACTCCGATAAGCTTGGCCAGCCAACCAGCTAATACTAATGGCACAGCTGGTTTGGGCTCTGTGCTGACTGGGCAGCTTGCTGGCAGTCCCTGGACAATACTGGGAGGTGTTCCTCAGTCCACCCCACGCAGAGAAACGTAAACTACCCTGACACTGCCAAACCATTGCTTCTGCTGGCAAATATGCTGCAGTGGCACTAGAATGACATAAATGGGCTTGGTAGAGCTTAGTGACTCTGGCTTATAGTGATTTGGGTGATTTGGTGAGACACTTGTCTCACCAGCGCTTTGATATCCACATAGCTTGTGAGCTCAGGCACAGTGCTACCTGAAAACACAGGTAGCCCACATCTGTTGGGTACACTGGATAAAAGGTCTTCTGGGAGATGGAAATTCTGGGGAGTGTGGTGCAGGTTCTACTGCAAGGCTGCACCCTCAGGACCAGCACAGGGTCAGCAGTGACGATGCTGAGCCACAGCATACAAGCCTTGCTGGGTCTGATATAACTGTGGGGAGCCACTCAGGTGTCTCTGCAGTTGTTCCCCAAAACTTCTGGCTCCATCAAGGCACGTTGGCTTGGGCTCTTCACCATGTCCTTCCAGACCCAAGCTGACTCTGAAACAGTCTAGACACATTCCTACTCATAATTCCTCTCCAGACAAGATGGGCCTTCTCAGAGTCAACTCTGGTAGCTCTGAACTTCAGGGATAGCATATCTGCAAACTGGGTAAACTACCTAGAGGCATTTGAGGTAGCTCATTTCATTAGCGCTGAAAGAGAACTTTTGAGTGTTCAAAGTTGTTTACAGATATTATCTACTGAGGGCATTACGCCTTTGCAAAATAGACTGGGGAGTAAGTTTTATCATTGTTTTATGATGAACACACCAGCCTAGAAAGAGGCAAGCACACTGGTCAAGGACTCAGTTCTTATCTCTGCTTCTGGCCTGATGAGCTACTTTGTGCGAGTCTCTTCACCCACCACTATCTTTCTCATCTTCGTTTTCTCCACTTGTATAACTATGGCACGCACCTGGTAGTAAGAGGCACTATATAAAAGAGAGCTATAATGATGAAGGCTGTAAGAGAACTGGTGTCAGATGGAAGATGAGAACCCAGGAATTCCAGGCTGCAAGCTCTTGACCCCAGCACCCTTCACCTGAAGAACCGGTTCATGGCTTTCACTCTCATAAATGCTGTTCTTCATGTGGTGTTTGGGGGAGTAATCATATCTGATGACTTTTTTCCCCTCTCTATTCCAGCTGATGATGATGTTGCCCCAGCTGAAAATAAGGAGACCCATCATCTAAAAATTCATATGAAAATGAACACACTTTGACTTTATATTCAGCACCAGAGAGCCCAGATGGGAAAGAAACCCCTTAGATGCTGTGACTGTGGAAAGGATTTTGATGGGAATTCTGACCTGACTCAACATCAGCTGGTTCTCACTGGAAAGGCGGCTTATCTCTGTGCTCCTTGTGGGAAAAGCTGGGGCCAGAATTCATCCCTTACTTAGCATCAATGAACCTTGAAGTGGTGAGAGAGGAAAAGAAGAAGTAAAAAAAGGAGCGGGGTGAGTGGAGTAAGCAGGACAGCAAATGGCATCTTTGGGGTGTTGAGAGCTGTCTACATGCTGGGTTGGTAGTTAACTTGGGCATCTGGAGCACCTGCCCAAAGCAGAAAGAAGGTAGCTTTATCCTTGTTCTGTTCTGAGAAAGCATAGTACAATGTATTCTAGAGTTATTATGAATCATTATTTGCACTTCATGAGTCACTGTTAGCTGTAGCCTGTAACTACTTCAGATCCTAGACTACGCAAGACCTTACCAGGTTTGTTTCCCTCACCTTCTGTCCCTTGACAGAAGTCAAACATCTAGATCTCATATCCACCGACTTACAGTTGTTACAAACTGACCTTTAAACAACTTCTTGGTCTTTGTTTCTTTATTCTCTCAGATGCTTTGGGGACTGCTGCTCACCTGTCCCAGGAGATGTGAAAAGCTCAGAAGAGACAGAAGAGCTTCTCACTGTGACAAATGCACTGCGAGCACAGGACAAGGATGTGGTCCCTACCTCAGCCAGTTTACAATCTAAGCCTCCAATGTAATGTAGCAAGGTTTTTTCCTAAGGTAGAAAACACACTCTTTTTATAGGGTCATTCTGTTTTTATGTTTTACTTGCAGTATTATTCTTGTGCCATTCTTAACTAAATGCAAATAAAACTAAAAATATCATACAGCGTGAATCACAAAAAAGGCCCCTTTTGTTTGTTAAGGACAAAAGCTTACTTCATGAAGAATGTGCCTTTGCTCATACGAAACAATCCTGCTTCAGTCTGCCCTTCCAACAATAGCATCATAGCTCCAGACAAACTATTTCCCCACCCCTGCGTGGATGGTTGTATTTCTCTGCAAGCTCACATCCCTCCTTACAACGTGTCATATGGGAAAGGTTTCATTTGCCATGACTGAAGGGAGTGAGGGGCATGGGGAATCCTCTCCTGGTATAAAATGGCCCAACACTGCGGAGGCGATTTCAGGAACATCTGCTCACTTTTCTATTATTAAATTTGTGGGCCATTATAGGATTCATGTTAAGTTTAGGGCCTTCAGGAAAGCCACCATGAGTGGCCTAGCTGGGTTTTGGTCTTGTGCTACCATGAGCCAGAAAAGAACATGCATTTTCAAGGCCTAACGAGGTCACTGATATTAAGGACCAGAAACTAGGTGAGAGTTGGGTTACAGCAAGGGTTTGGTCCCGCAGAAGTTGTCCGTGACCAGGGCTGTGCTCTCCAGGTAGACCCTGCCGAGTTACGTTATCCCGGGCCAACACAGCGCAGGTGTTTGGGAGAACCACAGCATTAATCTCATTGCAATTTTTGGGGTAGGATGAAGGTTCATTGATGTATGGTTAGGATTGGGTGTTGAGGATGGCAGGATGGGGTGGGAGATAAAGGGACAACCTTGGCCCTGCTTCTGCAGGGTAGGGGAGGACGAGGGATCAGGCAAAGCCCAGAGGAGAGGGGCTTCTCCTGTTGCTGTCAGGAATTGGAGAAAAAACTGTCGCTCTACAGGAGAGGGCATCCCAGGCAGTAGGGTTTGCTTCTCGTACCTGACAACGCCTCTCTGTCCAGGCAAAGACTAGGGACGGTTTCTTTGGGCTAAAGCTGATCTCCACCACCCACAGACCTGGAGTTAGGAGCCAGTCTGCAGCCCCACACACCTCCCTGCTGATGTGAGCTGGCTTGACTTGTGTGCCTTGAGCTGAACGGGGGGGGTCTTGTTTCCTTCTGTGGCTGAAATCACAGAGGTTTGGTGTTTTTTTTAAAGCTGAAACTATAATAAACTGGTAGATCTTTCCTGAACACTCTCACAGATAGCCTTAATAGCAATCTAGTGCATCTCCTTGCCCAAGCCTAACAAAAAATATCTGATGGAGGAAAAGGTAAGTTGATTTTTAAACCTGCTGGCGTGATGCTGTATGGACTTCACCGATGTACTGGAGCATGTATAACAGTACAGTATCGGTGTTAGTGTTACCTCACCTGGATGCAGCGTCAGAAGAGCTTCCCAACAGAGGGCACTACGTCATTAGGTATAGAGGCTTGGCGATGATCACCTCAAGGACTTGCCTTGCAAAGGCACTGAGTGTGGAGGAAGGCACCTTTCAGCCTTGTTTGTCCTCCTCCGCAAAAAAACTAAGATGATGAAAAATTACTATGATTGATTGGCTCATTAAAAGTTACACTGTTATCCCTAATTATATCCACCAAAAAAGCCAAAACAAAAGCCCCAAATCCTACATCCAGGTTGCAAGGAGAATTCAGATTTTCTGAACTTTTCAAGTGCTTGATTTCATAGCCATTCAAGAGTCTCTTAATACGAGCCAGGGACTTTTGCATGCAATTTGTTAATTAACAGGGAATCATCTTTATTGGTGCATGGGACAGATTAATTTGTTTGTGGGCTGGATTTTGTGTCTAGCCAGCAAGAGGAAGGAAAGCAAAGGGCTGGTCTGAGTCACTGCTACTGACCTATACCACAAGCAACAACACTTAGATGGACATTATCGTCTGAGGATCTCAGCCAGGAAGAAGTAGCTTCCTAGCACAGTGGTTTCCGAGTGAGCAGGGCTGGGCAGGACGGGCTTGGGGTAGAGGCGGCTCTGCTGTTTCGAGCGCAGGGGAAGAAGGTTTCTGAACATCATCCTCCCACCCGTGCTGCTCACGCTAAGGGGCTGCAGCTGCCTGCGTGGGTAAAGACCTGCACGCGTGCGTGTGCAGTGCTTTCTGTATCCAGCTCCTACGCAGCAAGATCCTCCCTTTCAGGTTGAACCAGAGGACTGTTTGGCAAGCCCCTTCTGCTTCTCCTTTCATTTTCGCCCTCTATGCTCAATTTTGCTGAGGTTCTAACTATAATTCACTGTTTGAGCAGCTCTGGACTAGAATAAGATTGCTGGCAGTGGCATGACTTTGTCCATATTCCACCTTTCCCTTACAGCAATTTATTTCTCAAGCTCACAGTTGATCAGGAAGCCTGAAGAAATGACCACAGGACAACTGGCCTGAATCTGAAGAGAGCAGGAAGGCAGAAAGGAGGAATGAAGTTTCCTAGTTGTTCTGATAGCTATTTGATTTATATGCTGTCAGCATCCTTTCTACAGAGGGCTTTGTGTGGCATACACGTACACCTAACAAGTTATTGCCATGAACATATATGTGAGAAAAGTACAGAGGAAGACTCTGCTTAAGTTCTTGCCTTGGCAAATGGAGTGGAGGTATTCTAAGAGTCCCACTAGCCTTCTCCTGGGCTTCTCAAAGGAGGTTGGGGGAAGAAAAAGGGAGAAAACAGCCATTGTCACTGATCCGCTCTGTTTAGGCCTTTTTTCACTCCCAAGGAAGGAGAGGCAACATCAGCGTGTGAGGTCCAGGTAAGGGCAAGGCCATTAGAGACCCGAATCCAGCACTTGCCTGCATGTGTAAGTGAAAGAGAGACGCGAGTAGGGAGTGCGCTGGGAAACAACTTACTGCACCAAGACACAGCATTAGGACTCTGATTCACGTTTGCATGAGGATTTAGCTGGGTCTAATTCAAGCATTTCTCTTCTGCGCAGCTGCCCTCCCTGCCCCTCCGCTGCCACCGCACAGGAAGGACAGCTGGACACGACCCTGGCAAATTCCCCTTTGCCCGTTTGCTGATGCTGATCTCCACCGACTTTCTCCATCCCAAGAGGCCAAGTTCACAGGCCATCCCCCTCCGCCAGTCTGCAGGGAGAATTTGATTCTTAAACGTCCGTAGGATCAAGAGTCCTGCAGCAGTGAAGAGAGAGAATGATACCTTTAAAGTCTCAAGGCTATGAAGCCTGAGCCACGTAGCCTGAGCTCTGGATGGAGTCCCAGAAGAAAACGAGCACGTAAGAGCAAAGCTGTTAGCAAATTAGTCTCCTGTTCAGGGAAGGCGACAGCCGAGATGGGGCTTTTAAGATCTGGATCCCAGTCAGACAGCTGCAGAGGCATCACGGCAGCCTCCCTGCCTGGACCAGACTCTGCAGTATCTTCAGGAAGCCGCTGCTCCCCTGCGCTGCAGCCCACAATGTTCTCAGCTGTTCTCACAGATCTGTGAGATCACCAAAGGATTTGGGGGAAAAAAGAGCATTTTGCATTCCTCTTGCAGCTTTCAGATTCATAAACACAGAAATCAAGAGCACTGCAGGAGACGGAAAGCTGCACTGTTGGCCTCCTAAAGCCTCCCTGGGAGCGGCAACGGAGGATTTCAGTCTGCGAGAGGCACCTGCCAGGAATAAGCAATAACCGGAGTATCCTTTGCACGTAGCATCTCAGTGGAGAGACAGCATAAGCCCAAAGATTTCCTTAAGATTGTAACTGAGCTAGAAATTGCCTCTGTCAATTGGTGTAAAAGAACAGCTGTTTGGAAATGTTTGTATAACTAGCTTTCATTAAGATTTTTCAAAATTTGTTTGTGGTATTTCTGGATAGTAAGACCCATGTTGCGTATTCTGGATTGCCAGGAATTAACACTTTGGAAGATGCAGTAGAGGCAAAGCCCATTACAAGCTTTCCTCTCTTTGACTGCTCATTCCCTAGTACAAATGCTTTTTCTCCGTGATGTGTTTTTGTCCTTTTGGAGGCATCTTAATAATATGTAGCACCATTTTTAAACCTGGTTTTGGTTCTACGATCCTTGTTTACAAATAATGCCTTTTATTTCCAGTTACCTTTTGTGGATCCTCTTCAGGTAGCCCATGGACCTCTGATGTGTGCAGACAATGGCCCAGAAATTACTGCAAAAGACTTACTCAGTGAAAGACACCTGTACCAACATTCAGTGTAAAGTACCAAGGAATGCCCTCATTGCTCTTTCTTGGTCATAAACCATCTTTTCCCTGCACTAGTTCAAGCTTTACATATTGGAAAAAAAAGTGTACCTCAAGCTCATGTGATTTAGCTGCAGGGACACTTCCATATAGATCTGTGTATATTAATCAGGTGGGAATAGGGCTTGAAAAGCCGTATATTCAACAGGAAGGAGTGTGATGTCATATGCGTTAGGTGTATCAAATGTAATTTTTGCAATTTTGGCTGAGAAAAATCTTCTTAAAAAATGTAAAAGCTTAGTATTTCACTGAAAATTCAGTCACCGAGTTGCCAAATACTATTGGTGAGCAGGAAACAGGTCGCTTTGTCCACAGTATGTACTGTTAAAGGTTGAGTACCTGCTTCAGAGAATATACCCCATTTAGTTATAGCTCCTTTTTTTCCCCAATATTTATGCAAAGGAGCTTCTTGCTTGTGCAAGAAGTCAGTATTTTATTAACCTTGAACAAAAGGATTTTTAATTGAATTGGACTAAGCTTTAATCTATTCCCTTCTGTCTTTTAAAACAGTATATAAGGAAACAGATGTGAAGTTTTGGGTTGGACTCTCCAGGACTCTCCAGACAAACCCTTACCCTCGTGCCTCTAACAGCAGCCTTTGTCTTTGACTGTCAGTCTGAAATTGTGTCCATTTGTTTAAATTTTCCTGGCAGCATCTGTAAGGAAGCAGGGTTTAGCAAGCAACCCGCTTAGGACAATGGCCCCATTTGCACATCAGGCAAGACCACTGCTATTATTTTGGAAGAAATTTGCACAACACGCTAAATGAGCCATTAATTCTTAACCCATCCTGTCAACATAGACCTTCATAGTAACTGATGCATAGTTCATCATGACATAAAACTATCACTCCATGGCACATATGCAGGTATCCATTTGGACAGAGAGTCCTTAGTGCTTTTTGAAGGGAAAAAAAAAAAATGGATGAAGTTGAGTAAGGATTATAAAGTCATACAATTTAAGTGGATTATTTTGCTCCTGGTTTTATTCTGTAAGAGCAAACATGGTGTTGTGTCTAGGTCACTTGTTGGCTGCAGGCTAGCTGGGATTCCCGGGAGAAAAAGCACGTGAGAATGAAATGGAGGAAGCCCATTGCAGCCTGTAACTGCTCATCTCAGGATGTACACGCTCTTTGACAATATGGGTTTTTGTCTCAGAGCTACTGTTATTAACTCAGATTATGTCAGCAATGCGGGTTTATAAGTAGTTTCACATAGGGAAGTATCTCTAGCCCTATCACCTGAAGGACTTTCCCAGTTCCGCATTTTCCTAATCCTTTCTGTCATGGCCACCTATTCCTGGACATAGGATGGCACAAATTTCAGGAAAGATTCCAGAAATCAGTACTTGTCTATATGAAGCCCATAGTCTCTTGAATGCCTGGGGTAAGTGATGGCTCTGCCAGACAACAGTAGGAGTTCACCATTATAACTGCATCCACAACTGCCACTGAAGCAGATTCTCAGACTAAGGCAGGCCCAAGCTCACTTCCACAAATGAAGAACTACTATAAGTAAACAAAGAAACAAAGACTAAAAATACTGCTCCTTCCTAGCCGTTGTCATGTGAGAAAATCAGAGCACAAGGTACACCTTAATCTGAACCGGGGAGACTCAAACCCATATCTCTGAGAGATGGTTTGCACACCAAAACAGCTTAATATTCCACTGCATCCTTTCTGCCCTACCAGACTGAATCCAAAGGAATGGTTATAAGAATATATAACCCCTGTCAATAATAAGGCTGTATTCAGGACAAAACCAAAAAATGTCCGTGAACTGTGCAAATCTGACATTTTTTTCCTCTTTTTCTCCAGCACCTGCTATAGCTCAACAAGGCGCTAGCATCTACAAATCCAACATGAGCATGGGACCTGTGGTACCGAAGCTGAGCGGAGGTCTGGGAGAGTCCGCACTTCTCTCGGTGTGCTGGAGAGGGGCCTGTGGAAACGCAGTGCTGGATGCTAGGACTCTGCTAACTGCCGAGAACAAGCCGTAAATAAGGGGCAGGAAGGGAGATGACTGAATTTCAGAAAGACCGTTATCGCTGGATGTTCACAGCAAGCCGTGGAGGAAATAAAGGAAACAGCCAGGACCTGACTCACTGGGGATGGGTGTTTTACTTGCTGCTTGTATAAACTTACTTTGGTTGAGTTTCCAAGCTCAGTGTTGTTTCCATTCTTACGAGGCTTTTTCTTGCCATACATGCAGGTTTGCATCTGCTTGGAGGAAGGTATGGCTGCTAAACATGCCCAGGGAAGTTATTTGGTTTTCCAAGGAGCGAGGGCTCAAGGAGATGATTTTAGTTAATTTTAAGAAGACCCTTAGACCCCTGCCACAGTAATTCTGACGTGTCAGCAGCTTAACTAAGAGTTACTAGAACTGCGAGGTTCTGTCCCGCTGTCTGCCTGGCTTTTTACGTTTACAGCTGTGTGTTTTGCATATAATAGAAGTTAAACCCAGAATAATGTCTGCTATGGAGCGGCGAAGACAAGACAACACAGGACTTGAGCTGGATGGGATGTTGATGAGGATGATGTGCTTCTCTCTGTATCGCTTCCCACTGATGCTGGATCTCGACTCGCTGGGAGAGGACGCCTGTGTTGTGGGATCTACTGGCCAAAAAACATTGACTCCCTGTAGCTCACCTTCCTAAAGGAAAAGGGGGGGTATTCCCAGCATGGGACAGGACCTCTCTTGCTCACACTGTGCAGCACTCCAGATGTGCAGATGTTCTAAACATAAGAAACCCCTTTCTTTTACCATGATGGTGGTTCAGCTAGCCCAGGCTGCCCAGAGATTGTGGAGTCTCCATCTGTGGAGATATTAAAAACCTAACTGGACACAGTCCTGGGCAGCCTGCTGCAGCTGACCCTGCTCTAAGCCAGATCTCCAGAGGTATCGGCCAGCCTCAGTGATTCTATAGCACACCTATTCTTCGTTGACCTTTCCTCCACGCCACAGGCAGAAGCACCTGAATGGCAGTGCAGTAATTTTGCATGGGTCCACACAGAAATTAGGAGCCCAGTGCCCACCGAGTTAGGGAAGGAGAGCTTGGCCCACAGAAGGATATAGATATTGCGATACCAAGAGCTCCACATTATAACTTTTAGGCACTTCTTCACCATATGTAATGCATGAAGAATAGTTAGGCACTGAAACTTTCTGTGCAACGGGCAGGGAAAGCGAGGTACCTCAGGATATGATTCATAAAAGCAAATAGAAAGCTGCCTCTGCAGCTGCTGGAGGTGCCAAGCAAAGGGGTAAAGGTTAAGCCCTTCTTAGACAATGTGCTGTCCTTTTCTGGATGACAGAGGTGCTGTTTTCCAGTCAGGATGCCCAACTCCAGCCCGCTGCCAGTTGCTAGGAATTTATAAAATGCACTAGGAAGAGGCATCGCCTATTTATGTAATGTCCCAGAGGTCTGAGCACCAACCCGAGAGAGACATGATCCAGAGTTCATTTCCCCAGTCTCTTCGCTTGTAGGAATTTGAAGCATCCCTTTCCTCTCTGTTGACTGTAAATGCAGTGATGTGGAATAGGAATCTCAACTGCAGAAGCTGATCCACTATGATGAAATAATTCACCACACAAATGCATAAAAGCATTAATTGAATCAGAAAGCAGTAGCAAGCACGAGTATGATTTTGTTGCTGGCTGGGTAGAGCTTTCAGTGTGCCGCTTCTGGAGTGAGTCTTCCTGCCTGGGAGACCCCGCATGGGTCATGCAGGGAAGGGAGGGCTGAGGATTGCCTGGATGTGGGCTACAGGGCTTCTCCAGTGGTGGGGTCACGCTCCCTCTTCTCTTTTGCTGAACTCTTCAGAGCACATCCTGGAGGATATACACCTGCAAGCCTCATGAAATGATTAGGAAAAAAAGACTCAGCAAAGAGTTGGCACTGGGTATCAATTTGAGGAGACAGAAAATATAATATAGGTAATGCCTTAGTCACCTGTGTAGCATAATTCTTTGCTCACCTTGCATTCTTTGTGAGCAAAGATCTATACTGCGGTAAAGTGCATTCTCACATAAATCCTGTACTCCTTTAAGCAAGTCCAGGCATCTATGCCGCAAATAATAAAACTGGGGCAGTGGAGAATCAAGCAACCTACTCTTGTTTATTTTGCCATTGAATGAAAACCCCAGAATTTCTGAATTTGCCCCTTCTTTTATGGTCACACTAATCAGCTGTGTCAGGGTTTCCCTTTGCCCTGCTACTCCCAAGCACATGTTGTCTGGTACCTAGACGCCTTCCCCTTCTTTCCCTTTATTTAAGTCTTTTCTCTGCCAAGCTCTGTTCCACTCTCCTACGTGGGGCAAGTTTCCCTACAGGCTCTCTGCCCCTATCGCTACAGTCGGGCTGGCAGACAGGGACAGAATTTCCTTTACTGGGAAGGGATATGCTGTCCCCTTTCAGTCCACAACAGACCACAGCAACCAGAGAAAGCTTTGATGCAGGCAGGGCTCCTCAGGATATTTACCTGTGTACCTAGGAGAGACAGGATGCTTGAGAATGGTAGCTGTGGATTCAGATTTTTAACACAACCTACAGAGCTTTTTCTGCCCGCATCCCGCTCGAATTCTTGTGAATCCAGGTGTTTAATTCATTTACATTTATTTGACGATCTCCGACGTAATCTTGGGACCCTTGAGGTCTGCTGCTGCGGAGGCAAAGCCCCGCCACGTGTAGCGAGGACGATTCTCCCAACACCCGGCGCTTTTCCTTAAAACCCCGGCTGCCTGTTGGGAGGAGATACAAAGCAGGAGGGTTCGCGCAGGCAAAGTTAAGGAGTTACCTGAAGGAGCGGGAAAACAGGAGACTCAGGTAACGAAGACAAAAATTAAAAAAAAAACCAAACATATAAAAAGCTCTTCTGTTTCTTGAGCCAGTCCCGGATCGGCGGGCCAGGTGTCCCCGCTCTGCTTTTGCGCCCTGGAGGCAAAGCAACCGAGCGCTAAGCGCCTTTCCCCGCCGCCAAACCCGGGGGAGACGCAGCGATTACCCCCGTTGCAATCAAAAAAGGAAGAGCAAAACACCTCACGCTCGGACGGATCGGGGCGGGGGCCTGCGGCCGGCCGTGCCCGGGAGCCGGGTCGGTGCCCGGGAGCCGGGTCGGTGCCCAGGAGCCGGGTCGGTGCCCGGGAGCCGGGTCGGTGTCCGGCCGCGCCGCGTCCCCCGGCGGCCCCTTCAGCGGCGGCTGCGCCCTACCCCGGCGCCGTCGGAGCGCGGCCCCGCTGCCGGCCGGGCTGAGCCCCGCACGCCAATCAGGGCGGCCCGCCTGCCTTCCTGTAGGTGTGCCCGGCTCACCTGGGAGAGCCTCGGCACTCATGACATACCTGCGGCCCCGCGGGCGGCGGGGAGACGGCGGCCGGCTGACGAGCGGCGGCGGGGGGGCCGCCGAGGTAGCGGCGCGGCCGGGGAGGAACGGAGCGGAGCCGGAGCCGGAGCCGGAGCCGGCCTCGGCGATGAGAGGCCGGCGCAGGTAAGGGCGGCCCGGCCCGGCCCGGCCCGGCGGGAGCGGCGTTGCCGTGTTGCCGGGCAGAAGGCGGGGTGAGGCGCGGGCCTGGCGCCGGGTCCCCGGCGGAGCCCGGGCCGGGCCGGGCGGGCCGGCTGCTGTCCCCCTCACCGGGGAGGGGAGCCCGGGCGGCGGGCAGGCTCGGGGAAGCGAGGCGGGAAGAAGGAGAGGGAGGGCTCCACCATTTTAGGACCCGAGGGGGGGAACGGGGAGGAGGAGGAGGGATCTCCGGGGAAGGGAGCGCTCGCCCCTCCCGAGGCGGGACGGCGGGCCTGCTGCGCTCCTACCGCGGGGCCGGGCCCGCGGCGCACAGGTGTGGGGGCGCGGGGAGGGCCGCCGCCGCCGCCGCCGCCGGGACCCGCCGCCCCGGGGACCCGCTCCCGCCGGGGGTTGGGGGGTGGGTGGGGGTGTGTGCGTGAGGGGGGAACGGCGGCGGTCTGAGCCCCGGCGGACCGCCGCCTCCCGGAGCGGGGGCGGCGAAGGGGACGCCTCTCCGCAGGCCCCGGGGGGGCCGCAGCCTTGGCGGCGGCCTGTGCGGGACGGCCGGGCTCGGCGCCCCGCCGGCAGCGCCCGTTCCCCCCTTCCTCCTCCTCCTCCTCCTCCTGCAGGTAGGGCCCGGAGCAGAGGCCCGGTCGCAGGCTCAGCTGGCGGCAGCAGCAGCCGGGGAGCCTCTTCCCGCAGCAGCGGTGCCTCCCACGCAGGAGCCAGATCCCACGGTGTTCGCTGGGGTTTTTTTTTTTCTCGGCTCCCGCCGGGCCAGGGTTCGCGAGTCTCAGGGCTGTGCTGGGATGAACTCTGGACACCTTGTTGTTTTCCTGCTGGCACTCTGCTGGCTGGCGCCTCGTGACTTTTACGGCCTGTCACGGAGGAAAGGCAGAGGAACGAAAGGCGAGATACCTGCGTGCTGCTCGCTTCCCGTCTCCTTCCCGCAGCCGCTTCGGAGCCCCAGCCGCTGCAGCAGCTCTGATGGCAACCTCTGCGCCCCAAACAACCTGCCGGAGGGGCTTTCGAGCTCCCACGGCTCTGCCCTGACACATCCTCCCCCACCCCCCCCCCCGCCAGCACCCATGTTATCCTTGCGCTCGATGCTTTGTTTATTCCCAGAGGTTGGATAAGACCTGGATCAACCCTGGTAGGGAGTACAGGGGCAGGGAAGGAGATCTGAGTTCAACTCCTCTGCGCTGACTTGTTGCAGACTTTGCTAAGGAGCTGTTGGATGTGGATGCCTCTCCTTGAGCTGCGTGCCCATTCCTCTCTGACCAAGCCACATCTGTAACATGGTGTTGGAGTTTTGTGACCTGATTCTCTGAGCCTTTGGAGTTTCTCGTAACCTAAAATGGCTTGGTGGAGATGGCTTGGATAAGGGCAGAGTCCTTTGAAAGGGTTGCACGGGAGGGAGGTGGCTTGCTTTGGAGGAATAATATATGGGTGACCCAGATTTCAGAACTGCGACCGAATTGGGTGAGGAGGAGGCATCCATAAATCAGGCTCAAAGTTGTACCAAATCTGAGTTCTTAATTCTCAATTACTGCCAATATTTGGAAAAGCTCAGCTGGCTTCTGTGTAGAATCTCATTTTGCCAACTCATGATTGAGGGCAGCATTTGTACTGTACTGTCTGTATAGTAGCCTAGTGATCTTGATAAATCTGTGAGGGGAGTTATACGGTGTAATTGCTAGTGACAACAGGCGACTAGGCTTGAGCTTGGTGCTCCTGCTGAAGCCCCCTGTTCCCGCTGTCTGAAACAGCGGGACTCAAATGCTTCTTCTGGGAACTTCTTGTGCATCCTGATAGGTTTTGCCAGTAAGAGTCTGTTCCCTGGGACTTCTATTTCATCCTCTTAACTTTAGATAGATGTTCTTGCTCCTGTTCTATTGTGTCTTCTCCTTTCTTACAGTTCACTTGTTTCAAGTGCTTTATAGAGTTAAAGAGCCAAATTTTGCTATAGTTTTGGTTTTTTTTAATGTACTGCACTTTGGAGTCTGGTTTAAAGTGGGCTGGTTTATTTAATTAGTTTGTACTCATGCAAATTATGTTCACTCTCCATGGTTATTCCAGGCAAAATTTAAGAAACAACCTGCAAGGGATTTCAAATTCATAATTGGAATCAATTTTTTTCCCCATGAATATTTGATTCTAAGAATTATTATGCTTTCTGTCATCTGGTTTCTTTCCAGTTTGATGTTGGCTACATAGTTACTGCTTAACTAAATTATACATAGCTAGCTTATTTCAGTAGTCATGCCTGACAACTTTTGTAATTCCTTTCAGCTTTGCAGCTCCCCACTGAACTCTGGTTGTGTATCTTTTAATGAAGTACTTCGAAGTGTCTTCAGTGCAAGCGTAGTTGTGCTCTGTTGTTTCAGCACTTGGGCTATACGGAGAGAAATTGTTTCCCTCTTCTGTGAGGTGATCGTACAGTTGATGTTGCTGTTATCAGCCATTTGGGGACAGATGCCTTATTCTGACCCCTGGCTGGTATTTACATTCCCAGCTGGTTATCACTGCATTGAATCCAAAATTCTATTAGAAAAGTACCCGGTCTTGATTTCAAGATACCCAGTGATAGACTGCACTGGTTCCCCAGGTAAATTATTCCAATGGCTGATTACGCTCGCTGATTTCTTATCTCAATCTGTCCAGCCTGGTTCCTAACCACAAAGTCTTGCTACAAATTTTCATGCCAGATTACAGAGCCTGTTGCTGCCAGGATGACACATTCCAGCAGAAAGATGGCCTATTGTACCGCAAGCTTACAGCTGTTACCCGTGCTAACCTCTTGCTTCTGGGAAGAGGCAATTGTGGAGCTGTAGTCATAGGGCAACTGGTATGATTTAGAGCAGCAGCTAAGTGCGCCTGGCTGCGGTGTCTGTGCGCATACAGGGCTTTCTGAGAAATGTAATTGAATAAGTTGCGTTGCTCGGAGTATGGCTTCATGTGGTGGTTAATCCAGCATAACTACAGGCTGCTGCTGAAGGAATGATCCAGTTCTCATCCAGTCCTGACTGCAAGCTCCTGCTGCTCTGATTGGATTGGATCTAGTGATCAAGTGGCCTCAAATCAGTTCAGTCACTGCTCCAACTGAAAATTAACCCCCTTCCCTAAACAAAAAATTATGACTTTGGGATCTGGAAGTTCCATCAGCCTGCTCTGTGGCCAGGTGGTGCTAGGTCTGATGTGGAAGAGTAGCATGCCACTGGGCATGAGAAACGTGAAAAGGGGCTACCTCTTTCAATAGTGACCCCATGCCTGTGCCGGATTAGACGCAAGAGGGAATTGTACTTTCAGTTCCTACATTTCTGCGCTTGAATAAACAGGCTGTGGTCGCACAGATCCTCTCGGTGGGCACTGCCATTGAAAGAAGCTGTCGTGCCTACATGTCGTCATCCACGTGGTTTCCCTGCTCTGGTGCGTTGTGAGACCACAGGCATGCCTATACTGCCAGAAGAGAAAGGGCAGTGTGGGGGTGGGAATAAGCAGGGCAGAGGATGGGACTCCTTTTGGCAAGCTGAAGGGCTTGTGAAACTAAGGCTTGAGATACAGGAATTGTCACAAGCACACCGTACCTTAAATCTTAATGGAAGCTAATGTATTTTTTCACCTTCCCTTTGCAGTGGATGTGTGAGAATAGATGCCCTGATTTGCTCAGTAGCCCAGGTTAATTCTGTTGTGTGACTTGGGAGAACTGGGTTTAGCCAAGACTGGGTTTAGGTCAGCTGCGTTTGTGTCTTTCGTCAGGAAGCGTGTGTTGGAGTTAGGCTTTGTGTGGGGAAGAGCATTTAAAGTACAAAGAAGGTCTGTGCTTTGGCTGTGACGTACTGATACCTACGAAAGGTTCAGCAGTGCAGAAAAGTTGCCAGCTAATGTATTTGTGCATTCTAGATGTGAAGTTCTCAGTGGTTTTCGGTGCCTGAGCAAGGTGGGGTACCTTTTTGGGAAGGCTTCATTAATCTTGTCTCTTCCATTAACAAGCGACTCCAGCTTTCTTGCTCTTCTAGTGGAATTAGTTTGCTGGGACAATATCCATTCCCCATCTATTGTTTTAAACGCCATTCCTTCAAGTGCGATGCTGAACACTGCAGGGAACATGGAACTGAGCCTGTGGTGGAGACTCGTTTTGAACTCATGGTTTGGGAGTTGGATTACAGCTAGATGAAGTCAAAGAAGAAATTCCCATGACTTTAGTGCAAGTTCAGTACAGGGTCACGGGGAGGGCTATTGGTTTTGATAGTGGGAAAAATTTAGAAGGGGGGAAGTTGATTACCATGACGTGTACAAATGTACGTATGTAAATAGACACACATATGTAAATGTATACAAAATAGAGGGTGTTCTGATGCTAGAAGAGGTTGGGGAGGAGTGGCTATAGAAATTGTAATTGGATAGTATACAAGAAGTGAACTGAAGTGGGAGGAAGCGCATGAACCTGCTGCTCAGAGAATACTGTGTTAAAGCAGAGCTGGCCATAAATTAGCTTCCTGAGAATGTATCCTATTTGCAGTAAGTCACGTAGAAGTGTGCGACGTTCAGATGTCAGACTACCTCTTTGTAGTCTCAAACTGAACATCTAGCTGCACGCAGGTGCTCAGCATGTGAGGTCCGCTGCCCATGGCCTTGCTGGTGCTCAGAGTGCGTTCAGCACTGGAGTTCCTGCTGCTGATCATACACAAAACTTCCCAAATCCTTACCTGCGTCAGGCTGACGTGGTGCCCAGTAGGATCCACAAGCTTGGTGGTCCCCTGAATGTGCCAGCCGTGGGCAGAGCAGAGTCATACGCTGGTGAGCAGACCCAGCCTTGCACAGGGTGTGACTGGAGAAGAGGTGAGGAACAGCTGCTGCTTCATTGACGAATCCAACAGTAGAGTTTATGGATCCAAAATACAGCCCTCTAGAGGGAGGGGATTAGGATCCTGGTCGTGTCAGGGCATGATTCGTTCAGATCGCAGAAGCCCGGAGATAATCAGGGACGTGTGGCGCAAGGCTGGGTTACAAGCAGACCTGTAACCTGTTGGACGTGCTCGTTGTTCACAGCTGCCGCAAGGTGGCTGCAATGGCTATGCTTGCATATTCGCTTTTAATAAAAATAGATGCCCAGATCAGGGTTAAACTAACAGGTACACCACTAGTGGGAGGAGGGGCAGCAGGAAGAAGATACTTTGCCCACAGTGTTGCTGGGCAGCTACAAAAAATAAGCACGTGTAAGCTTTATGGTGTGTGTGTGCTTTATACTCACAAAAATTTACAGGTGTAATGATCAAAAGTGCCTACATATATTCTTTGAATAGCATAAATCTTAACTGGGCCCTTATGTCTTTACTACAGATTCTTGTCCTGTGAGGAGGTGCTAGCGGAAACTTTGAAAGAGAACACCAGTAAGAGTATAGCTTTGCTGGTATACTTCATTTCATAGGAGAAGGAAGAATGCCATAGCTATACCAGCACCTAGCAAAGCCCTGATGCTGTAGCTGTGTCTTTAGTGGGCCTAGTCTCCAGGTAAAATCCTTTTGTCATGCATTAAGCCTGAGCTTCTGTTCAGACGCAGAAATTTTACTGTAGGTATTCCATAATGCAGGCGTCCGAGGGTAACTCTAGACCTATGAAATGTAATCTAGCTGCAACATTCGAGTCAATCTCCTTTCTGAAGTACTCCGAGATCACTATCTGTTTTTACAGGCGAGGACTGTCAGGTTGATAGCAGTGAAGTTGAGAAGGTGCGGTGTGTATCTATTTCCCCTCTGTTGCTGGCTTTGTAGGAGAAGAGATGTTCCGAGTATACTGCCAGCCCTGCAGGACAGGGACAGTGTCTCACTGCACAGTATTTAGAATGGTGAGGATTCGGTCCTGATTGTTGGTATTGCAGATGGCTCAAATAACTCTTCCCATTGTTTGTTGCTTCTCTGCATCTCTCTTTTTCTGTAACTCACTTTGTGCCTGGAGATATTTCAGGCTTACATCTGAGTACAATATAGCTGATGCATCTTATGGGTGTTTTTAGAATGATGTACTTCTGTCTCCCTTCTTTAACCCTCCCCAGGAAAGGTGTTTTCTCCTGGAAAGGCATGTTTTGTGTATAGGCCAGAAGAGGTTCAGGATGGGCAGTGGGGGTAGCACTGAGAAAGCTTAATACAGCACCCAACCCCGTCAAGACTCTATGGTGTGACAAACCATGGAGCAGAGAGAGGATGCTGTGGGGAGACAGGCAAAAAGAAGTGGGAGTATCCCTATTTTTATAGCAAATTATGGGTCATGGTGTGTTTTCCTAAATGTGCAAGTGACTGAGAGAGATAGGTTTACCCCTCAAGTCGCCCAGTAATTTCTTAACAACATCTGGTGCTGTGTTGAAGGATGGGAGCTACATTACTACACTGTCGCTCTCCTCCTCATCCCTGGGCTCCACTGGGAAGAGCGAATGTTCTCTTAGTGCACAGGGAGGGGACTGAAGAGGGAAGCTATACCTGTAGGCACAGGCTCAACACTGCTCATTTCGGTCTGACTCCTGTGCCACCTGGGAAGGGAGTCTTCCTCTGACATTGCTCGTGCAGCCCACCTTATCTTCCTGTCCCTGCGCAATGAGTAAACCGAGCTGTTTCATTTCAGAGAGGTGCAGAGAAAGGAAGATGAGCAATTTGGACGTATGCTGGAGCAATGAAATGTGCCTTATCCTGGAAGAGCAAGGCCAGGCATGCAAGTTATGTCACTGTAGTGTGTGCTCTGACCAGTCACAAGGGAGGGTCAGGGCCATAAAAAGCAGCCTAAAATTGTGGCTGCATGTATAGAAAATTCACGACAGCTGAGCTGCCCAATGGCTGTTATCAAACATACCAAAGACATTTTTCCTTTGTTCTGTACAGTGTCATTTTTACCTATTCAGCTGCTGAGTGTGTAATAATAGTGATACCAAAGGCATGAAAATAGGCTTCTGAGTGTAAAAGGGGAAAAATGGATTGACTCTGACTCTTATAGTTGTAGCAAAATGACTCTAAACAAGAACAAGAAAAGATGAGATGTGCTGCATTGCATGTGGAATGAAAACTGGCATGAACAGAAATCTCAAGTTCAGCAAGGCAGTATGGAAGAAAATCTGCCCTGAAATGTATTATGTTTTACTAGGAGGTTGCCTTTGAAAAGTTAATTTAAAAGATGGCATTGTACAAAGTTTGGTTGTGACAATGGAAAAGGGTAAACAAAATGCATTTAAATAATAAAAAAAGTACTAACAGACACAGGACCTAAATACAGAAGTGTTGAGGTAAGCACGTGCAAAAACACCAACTTGGTTTTAAAGAATGGTTTGGTAGAGAGATACAGTTTTGTGCTTGGAGGTAGCAAGAAATACCTGATGCTGTATGTCTTAAGCTCATAAAGTTGATGGAAGTGCAGAAAGCATCTCAGCTGAATGTGGACACAGTGAGAAATAGACAACTGTGAATATCTGATGTATGTGACATTATGGGACAGGGGGCTTTCATTGACTGGGCAGTGAGATCCCTACAGTACAAGAAGTATGATACCAGAGTAACACTGGTCGAGAATGAACTAAAACAACTAATTATGGACACTACTTTGTGTGAAAGATGTGTCTATTGTTTGTACTAAACAACTCTGCAGCACAGAAGGAAAATATTTTAGTAACGTGTTTTGTATCTGGAAGAGCTTGGAGGCAAAAGACACAGAAGGAGTGAACAGACTGAGCAGTCAATATATTTTTGTTGGTGAAGGGATTGCTTAAATAAGACTTTGCTTACAGTTGCAATCAGATACAGAGTTTATAGCAGGGCTTTGCATATTCAGTGTACTGAGCAGCCACTCCCTGACTAATCCTCAGAGTAAGTCTCTGAGGTGGGAGGGGTTACTATTACCTCAGTCACACAAATGACCCTCAGACTGGCAGAAACTGCTGGAAACTGCCAGAATTAGGAACTGGTGAGTGTGCTGGATGAGGTCTGGGGATGAAGGCACAGTTCTTGGTTGCCTTGAAAAAAACCTAGTTATAATCTAAGCCTTCTGTAGATCCTACTTTTAATGAGTGACTGCAGTGGGGAAATGAAGGAAGGAGAGCTCCTAGTATCCTAACATGCATGTTCCCAATTCAGCCTGTATTATGTCACTGATGATAACAGTTATCCTTTGTGGACCCACTAGCTTGAAATTCCTAGGTGACCGCAACTGTGTTTAACTGTTCATAAGCTGTAGCTGTTAGTAGAGGCAAGACTTGAAGCAGCAGTCCTATGGGTGCATCCTTATCGCCCTCTGTTAGGGTAAACGCTAGTAGAGCAGGCATAGCCGAAAGTTTGGAGTGCAGGGTGTTTCCCACATGTGCAACAAAAGCTGTAATGCTGATATCGCCTGCCGTGGGTATAGCTGTAATCGCACCTTCTTTAATGCGATTGCTTCTTGGGAGCCGATCTACCGTGATCACTGTCATACCTCCTGTGCAAAGCGCTGCCAAGGGTGACAGAGTAGATTTGTCACATCAAGACAAGTGCCTCTCTTCTTCGCTTCAACAGCCTTGTGGCAGCGAGTCGTACCAGATACAACTGTCAGCACTGCAGGATCTGCCACCAAGCAAAGGCAGAGCCGTTGCTCATAAACCAGTAGGTGGACTCGGGTTGTTAAACCCTCCTGCTTTGCTGCCCTTCTTAGGCAAGGACCACTGCCTCAGCCTCTCGCTCAGCCGGCTGCAAGGGTGAGACCTCGCTTGTCTTGTCCTCAGCTCTCCGCCTCACTTGCAGCTCTACTGTCCCGTTGAGCTGGGGACTTGCAAAAGTTGCTCGTTTTGTGCCCCTGCCTGTCTGCTCATGTGCTGCCCGGCTGGCTGTCACACATGGAAGAGGCGGGGTGCTGGGTTCAATAAAAGCCAGCAAACGTTTGTGCTGAAAGCCGGGTTCCTCAAGTGCACCAGTCTGGCAGAGGTATGACCGAAGACCCGTTTTCCATACAGGAGGGCATTTGGGAAGAAGACTCTAAGAAGGAGAGCTCTGACTCTTCCGTCCCTCTTGGGCATGGTCCACTGACCCCCTCTCCCTTTCCTGGTACCCTCCCGATCCTTCCCCCTTCAGGCACCTCTATTGCTGTTAGCTTTCCTGAACTACAGCGATCATACCAGATTGTACTCTTTGCTGTTGCCTGTAGTGATTTTTTTTTTTTTTTTTAAGCGCAGCAAAGCATTTTGCCGTGTGCCAAGTCCGATAAACTTGTTTAGGTGAGTTTGATGGGCAGTGTCAGAAGTTACAACTGAGAGCCATCTGTGAGGCTGAACTGGAGGAACTCTGCTGTATCTCATTGAACTTGGGAGAGATGGGATGTTTATGTGTTTGTTTATGCCCCACTGATCAAAGCATGTTGCAGGTAATGGGAAAGACAGCGAGCTGAGTCTTAGATTTCATTTAACTGGTGCCTATGGCTTCCCAGGGGAAGTTTCTCATTCATGCTAAAGTATGCACAACTTCAATTAGAATATAGCATGCATGCTCGCATAGGTCGGTGGATGTGAGTGTACCAAGGACTTTGCATTCCTGAAGCTGGAGCTGGCATTATTTTGCGATCGTGTCATGAAAGAGGTAAAGGAAATTGTATCGGGTCTGTATTACGCTATTAGTCACGGTGACTGTTAGGAGTTAAATTGGCTCATGTTCTACTTTCTCACTAGCACACTGAAGTCATGAGTTTGGGGTGAATTCAAGGCACACAGACCTTATTTTAGTCCTCTGCATCGCCATCTGATAGGGTGGGACCTGGGAGGGGAAAGAGAGAGGTAGTTTTACATGTCACAGGGTTGAGGAAAAGGAAGCCGTAGGCCAGTCAAGAGTCAGAGTCTATGTCTTCAAAGACTGCCAAAGGGCAATCTCAGGATTTTAATTGCTCGGCTAATGTCTGAAGAGCCATGGAGCCATCAAGGAATACTACTTTAGGAAATCTTGAAGGGTGGTGGTGGGAAGCAGACTCTGCCCCCTCATTCATATGCAGAAAAATGAAAATGGAGGGAGGAAGGATTAAAATACCTGTAATTGTTTCTTATGCGTTGAAACTCATTTAATTATTAAAATGGAAAAATATTGTTATTAGTACATCATAGAAATGCTAGTGGTATTTCTAAGCTGGTATGAAATCTATGTTTTAAGTTAATACAGACTTGGAGCTGGACTACACGTGAATGTATGCGGGCATAATTTTTGCCTGTTGACAAATAAGGGGACATATTGCTGAATTAGAGAATATCAGTATTGTTGATCTGGCTGTGCTATTTCTTTTTTTTTTTAAGGTTGGACCTGTAGGGCTCTACCTTTTTTTTTTTTTTTTTTTAATTTTTATAATATGCTGTGTTAATTACAGTATTAGGAACTAATGCTGAATCTTAACTACAACATCTATGAGCTGTAATTACTACTATAAACTTTGAAATAAGGTAGTGGTAATTGGTGAAGCTAGTTATAAAAAGCATTTTATAAGATTGATGTATATCAGTTACACCATTTAAAACCCTGATTTATACAACTTTTCACCGCTCATTCTGAAAGGCAGTGTCATAAAAATGCCTTCCTCTCCCCTTCCATTTGGAGTATTTTCATGCTAGACTTTGCAGAGGGTTTGAGGAGGTTTCCAGGGCTTTCCCTAGCATCTCCTTCATGTTGTTACTTGTTTTCAGAGTTGCTCACAGGGGGCTGGCTTCTTTGAGTTCATCTGGCTGCCATGGAACGTCCTCTTAGACCCAGTCCTTTGCTGAGAAGAGAAAGCTGCGTTTGGGTTCACGGGAACAGCAGAGTCAGCGGCAATAATGAGGCAAGGAAGAATGAAACCATAAAGTAATGGCTCCTTTGGAAATGGTTCTAAATCCAATTAGAATATCCCGCTTCCTGTAGCGCCTGCTTCTAACCTGGAAGGGTAGCAAACGTGTTACTACGCAGAGGGCCAGTACTGAAAATGTAAAATTTCCCTGCTCCCGTGCTTCTGCTCTGCGTGGGCTGGCGAGGGTGCACCTGCTTCTGTGTTTGAAGTGCTTGGCAGTCACACGCGGCCAGACACCTACGCTGGAGCGTCGGGGATGTGCTTGTAGGTCCTGGGTGTGGTTTCCCTATAACTTAGGTCTAAGTCCAGGTTTCTCCTTTACCGCTCTTCGGCCCATCGCCCAGCCTCTTGTTCCTATCCACTCCTTGCAGCTGCTTCTACAGCTTGTACATCGGCACGTACAGCTACCGCAGGGAGCTGTCATATTTACCACCCCCCCCGCCCCCCGGCCATGTCACACCTTTACGGCTGCTCACATCTTTCTGCTTCTGGGTTGTTTTTTTGGCTAGATAACTCCCTGAGCTGGCTCACGTATGGTCACGTGCGCACTGGCACATGGGAGAAGATGGCAGCAACCTGGATGCGTATTGCCTTAATCTGTTCTGGATTTCAGGGTGCCGCGTCAAGTCTTAATCGAAATTTATTAGGACCCAATTGTGGGTGGTGTTGGGTGGTCTGTACAGTCAGCAGCAGCAGAAGGAGTTGAAGGAGCTCTACATCTTTTTAGGACTGGACCATAAACAGATGAACTTTGCAGAATATCTGCAAATACCTAAATTGGACTTGATGAATTTGATTATTCATCTTTATTAACCCAGTTGTGGCACAGCATATTTCTCTGCCAGTCTTCTAGTTTCTGGTAGTTTGTGGAGCTCACTGGATCAGGTCTAAATACTCTGCAAACAAGTTCAGTGTCATCAGTCCCAGCTGCTGAAAAACAGTAGTCGGGGAGAGGGGGAAGAGGGAGTTGCCCTTGCTCTCGTTAGTCACAAGTTAAGGCTTAACATTTTGGTTTAAAAAATGAAGATAAACCCAAACAGCAAGACCTAATTTTTGAGCCACACTTTATTTTTCAGGCCTTTTGCACACCCATTAAAGGCCAGACGTGCTTTTTTTAATTGTAAGCCAAAATTCTCACATAACCACATGATTCTAGGAAGTGGGACTATATGAAAAACAGAAAATATTGTGATGCGCACAATAAACCTATGCCAGTTGGCCATGCAGGCGTTAGACCGTGAGTAACAACAAGTTTTCCATGTGTTTGCATTAGTACCTTCCTATTCAGCACCCACACAATTCCTGTGGCTTTGGGTGTGTGAAGCTATTTTTCCACGGGGAGAGGGAAAGGGTCCTTGCTGGTGCTTTCCCACATTTACATTTCTTATAACATTTTATTTATATCTAATACATTTTTCTCCCAACAGCAAACATGCCTCATTGTGCTTGTTAGATTCTTCGATCTAAGCACACCAGTTAAATTTCCAGGAAAGAACGGTTTGTTCCCTGAAAAGCTGGGTTAGGGGAGGGTTGTACCAAAATCTGTTTTCCCCACACATATCCCTACATCCCTTTTGGATGGACTTCTCTTGGTTTTTTTTTTTTCCTTTATCTGTAGTTTTCAGTACAAAGCTGCATCACTGTTACAGTATTGCCACGTATTTTTGATTATGATACAAGTCTCGTAACATTTTGTTTCACTTTTCTTTTAATAAATCTCATTATTGGAGTCATAAAGTAATTAGAAATGCTGTGGGGAGCTAAGGCTGAAAACATGCATTCTAAAAGTACAAAATGAGGACAACCGTGTTCAAGATTTTAATTTTTTCTTGTTGTTGTTGCTATCTCATGGTATGTTGATACCCACAATTTTTTATTGTTATCTCTAGTTGATGGTACTGACAATATTGAAGCCAGATACATGGCACAGGTTTCTGCTGTAGGTATAGTGGTTATGGCTGATGAAGTTGTGCTGGTAGAAGTCGTTAGTGTGGTATGACATACAAGTGCAGTTTTGTTGGTATTTTAGGAATTGTTTTGGTTGCATTGGATATGCTTTACCTATTGATACAAAAGTGGCATTTTGCCAGTATATTTAGGGATGGGTGTATTTTGCTGTATAGCTTATCAGTTGTCCCATACTGCTAAAATGTTCCAACTTTGTATCTTCTGTCCTGTAGGGCTCTGACAGCTATCTGTGATGGCAGCAAGAAATCTTAGTTTTCAAGGTGGAACTTGGTCTGGCTGTGAAAGAGGTTATATTAGGTGTTTGCGAAGAACATCGGACAGGCTAACTTCAGAGGCCCTTTCTGCAGGGGTGGACAGTTTGTCCTGGCTCAGTTTGCTCAATGTTGTTCATCCTTATCTGTCTGTAGCTTAACTGTGCTCAGGACTGGTACAGGTAACGTGACAACAACTGTGCTCAGCAATGGTTCCGCTGTGCAGTCTGGGCAAGGCCAAGCTTTCAAGTGTGTTTCCAAGCCCTTTGATGTTTTAATGGCATTTGCATCTGTCAAAATGGTTTGGTGCAAACATTAGCATTCTTTAATCTGAGACTCAAAAACAGCAGCGTGGGATTCTGGCTCATGCTTCTGTAACATAGTAAGAGACTATGAAATTTCTGCTGCTAACTGGAGTAGCTCTCCCATCTAGGTCCTGAATCACTCTGTTCAAAGAGAAACTGGGAACTCCTCTAGTTTATAGCAAACCTGCTATCTAGGACTGTGTATAGCATGCTGCTAGCAGCCTACACTCCATAAAAAAAATCATAGCATACATCTCGGAAGTCCTTGCCTCCTTTTGTGCCTCAGATGTTTCTGCAGTCATCTCTCCATCCCCAGAGTTTGTAGAGAGACCTGCACAGAGCAACTTGCAGTAACTTTGTACATTGCTTTCACTGCGGGAATTCTTCTTCAGTCTGCCCAGTACTGTCAATAGTCTTTCTACTAAGCTACAGCAGTGAGAACCATACACCATTCTTGTTTGTTCCTGTACTAGAAGACTGCAGATTATCAAGGCTCATCCATTGCTTTTATGAATATAGAACTTAAGCTGTCCTTAAAGTGAACCAGTTTTTTTGATATACAGGTGACCCCATTTTATCTTAAGACTGAATCATTTTTATTGCATCTCTGGGAAATGCAGTGTGCAATCCAAGCCACGGTCTTCACTCGCTGTTTGGCAAATGTTCAGTAGTAATTTCCAAGATGAAATTTTGTTCTACCCAAATTGATGTTTCTTTGGTGCTTTTTTTCTTTGTTAGCAATAAGTATTATAATCTACTGAAATAGAAACAAATGTAGGAAAGGTATCCTTATTTTTTTCTCAATTAGTGAATCATTAGATAATTAATAGGTTTAGTATATCTTGAGTGTGCCTACCATGAGTGAAAGCTAGTAAGATGCTACTGGGAGTGTTAAAACTCAGGCAAACTGTCTGCACCAGTGTGACCAGGAGGTCTCGATCACTTTTCCCAAGCTTCAGGAGAAGTTCAGATGCCTTTTCCAGGAGATCAGGTACTATTGACAAGTTTGGTTTTTTTCTCCCCTGCCTAAAACATTTGAAGTGGCTCCTAGTTCCCAGAATACTAACAGATGTAGACCCTTTAGCACAGCAGTAGATTCTACACTATTTTGGCACGTACCTATTTAGATTGCTTTTCTTAATCTTTGTGTTCTTTCCTTCAGCAAGCTCTGTCTGCTCTCTGTACCCTCAAAGCTGTCTTCACGTAACATTATTTCCCTCCTTCATTCTTATCTCTAGCACCCTGTAATCTCTTCCTGAGCTCGAGAGTTTTGACCCCACTCCTTCACCTCTCTCGATGGGCTGTACAGCGATAGAGCAGCCCAGGGGCGGTGCGTGAAGGTTGGTAACCGTTCCTTTGCAGAGGAATACGTGCAGTGGGCATCTCTCACGTGGAGGAGGCATCCAGCTGAGAAAGGCCATGCAGGCCTAAGCATGGCACGAGTAGCTGTATCAAAATAAAAACTGAGACTTGCGGTAGGGCAGGCTTTGCGTTGGAGTGGTTGCACTTTCCTGCGTGTCTCCCCGAACTGAAAGAGCGTGACCTCCTGGGAGAGGTGGTAACTCTGGTGGCAATTCTCCTGCACGGTGAGCTCTGGATTTTGTACGGAGAAAGGCAGGCTCTGAGCTAGCCCCCGCTGACCCAACTGCTTTTAAAGTGTATCTGAACTGTGTGACGGAGATGATAAAGCTGAGCTGAAATAGCAAGAAGGGGCTCGGGGCAGCCTTGTTGCCCTTTGGGTGGGTGTTGCAGCTTACATGGACCTCTTCCCTGCCTGAGCCGCAGCACTTAAAGCTGGCGTTGGCATTTCTGCACCAAGCTGCGGCCACGCCGGCAAAGATATGGCCAAGCAATGGATTGCTTGGGATTCTTTAACAAGAGAACCAGTGTCATTGTCCACGCTGCTCAAAGGTTGCTGCGGCTGTCTTTCTCCTCTCATGGCCAGAAGCTCTCGCTGCTGCGTCGGTGAAAAGGAGGAGAGCCGGGGAGAGGACCCCCGGTGCACCGACCGGCAGCCCAGTGGGCTGTGGAGCGTCTCTGGCTGCCGGTACGGCTCCGGCGCGGTGGCCGGGCCCAGCCCATCGTTGCAGGGCCGGGCTTTCTCTGCTGGGAGCGTGTTTGCAGCAGCCTGGGCGTGTGGGCCGCCCCGGTGCCCGCGGCAGAGGGAGCGGGATGGGGAGCGTGGCCAGACCCGCCGCGGGCGCTGGGGCCAAGGCTGGCCGGGAGGTACCCGGCACCGTGCGAGGAGGGGGAAGATGGCACACGGAAAGCTAGGTCTCTCCCCGGTTTTGGAGGAGGAGGATCTCAGGGCTCTGCTTAATTCTGTGTTGCGTTGTTTCCTGGCTAGCTGAAGGGCTTGTCTGTGCTTGATAGCACTTGTTATTTCTCCTTTCTTGTTTGTTGGAGGAGGGGGGGAGGGAAGGTGAGGTACTTTCTGTTTAAAACCAGAAGTGTTTGTCATCTCCGTCCAGGTGAATTAACCCGCACTGGAAGGAAGCATGACATTCACATCGCCTTTTGTAATGTGGGAAAGCTGTGGATGGATGCGTGCATCGTCGCAGGCGTTGCTTTGTCCACTAATGCTTTCACTGCTGTCCTGTTTTGCTTATCTGACCGCCTTCCACACCCTTCCCCTCTCTCAAATTTTATGCTCCCTACTGCAGTATGACCAAGCACTGCCCCTTTGTTTTCATGCTGGTGTGTGGCCAGCAGCACCCTCTCACGGTTCCAGCTTGCAGTGAGTTTGTGCACCCAGAGTCACCTACGAGTTAGGTGCCTGTGAGCTCAAGTCCTGGATTTCTAGGCCCTCTTGGGAGAAGAGCGTGGCTAGCTTTATCTCAACAGCAGCCATCAAATCACCTCATTTCACAAATAGAGTCAGAGCATATGAGGGAGTGATGGCAAGCTCAGCATCTGATCCAGAGACATGTGGAAGATCAGTAAGCCCCAACAGTGGTAACAGTGAAGCTTCTGGGAGAGTTTGTGGAGCCTGCTAGAAGCTGATGCTTGCCAGATAGGCTCCTGTATGCTTGTCTGTCACGTTATTGGCCCTACTGCAAATGCTAATTGAAAGTTTGCTTTGGCTAGCCCAGCTCCTGGGGGTCTCCTGGGCCCTCCTCTGGTGGAAAACCAAGCTGACCTGCAGTGGGAGCATAACATGGCAGTGTTCCACAGGCAATCTCTTCCAGTAACTACTGGGCTCTTGTACATAGCTTCTCTGTATGTGAAAGCTACAGGCGTAGTCAGTCTTGTTTTATTATTTCCTCTCCCATCTCCCTGAAATTCTTATTGCAGAGACATCGGCATCTTTCACTGCATTGCAACAGCCTTCAAGCAGGAGCTTAACTGTTTCCCTGACGAGATGCATAAGTTCTCCCCCGCTGTCTCTGCAGAAAGTTTGCCTGTCCCTTCTCCTGCCTCACTTCCCAAAGCTTCTCTTGCTCTCCCTGAGGTGTGCAAAACACCTGGCAGTAATATGATGAGACAAAACTCACTTGGCAGCTTCCAGTGTTGATCTGCTGTGTACCTCCCTCTACCCTGTCTCCCAGTATCATCATGGAACTGCTCCAAATGCAGCTTTAAACTTGTCCTTTCACCTGTCCAAATCCCTTGTAACAGAGCCAGGGAAGTGGAAAGTGGGTCTTTGAGCTTAGTGAGAGGAAATTCAGTGTTGTGTACATCTGTAACAGCACAGTGAGCAGAGTTCTTCCAGCTTGTGTCCAAGACCACCTGTCTCCCTGAACACTCTCTCTGCTCCTGGGGAGCCCGTTTTTGAAAACTGTCTGTATTAGGTGTGAGAAGTAATACTTTTCTAGTCATGTAGCAGGGGAGACTCAAGTTAGGTAGCTGGAAGACCTAAGAGCAGTGTAGCACAAGAGTGATCTGATGTGATCGTGGAACCTTTGTTAAAGAAGGGGTAGATGTACTTATCGGGAATGATGCAAGTTGATCCTGCTTTGGACAAGGTGGCTGCTTACAAGTTTGTAACCCTGCTGCTTTCTGTGCGCTGCCAAGCTCTCTTTTCTGTGCTGGAGCTTCTTCCTTACAGTCCTGTACCTTCCCATGTGCAACAGTTTCAACAGACGGTTTAGCAGCACCAAAGTAGTTTACTATTAGCTGACAGCAGTAAGACGTGGGAGAAGCCCCGTGGGAACTTTCTGAGTGGACATCTCTTTGAAACATAATGTTTGTTGAAATTATAACTACTTAAAACGACTCGCTGCTTGCGGGGGGGAAATCCAAATTGCTGAATAATCCCAGTTTTGGCCTGGTTTTGTAAGAAAGATAATCTCTCTTCAATATAAACAAGAATTAAAGATTACCTGAGAAAAAATACACAGGAACTAAGTTAACTGATGAGTTAACTCAATTAGTTAACTCAATTTTTTCCCCATTTTTTAAAAAGCTGTAAGATGATGACAGTCCCCATGATTAAGGTGTATATAATGCTTCAGTTCTAACTCCAGAGCATGGACTCATTGCTTTCAGGGCAGGTGTTCTGTTTCACTTGACGTAAGGGAAAATATAAGCTAAACCAGCTTTCAGGTCAGGCGTGCCCTGGCCATGGAGTTAACTGGAACAATTAGTCCAGATGTAATCAAGCCCTTATTGCTTTTACTTTCTGTGTGGGATCAGAAAGTTACTTGTGACTATAGAGCCACTCCAGCACAAGGAAATCACCACTGATTTCAAAGATTTCCTTTCTCTGTTTGTGAGTGTCCCAAGTTGAAATTATCACAGACACCCCGCAACAGCAGTTGAAACTCTGGAAAAAACGCTCTTCTTAAAATTGTAGGGAAATTAGGAATGCCAGAGAAAATCAAATCTATACACTTTATCTGTCTGTTTTGAGCAAGAAGAGGAATGCTTTTTGCACGAGCTTTGTGAACAGCCCAGAGCCAGGCCTTGGGGCATTTTTTGCCACTAAACAGCAAGCAGGCTTTTACCTGAAGAAATGGGGAATGGTTTCTCTGACCAAAAGATGCAGGAGTACACATTCGTGTCTGGAAACTTTGACATCTGTAAGATAGGATGAAGGAGGAGAACACTGAAGCTTTATTCAGGGGGAAGTCCGACTGTGGCTGCACATTGCAGCAGATCCTTCAGGGCTAAATTACAAGCTCTGGTACGACTGCAAGGGTAGCCAGTGTATGTGAAGCAGCCCAAAGCAGCAATTTATAAGCCATTTCTGAAAAGCAGGGGGTAGGGAATAGATAAGACAGGCTGGAACACTAGAGAAAGTGTCCTAAAGGCAGAAGAAAAGGGAGGGGAGCCACTAAGGTTTGTCTCTTTCTCATGTCTTTTAAGGTAGGGATTGTGGGTCATGGGATAGGTAGAAGCCAGAAAGAAAAAAGCGGTGAATCAGATTCTACCCTCCTTTTCACAGACATATCCCAAACATACATTCCCTAGCGCTTTGTCATGTCTGAACTGCAAATGCAATAATGGATGGGAAATTCCACTATATCCGTTGGGAAACTGTCCAACAATCCTGAGATGACTTCCCCCTACCCCCCCCTCTAAAAGTCTACCTAAAAGGGTAGACCGAATGATGATACCGTTTCTCTTTGTAGTCTATAGATACCTCCACACACACTGGAGGTACTCTTCTAAACCCATGTGGTTTAGAGCCTTCAGATATCTCATGTCTTGTGTCATGTCCTAGTTATCTGTTAATCAAATTCTTACATTCCTATGTCTTGTTAATCAATTCGTGTGATCAGTTGCAATAAGGCCCTGTGTTGCACATACATACACAGAGATCTGTAAAGAGAGCCATCAGCTCCAAAGTACAGGCCTTTCCCTGTTGAAATCAAAGAGATCTTTAAGACTCAGCTAGCCACTAGAAGAGGTCATGAGTATTTGTCCAACATGGCCCACAAAAATTAATGGAGATTTTGATGATTTTCTTGTTCTCTGAATGCCTTCTGGTATCCTCTTTTGGGGTTGAGATAGCTAGCCATGGCCAGCACTTTTCATAAGTTGCACTGCAGCCGTTACAGAGAGGTCAGCATCTCTGCTCTTTGACCAAAGTCACTTTGTGGATTTGCATGTAAAACTAAAAAGACACTAGTAGTTTTATTTTGGTGTTAGTCTCATACTGCAAGCTTACATTGGGTGTTTGCCTACTCTCAGTCTTGTTACTTATCTCCCAACTCTTATCACCCACTAAGTATGTATTTTTGGATTTTTTTTCTCAGCTGCATTAGTACCTGTTTTTAAAAGTCTCTTAAGCCAATTAGATCCACCATATCATTCTGCACTAGTAACAGAAAATTGCATTTTTCTTTATCAGGATGTGTCACTGATGGAGTCTGAAGAAACCAGTGAGGGAAATACCACTCCCCCAGAAGCCAGCAGCACCACTGGGGAAGCTTGGGATTCCACAGCAGTCGAAAGAGAGCATCATGCCTCTCACACATCAGCCGAAATGAGCACCAGCCTGTCTGACTCTGCAAAGGGAGCAGAGCTCAGCACTCCCAAGGATTGCCTTTCTACTCCAGGGAAAGCAGCAGAGATGCTGGGCAGACCCTCTAACCCTGTGGAAAAAGTGCCAGCAGGACTGGAACAAGAGCAAGGTGATGCAGAGCCTCAAAAGGGACTCTCAGAATTGGAAGGAGAAATGCTTTTAGAGGAGGGTGGACTGGATTGTTCACTGAAACTTAAGCAGGTAGAGCTGGTTGACCTGGAAAGCAACCAGGACTCTTCCTCTCTCAGCACAGTCCAGGATGGGCCAGCCCCTGGCAGTGCCATCCTGCAGGCTGTGGACCTCAGCACCGAGTTTCCTCACTGCCAGGCAGAACTGGCTTTTCATGGCTCAGACCCTCAGGCCCAGCATCCGAAATCTCCTTTGGCTGATGCCGTTTCCTCTCAGAGAGAGACACCTAAGTGCTTCTTGGTGTGTAAAACTGTTTCAGAGGGGCATTATAAGGCTGAACCATTTCTGGATAAGATCTCCACAGATTCTTTGCAGGAGGTTGATGCTGGTGCAGCACAGAAGCAAAGCAGCAAAAAAGTGGCACCAGCAACTGATGAGCAGCCTACCTCAGAGGAAGCAGTAGAGGATATGGCTAAACCTTACACTTCTGAAGATGCTAAGGAAAGCATAAGAGCACTCCAGGGTTTGGAAGAGAATATAGAGTCTTCCTCTTCCCATCAGTTGTCTTCCACCTTAATAGATGACAGCCAAATAACTTCACTACAAGCAGAAGGAAACATCGCAGCTCGTGAAACAAGGAATAGCAGCATGGTCAAAGACCAGGGAACAGTAATAGTTCCTAAAGAAAACTCACCCACTTCCAAACACCTTCATCTTGAAGATGATCACAGAAAAACAGAGGATAGACCTGCCTCTCCAGTAGAGAGTGCCTTCCAAGTAAAGGATACTGCTAAACAGCATAAGAAACCAGCACAAGAGGAGGCAGTGTCTGAACTTCAGCTGGAAGAGGAGAAGAAAGAGTGCAAAGAGCAGAATCTGCTGGAAGAAGGAAAATCTTTGGAGCCCAAAGATCAGAAAAACAAGGAACAAAATGAGCAGGAACAACAACTGCAGAGGGAAGAACTCAAACTGGAGGAAGAGCTCAACCTGGAGGCTCTGACAGAGCTTTCAGCTTTCAGGTCAGAGATATCTTCTGTTCCCAGGCATAGTGTGGACTTGTGTGGTCTGGAGACTGTTTTTTTGGCTGAGCAAATGGGATCAGCATTTCCTCCTGAGGAACCTGTCTCTGTGGATCAGCATCCTGGTGAGGATGTAGTGCTGAAAGCTCATGTCACAGAAGCAGGTTCTGGATGTCAGCAACCCACTGTCAGCCCTCTGTCCTCAAATAACCTGAACCCAGCGGGTGAAACTCCAGTGGTCCCTCCACACACATGCCATATCTCTGACCAGGCAGAAGACCTAGAAGACTCTGGCCGCTTTTCCATCGGTGGTCAGGACATTGGAGAAGCTGACTGGGATGACAAGATAAGACTGGGCAGGGAGGATGAGCACAGTGATGGGCATGGAAAGGCTGTCCAGAGGTTTGATAAAAGAGATGCACCGCTCCATGGAGGAGTGGCAGCACCTTCTAGCGCAGAGAACCCAGAGGCTTCTGTTCCAGCACACCCTTCCTCTGGTACCAAGAACTTGGAGCCACCTGATCCCATAGATCCTCATCTCATTACAGAAAATCTGGGAAAAGCTGAGCTTCAGCACTTCATTCCAGCTTTACCCTCAGAGCTCACCTCTGTGGCTTCGACATCTGGCCCACTGCAAGAAGGTGCTAATGGAACAGCCTCTGTGGCCCCTGAGGACTGTCCTGGTGCCAGCCTGAACAAACTGCTAGACTCTGTAAAGAAGCCAGCTAGCCAGGCTGCTTCTCTACACGTGCAGCACCAAACATCAGGGGAAACTGCTATTGTAAGTACTGATCCGGGGGAGGCCAACACTTCCCATGAACTCCTTACTTCTGAGGAAGGTTTTCATGAAGACCTTAGTGGCCCATCTTCTTTCTCTGTAATATACACGAGCTGCCTTCCTCTAGGGGGGAGCCTTCCTGAGGATAGGCAGACTGTGGCTGTCATTGCAGGGCCTCTGGAACCCCCCCAAACACCAGGCAGGACTTCCACTCCCCTGAACCACCCAGAGACAATTCAGCAACCCCCCCCTGAAAAAAGTGCCATTATCCAAGGAAAAGAAATGAGACCAAATGTGGATCATGAAGCACAACAAATGCCTTTACTTGATCAGTCTGACCACAGTTTAAACCAAAAAGAGCCTGGATCCAGAATCTCCAGTGTCCTGAGCACCCTAACTTGGCCCTCTGAAGAAGATACGGTCCTTTCTGAGAACCAGCAAGAACAACCTCTGCCCCATGTGTCCCACTCAAGCCTACCTCTGGTGTCTGAGCCTGATGCCAAACAGCTTCCTCATCCTCCTTCCCATGTCCAAAGCCCCAGTCACGCTCAGGCTGCTGCACTTAATTCAAGTCACCTTGCTCAACCTCCAGCCCTTGAAAGTTACCAGCCGCTGGCTCCTGCACTCTACTCCAGACCACATCTCAACTGTGGTGTGGACAATAATAAGTTACTAGCCATTCACTCTACTATAAGCCATCCTCTCTGGACTGCTGCCTCTGTGTCTGATTCTAACACTGTGGCCTCTGCTTCTGATGGAGAAGATGTAGCAGAGAAAGATGACCTTGTTCCAGTAACTAGAGAGTGGGATCTTGGTGACTCAGGTACCCATGATACAGAGACTTCTGATGACTCAGGGGTCAGTTTGTTGGCCAAAAGCTTTTCTGCTGTTGGAAGTGAAGCGTTGGCTGGCTGCTCTGACACCAGCCCTGAAAGAGCGGACCAGCACATGGATATACAGTGTGGAAAATCCTCACCTGACCACCCTTCTTGGCCCTCACTGGAAGGCCTGATAACATCCACAGACTCCAAGAGTAGAGACTCTGCAGAGCCACTTCCAATGCTAGCATTCACCAATCCAATCCACTTCTTCCAGCTCAGCCCTCCATCACCGCCAACCACCAGAACGACCTGCCAAGAGGAGGAGGTCTCAGGGGAGCTACGATGGGAGCAACAGGCAGGCATCTTTGGTATGGACACAAAGAACATCCAAGCTCCATTGGCAATCACGGAGAAAACAGAAGGTGAGAGGAGGGTCAAGCAAAGGCTGGAAGGAGAAGGAGGACAACACCACTTTGTAGCTCAGCCAAAGGAGGAAATGCCCAGACATTTACCCTTGGAAAAATCATCAAGTTGGCCAGACAAAAAAACAATCAGGGTAGTTGCTCAGGAGCCAGCAGCCATTCAAGAAAACCCAATTAAACGCCGAGTAAAAAGCAAGGACTGGCACCGTCAGGGCCTGAAGAGGGCATCACTACTACCAGATATCTTGCAGGGTGAGTCCTCTCCTCCATTTCCCCCCTCTGTCCCCAACCCCGCCTTATTGCAGATACCAAAAATGTAGGATTAAATTAAACAGGCAGTGTGACAGAAGCATGAGAGCTGAGAGCTCGGTGTTGCTCTTGTGCCTTTGTGGTAATGCTCCTTGCTCCAGCCCTGTAGCCCCCTTGCTGTCCTGCCCCAAGCTCCCCCCTCCCAGCTCTCCCCCAGCATCTCTCTGCTGCCCTGGAACCAGTGCATCCTGCTTGTTCTCCTGAGTAGGGCTGCGCTCTGGGGCTCAGTCCCCTCATTTCACACTAACACCTGCAACAGAGAGCTTATCTCACTTCACAGATCCCTCGCCCCTCGACTTCGCATCCCCTTTCTCTTCTTGTCCCTTCTCCATGTTTAGTCATCTGTCACCCTTCTTCAGTAATGCAGGCTGTTTTGGCCTACCTGCAGGAATGAGTTTCTTGGTGGGGCTCAGTGCAGAGCTGCTGCTTGTCATCTCTGCTGCCATCACATGGCCGTTGCATTCTGCTGCACTTGTAGCAGCCCATTTCCAAGCAGTGAGGAAAACGTATGCGCACATCCTCAGTAGCAGGTATCTGTTACTACATGTTTTAGTTCCTTGTGTGTTTGCTACCTCCCTTTATTTTGCAACCAACACCTTTAGGTTCCAATCTGACCTTCTGAAAGGGATGATCTTCCTGAGAATGTAGGATTTGAGATTACAGATAAGAATGCAAATCTGTCAAATCCAAGGTCCCAACTTGCACAGAAGCCAAATTGCTGATGTCACAAAAGAAAAACATGCATCTCCTGTAATGCAGCTCATTCAGATAGTACTTACTGTCAAGATACATGTCTGTTCTTTATTATATCTTACATGACCTTTAAACATACTTGCTGCTTCTCAGTTCTTAGTTTATTTTCCAAGCTCCACAACATGCTGGATTTTTGGCACAGAGGAAAAGGAGGGGAGCATGGAGGGATGTAAAAGGTTTGGCAGCACTCGAGTCAAGATTTGTTCATGTGTTTGACCTGTAAATTCTTGGTTCCAAATTCTAAAACATTCAAGGCAACAGTACTGTCTTTCCCCTGACCCATTCTTGCAGCTCAGTCTTTGGGCTTTCTTCCTTCTTCTGCTTTCAGTGAATTTTATATAGAATTTCTTCACACCTTATTTGATTAAATCCCTCACAAAACAAAAGAAAAATCCACACTTTCCCCATTTTACATAAACGGGAGATGACTCAAACAGCAGTTTGTGAATGCTCACATAGTACATAAATGTGAGAATTGGATTACAGTGTTACATCCCTTCTGAGACTCTTCACAGAAGTGACTGTTGGATGTCCAGCATTTCTGCCCCAGAAGTCACCGAGAGTTTTTGGGGGCTCAATGTCCACAAAAGAAGGTCTAAGACTTTCAGATGTGACTAGTGACTTTGGGTCCATTGATCATCCGATGGCTGGCCCAAATTGCTGAAAGGGGAAAGGCAGCACCAAACAGGGCCCGCAGGCAGTGTCTTCGCGTGGGCAACTTGAGAGGGAATCTCTTAAGAGTTCCTGTCATCGCTGAAAGCGTCAGCCTTTTTCTTTGTATGAAAAGCAAACATGGCTAAGTAACAGATGTAAAGTGTAAGTAGTGTCAAGGATTATTAAAACCAGAATGTTTCTGACCCAGGAGTAAAGGTCAGGAGGGCACCTGTACTCCAACCCAAGACCACCACTTAGGTGGGGTGTAAGTAAGTGGTATCTGTATCATTTGGATTGTAGCTTGACTCTAAAAATGGACTTACTCTTTACTTTCTGTTTGTCTTATATGCAGAAATTCCTTCTGTTCATTCAGAGGAAGAAGCTCACAAGGCACACAGGGAACCACCAGTCAGTTCAGAAACAGTTATATTGCGGTAAGTCTCTCAAAGGCCCCTTAAAATTTTTCCCCATCCCTGTGTAGCACAGACACCTGATGCTCCCCATTGTTCCAGAGGGACCAAAGATGATGATAAGGAGTAGAAAACTGTAATAAAATGATTTAGGCCTGTGTTTCAGTCTGTGCCCTCTGGGAGAGGATCCCATTGCAACAGAAGTATTTCTGTCCCTTTAGGACAGTGTTTCCATTAAGCCAAACTTTGTTCTTTGTGAAGTAAAGCATGTGGAGCTTGAGCTTGTTGGAAAGAGAGGTCCTTGCTGTTACAGATCTGTTGCTAAGATTTGGATAAGCCATCTCTGGTGCTGTGCTCTTCATTCACTCTTTGTTTGCAAATCGTTATTCCCTGACAGAGAGAAGAAACCTGCAGACGCAATGGAGAACTTCAAACGCCGGCACTCCAGATTGATCAACTCCTGTAAGTACCTTCTGCCTGAAGTGCTGTGGCAGACCCCTCTCCTCCGTCCTCTCTCACCCTTGCAGTGAGCACAAAGGAGAGGGGCTCCTGCCACACGGTAGCAAGGAGGGAGCGGAGCATTAGAGAGCAGTGTTCAGTGGAGGCAGTGAAACCAGAGTCCTGCAGTACACTCAGGCAGCTGGTCAGCTTTGCTTATAGGAGATGCATGTGGTCTAATGTATTCAGTTGTCCTAATGTGAAACAGTAACAGAGTTTTCTTCAGATTGAAGCAGAGGGCGAGTAGCTGCTATAGAAAGTATAAATGTATATGCCTCTCTTCACAGCAAGATTGCTGTATCAGGAGTACAGTGATGTGGTTCTGAACAAGGCCATTCAAAACCAGAAGAGAGTGGATTCTTTCACAGAGGATATAGAGTCGAGTTTCCCAAGCTCCCCCAGGCTACGGAGGAAAGTGCTGTCTCCCCAGGACTCATATTTGCAACGTCTGTCAGTCTCATCTAACGCGTCCCTCTGGCAGGACATCCCCATGATACGGGGCAGCAGAATGCTACTCAATATGTCCCGTGATGAGCAGAAGCTGCAAGAGGTAACGGACAGATGTAATAAGGTAGATCGGTGGTCTGTAGTCAAGAAAGAGTCCCCAGAAGGGTGGTTAAAATGGAGAGCAAAAATTCTGGTGTGGGAATGCAGGTGGTTGAATGCAGAGGTCACCTCTACTCATGTAGGCAGTATGGGGATGTGGTACCAGTGCTTGTGAAGTAGCACAGCGCTGAATTGTAGAGAAAAGGAGCACTGAAGGATGGACTCTGGACCATATCAGTAACTTCATGAAAACAGACATGGGGAAACTGGAACAAGATAAAACAAGGAATTTTGAGCATGCTCAATGCAAAAGAGAATATTAAAGTAGAAGACTTCCAGCATTCTCCTACACATAAGCTTATGAGAGATGCTAATAAAACCACAGTGAATTGTCGTTCCTGTGGTAGAGTGTGAGTTTACCAAATTGACCTGTCTGAGCTGCAGGGCTGAGAGGAAACAGGAGGACATATGGGTTCAGCAAAATGGTACATAGAGAAACTGGGTAAGGAAAATGAGAGGAACTGAGAAGTGGATGGGAGGACCCAGAGAGAGAAGCGAAAACAACAGCATGGGAAATGTGACGAAGGAGAAAAACGTGAGTGACGTGGATGCTGGAAAATTTATGGGAGCATGTAAAACAGGGAACCTAGTGAAATTGGAGTTGAGGGGGAATAAAAAGGAGAATGAGAGCAGGTAGCTATTTTTCTTTTAAGTCATACCACAAGCCTGTCTTCTAAAGAAAGAAAGACTATATGTAATGACATGCTTGCCCTTCATTCCTAAAGCCTCTCTTCTGTAATTACACACTACTTACATCATGTACTGGGTGGTTTTCTTGCTTTGCCCCTGCCTCCTCTCCATGAGATTCCTCACAGACTTAGGTAGTCTAGTGATGCTGTGCTCCTTTGTTTTATTTCTCAAGGCCAAGTTTGAGTTGATAATGTCTGAGGCTTCATACCTGCGCAGTTTAAATGTGGCAGTGGATCACTTCCAGCGATCAGCAGAGCTCCAGGCAATGCTCACCAATCAAGAGCGTCAGTGGCTTTTCTCCCGCCTTCATGATGTACGCGATGTCAGCGCCAGGTGAGATATGGCCCTTTGCTTCCAGGGCTAACACCCTCCATGAAGCACAGACACAGCCCGTCATTTCCGTCAATAACATCTCTCACTCCTGTTCTGCATGTTCACTGATCTTCAAGGTAGATACACAAACACAGCACTTTGTGATTGCATACCAACACTGCCCTGAAAGGAACACTCACCTTTTTAGGTGACAGGGCAGTGTAAATCTTGGTGTTAAGTCCCAGATATTATAGCACAATTGTGCACAGAGCTCATTGTAGGAGATCAGAATGTTCAAAATCCCACTGTAGCCATGTGCTATTGGCTTCAACTACCACTACACTTGACTAGCTCAAACCAAATGCAGCTCCTGCCAAATACAAGACAAAAGAAGCAGCTGCATGAGACCTGACCAAAAAAAAAAAAAGAGGGAAAAAAAAAAGTAAGTTACAGCCATCACTTGACAGAACCTAATGTGAATCAATTGAGCATAAGTCATAAAATGTAGACATGACCCCACATGCAAAGAATCCTGTATGCTGTAGGATTCTGTTCTGCTTTTCTCCTGCAAGGTTTGGCTACATATATTGCTAAGCTAGTATGGTTTGCTGCTACCTTTTCCATTTCTACTAGTGGAATTATTCTGGTGATGTCTTAATTTTCAGTTGTTTCCTGACCATGCCTCTCAAGAACAGAGGTCTTTCCTTGCTGATATCTAGCCCTAAATTGTCATCGTACAGGCATTATGCTTTCTTTAGAACTAAAGAGCTGTCTTGTGCTTATATGTGGGCTGTCAGGATTTTAGAGGACTGAGGCCATTCCAGCTTTATTAAATGACACTGATATTTCCTTCTCCTTTTATGGCACCACAACCATGTGCTGCAGTTTCCTCTTTGACTTGGAGGAGAAATTTGAGGAGGACATGTTCACCTTCCATGTGTGTGATGTGGCTCTGAAACATGCCCCTGAGTTCCGCAGGGTGTATCTACCATATGTAACAAACCAGACATATCAGGAGCAAACCTTCCAGCGGTTACTGTAAGTTTTCTCATTTTTTGCACCTTTCTCCCCCTTACTTCCTTGCTGCATCTTGAATATTCACTCTTTCAAATGATGGGGAATGCTGCAGGTACAGGCTGTTGGCCAGTGCTCACTACACCCCCAGAAGAACAGGCAGGAACCTTCTTCAATTTAGTGGCATTTGGGACAGCAGGACAGAGCTGCATAGCATAGCATTGGAAAGGGAATGAATAATTAATATCCGATTCTGTTGCAGGCTGTTCTCTCTGTCTACCCTCTACTGAAGAGAGCAAAAAAGACTGTCCTGGATAATGGTTTTCAGTCTGTGGTTTTCAGACTACTAAGAACTGGAAAGTGATAATTTCAAGTGGAACTTCCAACCTCAACCATTTTGTGATTTCTGTAATTAAGAAAAATATGGCTGCTGTCAGTAAGCTTCAACTTGCTACCCAGGAGTCTTAAAAATGGATTGAAAATCCTGGGGCCAGAGAACACTGTTGGTCTCTCTTGCTCTGGGTGGTGGAGTGGAACATCTCTTGCCCTCCTCTTCTGTACCCAGTGGCACAACCAAGCATTAATCAGGCATGGGCCTGGTCCTGAGCAAGGTTTCCTTGCCACTTCTGCACTGCTTCCCTTTGTAACAACTCAGTTCCAGTGAAGCTACAGTGATTCCAGGAGAAGACACTGTTCCCAACAGGCTATTCAGGCACTGTCTGTGGGTGCTGCTGACGGGGAGAGATCTAGTCTCGCAATTGATTCCCTTCAGGGAAGGCTCAGTTTCACACAGAAAGGACCTCAAGGATATTGTCTAGGGCACGGTCTACTGGGCTTACAACCTTTTTCCCCATCTCTTCAAGGATATGGATGGGATTGGCTATTCTGGTGGCCAGTGCCACTCTCATACCATTAGCCTTTTTATCTGCCACAGCCCAACGTGGAAAACTGGATGGCAGTGGCTGTGTCTAAGAGGGTAAAAGAGACATTAGGGGAGAAGGCAGCTTCTCTCAGGAGTAGCAAGAGGGGAGGCAGCTGTTTCCAGACCCTGAACACAGCCCCTGGAGCTGGACTGTTCAGTGTAAGGAAAGAATACAAACCACCACTGTGTCTGTGAAAGATGCCCTACTGATAGAGGGGAATTGAAACGTAGATGTTACTTCTGGCTTTTATACCAGAGGGCTGTGGCAGAAAGAGGAAAGATATAATAATAGTTGTACTGCTGTCTTATAGCTGTTAGAAGCCCATACTTGCTCTTCATCAGCGGAGTGGCGTGGTTTCTTGACATCTCTTGCCCCAGGGACAAAACCTGACTGTTGGGACTACTCCAGCACTCAGCACTCACTGAAATCTGATACTAAGAAGACTATTTGCTCTGATGCCTCGATGTCTTCTTTCTTTACCGCTCCCACAGAAATGGAAATGCAGGGTTCCAGCAAGTCCTAGAGAGACTGGAAAGTGATCCAGTGTGCCAGCGGCTCTCACTTAAATCCTTCCTCATCCTCCCCTTCCAGCGCATCACTCGACTCAAACTCCTTCTACAGGTAATTGTGTTGATGCTCTGCTTTCCTACAGTTTCTCTCAAGCTGACCCTTCCTCAAGTGTGAAAGTCATATAAATATGAGCTAGCTCCAAGCACTGGGTGGACGGACTGCATACAGCCCTTCATGCTGTATCTGTGACAAGTTTGGCAAGATGTTCTAAAGCCACTCTGTTGCGTATATTGTGAATAATGCCTTTGCAAAAACAAACCCGTTTGTCATTGTACAAATGCTTGCTATGCATTAGACCAGAACCATGAGTTGGATATGATAGCCTGTGTGAGGCAATGCAGTTTGTATACTGATTAGGACTTTGTTGCAACACTACTTCAATTATACTGCAATAGATAATTTATGGAGTCTTCTCAGAACATGTTGGTTTACATTTTATTGAACTTTTTTGGCTTCCTGCTAGGAAAACAAAGCAAGGGTTCCTTGGCTGCCCTCTGGAAGGCAGCCTGTCTCTACTCTTTGCCTGCAACATTGACAAATAGGAGCCTTCCAGACAGGGAATAAGCAAGTCCCTAATGAATTAGTTTTGAGCTCTTTTAATGAAATTCTTCTTTTTGAGTATTTGAGCTTTTTTTTGATAGGAGAATAGGAGTATCAGGCAAAGAACAATTCTGTGCGTAAGGCCATTTGTGGTTCCATTAGTGGTTGCTTCCTATGCCATGTAACTTGTACGTGATAGTTAATAGGATTTAGATTTTCAAGGATGCCCTGTTCAATGCAGCTTATCAGTGACATTCTGCATCTCAAATTTCTGGCCTTGTTATCTCCACATCTCATCACCTACTACTGCTTTAGTTTCCACTGAGGCTGGCATCTTGGTGTTTCCTTGTTTCTCCTACCCCTTCCAGATACATACGTCCAGCTTTCCCTGTTTGCATTATGAAAAACATCTTTTCTCACACAGAATATCCTGAAGAGAACTCGGCCTGGGTCTGAGGAGGAAGTGCAAGCAACGCAGGCCTATGATGCACTTGAAAAGGTAAGGCCATCAACCCGTTCTGCAGCCCTCCAGAAAGGGACCTGGGGGTTTTGGTGGATGGTACCCTCAATACAAGTCAACAATGTGCCCTGGCAGCCAAAAGGGCCAACTGTATCCTGGGGTGCATTAACCGCTTGAAAGAAGTGATTGTCCTGCTACACTCAGCGGTGGTGAGGCCGCACCTCGAGTACTGTGTGCGGTTTTGGGCTCCACAGTATAAGAAGGATGTAAAAATGTCAGAATGTGTCCAAAGGAGGACAACAAAGGTGGTGAAAGGACTAGAAGGCAAGACTTGGGAACGGCTGAGGATACTAGGTTTGCTCAGCTTAGAGGAGACTGAGGGGTGACCTCATTGCTGTCTACAACTTCCTCATAAGGGGGAGCAGAGAGGGAGGTGCTGATCTCTTCTCTCTGGACACGAGGGAATGGCTTAAAGCTGTGTCAGAGGATGTTTAGATTTGATATTAGGAAAAAGCTCTTCACTGAGAGGGTGGTCAAGCATTGGAACAAGCTCCCCAGGGAAATGGTCATGGCCCCAGGCCTGACAGTATTCAAGCCTGACTGTTAGGTATATAGTTTAACTTCTTGTTTGCCCGGTGTGGAGTCAGGAGTTGAACTCTATGATCCTCATGGGTCCCTTCCAACTCAGGATATTCTGTGATTCTCCACAGCCATGTTGCATCACACAGCTGCAGGGCACTGAAGTGGCCCAGTCCTTTTCATTGATCCTCATCCTTGTCGAAGGCCCTTGTCATTGATCCTCATGAGTAACAAATTAGTGTGTTCATGTGACTCTCCTGCATGTGCAGGGGTTGCTGTGAGCAGAAAACACTGAAGCAGGAGCCAGCTGGGATGCGACTGAACCTGCACCAATGATAACAAACTACTTTTTTCAGGACTCGCTCTTTCCAATTTCCTAACCACCATTTCACCTTTGTGTTCCTTACCTTTGTCTCTAACTAGTGATCAACTCTCACACTAGCCCCTGCAAGAAAATCTTGCTTTAAAAAAAAGAAAGCATGGCAAGACATGACTGTACTCTTGCATCCCTTCCTCTATCCTGTTTTATTACAGAGACCAGATTTAAAGTCTTCTGGGACAACTTATCTAAAATGTGTACAGCATCATAAGGTAGACTTGTTCCTAGCTAGCTCCTGTTCTGTCTAGTGATGATTTGACCTTCTTGGAGTGTCGCTCCCTTTCTTACAATATCTCCCCTGTTCTCCACCACAAACCTAAGGACCAGTTCAACATGATGCGTACCTCCTTAAAGCTCTTAGGACTGCACCTGTGTGCTGCACTGCAGTCTGAGGTGGGTGGGCAAAAGTTACACACTGAAGTCCTTAGACTCCAGCTGTATTCAAGTCAGCATTATCTCTGTGATGCTGTTATGTGGCTGCCCTGTATGACCTCAGGCAGCTACATAGGCAGCTTACAGGCTGAAGTACCTCTGTTTCATTGTGTCCTGTCCTCACAGGTACTGGTAACAAGCTCTGGGTTGTGGAAAATCGGGGCTGATGTTTATCTAATCAGCCTCCTGTGTTTACAGTGGAGCATCTACTAAGAGCTGCTTCCAAATGACCAGCAATTCAACCTTTGTCACCTGAGAGAGATGTCTCTAGTATTCCCCCCAGTATCCCAAAGTTAAAACGATACTTATCACAGAGACTTCATCTAAACATTATCTTCCTTAAGAAAGAAGGATGATCATTGTAGGTATGGAGAAGTTTACTATGCTCGCCTGGAAAAACACTTTTTTTGCAGGAGGATGCCTAAAGAATTGTCACTTACGCTGACTCTTGAGTGGCTCCTGGAAGTAGTACTGATCCCACCAGGTACTTCTGCTTCCACCTCACTGATCGTCTGTTTTCCTCTGCAGCTCATCAAGGATTGCAATGAAAATGTCCAGCGCATGAAGAGCACTGAAGAGCTGATCTACCTCAGCCAGAAGATTGAATTTGAGTGCAAGGTGAGCTCGTCCAATCCCTTGGCCTTGCTCTAGCCTAACATATTTTCTCTCTTTCCTCACAAAGTCACTTCCACTTACTTTTTGTTTTCCTCTCCAATATACACAGAACTGATGAACCAGAATATCATACACAAGTCAGCTCTTCATCAGTGCTTCCCTTGCCCAATCGTTTGTGTCAGCCTTCAGCTGAAGGTGCCTACAGTGACTTATGCCTGTCCAGTTGGAGAGGTGAAAGCACACTTCCTCTAGAGAAAGGCGAAAATGCAGATCCGAAACTCATGGATACTGATTTCCTTGTACGTGCTTGACATAAATGTTTATTTCTGTCTTGCAGATATTCCCACTCATCTCACAGTCAAGGCGACTTGTGAAGTGTGGTGAGTTGACAGCACTGGACTTCAGCACCCTGAGTCCAAAATGGAAAGTCACCACTCGTCCCATCTACCTACATCTTTTCAATGACTGTCTGCTCTTGTCTCGGCCGAAGGAGTGAGTGCTTCAACACAATTCTTGCTGCCCCTTCTAAAATACCTGTCTCTTTCTGGGTCTGTGCTTTGGTGAAAGAGTCCTTTCCCTCTGCCTGCCAGCAAGTGGCAGCATTTGTCAAGTCACTCTCCTAACCCTACATTATGTGAGTATCATGCAAGTATGTGGAATCTGATAGTCCCAACTCTTAATCACAACATATGCTAATATAATAAGATATCTTCTGGTCCCTAGTGCCACACTTTTATTCTGTCTTTCCATCTCAGTAATGTGAAACACTTTAATAATAACAACTTATTCTAGTTTTACTTGGTAAAAAATTTCTTTTTGAAGGACAGTATGAAGATTAGTGAATATGCAAATCACTGGTTTGTTAAGAAACTAAGAGAGTTGTTGGTTGGTTGTGTTGGGGTTTTGGGGACATGGTTTCTTTTTAAGCTGTAAGCTATCAGATAAAATTCTGACAGGACAGAGCTTAGTATTTCTACCCTTTTCAGTAAGTCCCCTCTCTCTTCTTTGGCCTTCTGAGACTTCTAGCAAGAACAAAGCTTAAGGTGCCTAGAGCAGATGAAGACTCATTAAAAGCTTTTTGCTTTCCCGACATCAGAAAACAACATGGACTCGCTTTTGTAACCCTCATCACCTTAAAACTCACAACTTGTTTTGTTCCTCCTCTTTACTTGCAGGGGTGGACGTTTTGTTGTGTTTGATCATGCTGCCTTCTCAGATGTGCGTGGGGAGAAGTGCGAGATGAAACTGCATGGAACAAACAAAAATGTTTTCCGTCTCTTTCTACTTCAGAATTACCAGGGAAAGAGAGTGGAGTTTTTGTTTCGTACAGAGACACAGTAAGAGCTCAAGGTTACCCTCAGTATAACCTGTTACCATAGCCAGACACTTCTTAGGAGCCTGATGCTTGTCCCTCAGCTACCCAAATTCTGAAATATCAAATGCAGCTGCTGAGCAGAGGACTTGAAAAACATCCTCTTGCCATAACAAGCCCCTAATGAACCACCTTGCTCCTCTCTCATCATAGCTGCTCATACAGTACTACCATGTTATGTCATGCCATCAGCCTCCAACAATGGGAGTTTTTGCCTTTTCCCATCCCCTTTCTCCACTTCCACTCTGTCTGCTTCCCCTAAGTACCACCTCCCTGACCCTGCTGTGAGCAAACCTGTACACACACCCCCCATTTCCCATCACCGGACTGCTATCCCTCACATTGAATCCTGACACCTATCTGGTGATGTTTTCCAGCAGTGAGAAGCTGAGGTGGATCTCTGCTTTGGCTCCTCCGCGAGGAGAACCGGACCTCCTGGAATGCCCTGGTGAGGCTGCTCTGCTACTACAGCAATGGGGTGGGCTGGCTCAGAGGAGTTGGAGTCACTGTGAGGTGGAACATCCCAAAAATGACTCCAAGGCAGAATACTTGCCTTTTTGTAAATAAAGATGATGCTCACTGGGCTTTCCCTCAGTGCCAGGTTCTGCCAGTTATTTTATCTATTTTTACTCCTCATATTAGGTAGAAGACCTGTAGTCCCTCCTCCAGTTCTCTGCTCTTTAGTGTTTGGGCAGTCCCTTATCCCCTACCTCCTCTGGGGCTGACACACACAGGTTTACAGTTGCTTTCTAGTATAACATTATGATTTTTCCTCCCCTTTAGATGCACCACAGGTTCAATGCATAAAGACTTACAAGGCTCGGGAAAATGATGAACTGGCTTTGGAGAAAGCAGATATCATCATGGTTATGCAGTACAGCAATGATGGTGAGCAGAATGAACAATGGCTACCTTAAATTACGGGTAGGAAGTTACTCTAGTACTGTAAAGCCTTAACACTACAGTCAGGCTTTAGAAGGAGCCTCTCGTTTGTGATTTTTGGATTGAGAGGATGAAGAGACTCTTCATCTTCATTAAGACACTTTATTTGGAAGCTGAAAGGGAGTCTTTTTTTTTGATCTTAGGGCTTTGTTGGGGGGGGCTTTTGGGGAAGAATGAAAAAACATTTGACTATTTTGTCTCATGTTGTGCTTTTCCCCACACGGCAGGATGGATGGAAGGAGTAAAACTTTCAGACCGGGAGAGAGGCTGGTTCCCCTCGGAACATGTGGAACTAATCTCCAGCAAACATGCGCGACAGAAGAACCTGAAGGAGGAACAACGTGTGAAGAATGCCAAGCAGCAGGTCTTCTGCAAGAAATAAGACTCTACTTTGTTTGGACCTGTACAGTCTCCCTGCCATGGGGAAACCATCTTTTTTCTATTGTGCCTCAGAAGAAACACCTCTGCAAAGAGCATAACACAGCACTTTGACAGAACTGGGTGCTTTTTGCCAAAGAAAGCGGGAATTCAATCAGGAAAAATCATTCACTTCCTGTGTGTCACCAGGACTACGGCAGCAGTAGGAGGAAAAAAAGTTGCATGTATTGCTTGCTTTGTGGTAATAGGGAGGGACTTTACTCGGACAGAGGTCTGGGATCTGGACTTCGGAAAATATATTCCTGGTTTTGCCACTGACAAGTTGCAGGACCTTGGGCAAGTCACTTCAGAATTCTGCCTCAGTTTTCCCATCTGTGAAATGGGGGTAAACTTACCTACCTCACTGGATGTTGTGAGGCTAAATTCACTAGTATTAGCATACTAAGAGCTTTGAGTTCCTGAGAAGGAAGGTGCTAAGTGCAAAGCACAATAGACTTGAGACTCTTCCATTTGAATATCCTCTTGATATCTTGATGGTATTGATCTCCATAGTGTAATTTCCACTTAGAACAATTTATCTATTTGATTGTGCAAGTCTACTGGTTTTTAGATAGGCAAGTATTTCATTGTACCTAAATTTAACTCGGTCTTGGCATACTGTTAAGAGTCCTTGACAGCATTAGAAAATCCACTGGAGTTAAGCAAAGTTTTTGGAAGCCACTGTGATGATTTCCCCCACCTTAAGAGGTATCAAGCTGCAGAATCTGTTTCACAAAGGTCACCTCTCTTCTGAACAAGTGTCCCAATAAGCCATCTGAAATGACTCTTTTTTACTCTGCCTCGCACTCAAAGTAGAACAGTGACTTTTGATAAAGATTTTTATTTCATGTTGGTACATGCCCTGTACAAAATAACCATGACTAGGCATATGCAATGAAGTGGCACTTTCCTGCTGCTCTTAATTTGATAGCTGATGTGGTATTGCATGCACCATTTTGCACACTTATAGAAAACACTGAGATATTTAGCCACTGTAGATAAAGTCAAAATATGTACCAGGGACTTTGTTCTTTTTTAGAACTCTCTGGTTTTAAGTCCAGTTTACATGCAGTCCTGCTTTTGTGCAGAACCTGTCTATTTGAGGATATGCCTTCAACTGTAAAATACTGTTTCTATGTTAACGTGTTTGCGTTCAGTTCAGTCAATGCAAGATCAAGGGAAAGAATCAATACACCAAAGAAAGCAACGTGTAGCCTTCTTGTGTTTAATATATTTGAAGAATTAGTTATCTTCATTTCTCCAGCTTTCTGTCTCTGTAACATTCTGCCTTTAATTCCCATTTACCTTGTATCTAGTATAGCTTATTACAGCCTATTTATATCAATAATTTTAGCTGGATTAAAAAAAAAAAAAAGTTGCTTTTAGTCCTAATAAACTCATGCACTTCTCCAGTTAAACAACTTTCTGCTTTCCTGTTACTTAGGTTTTCATCTCAGATATAAGTAATTCAATTTTTACTGAATATATATTCAGTATTTTCATTATTTTTTCCATAGAACTCTCCTTTCAAAGTGAATATTAATTACAAATAGCTATACTTAGCTGAGGCAGTGAAGAAAGCTTGCTTTACCAGCCATGCTGTAGGATTCTTCAGAGTGTTATCACCAGCCCTGAAGTGACTGCTGCTGCAGGTTCCATAGTGGTGCTAGTCATCAGTATATCAAGGTAAGCTAAAGGGATGACCAACAGAAGGTGGAAGTCCAGTCCACTATACCAGTAAGACAGGATGCAATTATTCAGTTGTCTTTTAATCTCTGGTCCAGACTACAGTCTGTCTACATGTTTTTTCCCTAGAAGAACTGAAGCTGGTCACTAGCTAAGAACGAAAGCAAAGCCCTACCTCAAACTAAAATAAGTGACATAAGAAGACTTACAATCCTCAACAAGACCCATGAATGTTCAGAGATCTAAAACACCTGCTTGTCCCAAGCTGTCATGAATTTATGCAATACATAAGTCATCAGGTTCACCAGTGTCTCAGCTGGGATACAGAACACTGCCATAGGATCAATTCAGTAAGTGCCTGTGTAAGGTCATCTTACGTAAAGAGTCTGAGGGTCCCACATCCATATCAGCTTCATCTTTGCTACTTGTATCATGAGGATGCAGGCCATAGGTACTGCTGTTCTAAACCAGAGGTCATCTTGTTAAACATTTTAAAAGTCAAGAATTTTTTACTCTTTCAACTTCCACCCTCAAAAACAAGCAGGCATATTGTTCATTAGGATCTCCAAAGGTGGTTTCTATGTTGAATTCCATATGTTCTTGTTGAGATAGGAAACTTCAAGGCCACTGTTGTGACTGACAGGACTTCTATGCTGTCTAACTAGTTGTATCAAAGGCTAACTTCTCCCTGTCGCAGGTCCAGCCTTTATTTCCTGTTGTCAGGTTTTTGTAAGTTTAGGAACATTTAAAGGTCAGCTTATGCTTCTAAGAATAAGTGTTTATACCCTGGTTTACTTTGATTTCTTACATTTCAGATAGGCCTCAACTTCTTACTATTTAGTTACATTTTTAGCCCCAGCACCATCCTGTCACAAAAATCCATAAACAAATATGCACTGAATTGCTTCATGCTTTTGAAGCTGATTAACAGCTCCTTGGTTTGTACAAACTTAATCAAACTTGTACAATATCACTTAAAACTGCACATTCAGGAGGCAGGACTCAAGTTGACAAGAGTATCTGCTGTGTCCTATTACAGTCTTAATTATGAGTCAAGATGTCTCCCTACATTATCTAATGTGGATTACCCAATTTCCCAGAAAATCACTATTAAACAGACATAGAAGCGTAGAGTTTGCCAGCCAAATCCCTATACATTGCTAGTCAGATCCCCAAAGAAAGTCCACAGAATGGGAACACTGTATGTGAGATGCCAGTGTATCTTAAACAGCTGGCTGTAAATTGAATTAGAAGAAACCATCATCCTCCACAGGAACCTGTGGAAACTGACACATAGTGTATCTGGACAAAAGAAATTTAGTATTTCTATACTGAAAAAAAATGAAAGACAACCTTTAGAGGGCAGTTACACTCATTTCTCTTTGTGTTAGGAACAGCAATGAAATACAAGCACAAACTACATTTAAAAAGTTTTATTGAGAATCTGAGAAATTTGTGGTTATGTCTGAAAATCAAGTGTTATGACTGCTGTCATTTTTTCATATAAAAAAGTATAAAATATATATAAATATATAAAAATACATATTTCGCTCAACAAAAAAGGTCACAGCCCTGGAGACCTATGTTGGTCTCTCCTAAAGGAAAATAAATGAAAGCATTCTCCACAGTTCTTATTTCCTTTCACAATACAAGAAAAAGCTGACAGTAGGACGAGTTCAGTAAATAAACACAACTTTGCTCAGAAATGAGCCTCTAAAGCAGTTATTGATTTTTATCTTTGAGCTTTTATCTAATATTGAGGAGATCCCATCCCCTCTAAGATCAGAGTTGTTTTGTCAGCTGAATGCTGCTAACAAATTAAATGCCATTTTAGCTGCAATAACATTCCAGCATGCCTTACAGTTGGTGGCTGAACCAGGTGCACTGTTAGACTAATTATAGTGTCACCAAAATGCTGGCACACGTGCTTCAGTTTACACTCATTTAACATAATGAAACTACTCTCAGGTGAAAGCATCTGCAGAAGCAGGACTTTTGATGCTAGAGAAAACCTTGAAACAAAGGCAGGGCATATGGGGAAAGACACAGTAGGAGAACGGTGCCATGCCAGCAATGAGATACTGAGCCAATGACCCAAGATGAGGATGTTCTGTCTTGGTGCAGCAGAACTCAATTAAGCAAATCACATTCTTCCAGCAATCACTGTCTTTGCTGTTTGCAGACACGTAAGTTGTGTTTACAGCCGGCTGCGCTTCACTTGGTGGTTAGGAAAGCTGTACACAGAGGATGCAGGAACAGAGGGCTTGGTTTCTGGAAGCACCGCGACCCAAGTTGCAGCACAAGACTCTCCATGAACTGCACGTGAAAAGAAAGAAGTCGGAAAAGCCGGGCTTAGTTCACTCCTACCCTCCATCTCGTGTAAACACCTGCAAGTGTACAAAGCTGGTTTAAATGTTACCTGGGCGGATGACAACGCTTGTAGTAGTGTGAGACCACCAACTGCCTGGTACCATGCTACCAGGAGCCTTGTTTTTTCTAAGAATTGTTAAGTATTGAAAGGAAGCAAAATTACAGCACCTGAAAGTCAAGAAGTGCCGTTTATTTCTTGCAGCTGCTAGTTTATGGAGAATCGGAAGCAGCGCTGAACAACTGCACCCGCAGCGCATAAAAAACCCGAATCTGTCTTCCTGCCAGCCGGCAAGGAAAGATAACGAGGTTCATCTCGTTCACGTTACACGGTCCAATCTTGCAACATCTGGGTTTCCAAGGCGTGCTACAAGCGACAGGCCTGCTCCTCACGGGAGCTGACGACGCACGGTCTCCCCGGTGTCCTCAGATCCCCCAGAAAACTCCTCCGTGCCCTCCTGTGGGGAGACAGCTTTCTCCCCGCTCGCAGACCGGCCTCCCCTCCCCTGCGGCCCCCCGCTCCCACGCCGCGGGGGAGGACAGGCGGTTCCCGGCCGAAGATGGCTCCCCCGGACGCCTGAGGGGAGGACAGAAGGAGAGCGGGGCGGGCGGGAAGGCTGCGGCCCCGTTACCTGCGGGTGCGGCTGGGGGAGCCCGCCTCTGCCGCTCCCCGAGGGAGGTCGGTCGGGCAGGCAGGCAGCCTCGGCCCCGCTTTCCCCCGAGGGGGCCCAGGTGGCCTTGATGAGGCGGCCGGGGCCGGCGGACCGCACTCGGCGCGGGGCATTAACCGGGCCGGGTCGGACGCGCCGCCGAGCCGGCATGGACGGGGCGGGCGCGGAGGAGGAGGAGGAGGAGCGGGCGCCCGAAGGGCCGGGTAAGGGCCGGGGCGCCGGCTCTCATTAATGACCCGGGGGGAGGCACCCGGCAACGAGCCTAATGAGCATCCCCGGTGGGGGATAACGGCCCCGTCGCCTCCTCCGGGCCCGCCGGGCGGGCTGGGGCAGCGAGGGCCGGCGGCCATTAGCCCCTGCCTCCCCTCCCCGCCTTGGGTTGGGGGCCCCGCGTTAGGCTGGCCCCGGGGGGGGGAAGCCGCCATTTTGCCCAGGGTGCCTTGGGGGATTTGGGGCGAGGGGCTGCTGCTCGGCCCGCTGCCTGTGTGGCCCTCGTCTCACCTGGCTCTTTTAGAAAAGGGTCGGGAGCGGGTGGCCCTCTTCCCTTCGTATCGCACTGAGGGGTTCCTGCTGCCTCTGGGTTTCTAGGCTGCTGGCACCTGCCACCTCCCCCCGCTGTCCGGTTTTCCTCCTCCTTGTCTGAGCTTGCGTGGGCGCACCTGTGAAGCTCGTGTTTTTCCTTGTGCGTGCGCTCAGGTTGCTTTGTACCAAACGCTCGAAACACCCATAAAAAATCTCACTGTTGCTGTGCAGGTGGTTACCTTGTTCCAAGAAATGTCTGAGGAGGTGGTTGTGAGAAGGAAAAGAGGACTTGGCTTCTTGCTTGTCCACCTTCAGCAGCTCAGGCGTTCCAGACTCTATATGATGTTCCCAGTCAGTTAAAATCCCTTCTGTTTAAGGTTATGTTTATCTAAAAGTGGGACAAAGCGATGTTCAGTCTGTTCTCTTGTCATACGAACGATGGGAGAAAGGACTGGGTTGGCAACTCCCTCTTTGTTACTAGGAAGGCCTGTCTTTCTCTCCAAACTTTATTTTCATTTTGGGTCTTCTCTTTGGCAATCTCAAGTTGTTGCCTAGGCCTTTGCTGTATGTTTTAAAAACAGAGACAGCAATTTTCTTTTTCTCGGAGGAATATTCCTGTAGACGATATAAAACTCCCAGGCGTCAAATCTCTCTCTCTGCTGTAGATGCAAGGTACATGCACAAGACTTTGAAATGTATTTTGTGATGTAAGCACATACTGGCGTTTGCATAAAAGTAAAAATAAGTAAAAAGCCTTCTCAAATCAAAGCACTAAGCTGAAAATGCTATTCCTGATTTGAGGCAGAGGGTGAGTGACAATGGATGACACATGAAAATATTGGCTCTTTCACATAATGAGCGAGATGAGCTCACAGGCATTGAGGAGGACAGTGGAAAAAGGAATTATATAGCACATAGCAAGCTTCTGCCTCAGTTCTTGACCCTCCCCATCAGGATATTTCATGTCATTTAACAGCAGCGGAAACTGTTGCTGCTTAACAAGATCGAATTATTATAGTTGCAGAGTTTCCTGCTTCTGTGTCTTCCCCCTGCAACTGATTAGGTTCCCTTAATCCTGTAAAAAGGTAAATTAGAAGGTCTTGGAAGCAGCCTGGCGTCCCCCTGTTCTTGCATGAAGATTCTCCCATCTGACTGGTGGTGTGGGGTTCCTTCTTGGTTAACAATTGTTTAAGAAAGAAACATTGAGGCAGAAAGCAAGTCCTTTATTTTGGCATTGGACTAATATATATCAAAAGTAGGACAGAGTGAAATAAAATTATTTTAGATCTTTTTCCCCCAAAATTAACCACATTTCTCTGTAGGCACGTACAACTGAAATCCTGTCAACACTCTGCTCAGACGTTCCTCTTTCCAGACAGAGGCAGATATGGTTTTGGTTTTACTGTTCTACTTTCTATTCTTAAGAAATAGTCACTTTTTTTTTCTTCTTCTTTTTTTCTTTAAGTAGCAGAAATCACACAGACTCACACGTTCTGAGACAACCAGGGGCTTTTCTTGGTTTGGAAATGTGTATCTCAGCTGGGAAAGTATAATGCTTGTTTATTTTTCTGTGGCCTATTTTAATTATTTCTATTGCTGTGTTCTTTCTGACCTTGTCTTGTACTATCCCATCTCTCTTAGTGTAATGCAGTTTGTGCTTTTTGTTAAACTTGGTCCAACCTCTTCACCTATTTTTGTCCTCAGCCATCTATTTCATTACCTGTCTCGTAAGTCTGTTATTCATGAGTGTTGTGGCTGAAGCTGCTGAAAACTGCAGCTGCAATTATTAGAAGGCAGTTATTAGAAGTTTGTACAATTAATTGGTTTTTTGCTTGGTCAGCTTGAGTATGATAGAAACGGAAAACTTCTATAAATCGAAAAGTGATGTCATTTGTCAGATAATCACTGTTGACACGGTAGACCAGAATTTTGCTTGTCTTTTCTTTTGCTCATTTTAATAAGGTGACACTTAGTGTCTTGATAAGTCATTGATTTTTTTGTTCTGTTCCTTATTCCAAAGACCTTTGTTATCCCCAGTGCTATTTTCCCACTACTGTGTTTGTAATACTCAACCTTCCCTTTATTTTCTGTGTCTGGAATTAATTCTCCCTGTAGTTTACAGTTGGTTGATTTTGCAGGCATCTTCACTCTCACACTGAGACTTTTCTCGTCTCAGATGTTTGAATATCTCCCTATTGACCACACTGCATTCTTTGCTGTTGCTTTCCTAGCAGCACTCTGTCCTGCTGATAGTCTTTATTTTGAACTCTCTAGTTCTTTTCACTGTTGGGTTTCATTGTGTAGTGTTTTCCTTCTTCCGTAACTGAAACTTCCTACCCACACATCTGGCTTAGACAATGTGCATGCGGTGGGCTGTTGTTTTTCATTTTTTCCTTGTAGAGTGCGAGGATGAGGAGGACACGTTGCTGAATACTGAGCACTTTGTGGCAGATGCTGATGCTGTCAGTGGGCATGGTGCAGGGAGTAGTGTGCTATCTGCATGCCGAAGCACAGCTATAAACGAAGAAGTTGAAGATACCTTGGGAAGAGAAGATAGGATCAGCCCTGTAAAGAAGGTGGAGGAAGATGGAAGATGCTGTACCCTGCAGGCAACTGGGTCGACTTCCGAAGACTCTGTGGCCCTTGACGGCCAGCTCAGCCTTGCCTCAGTGTGTGGGCAGCTGTCAGATTTCCTCAGTGACGTGAAGGCTGTGTCCCCACTTTCTGTGGCTGAATTTGAACAGGAGCCCACAGGTCAGTCAGGGTCACATGAACAGTGTGAGGGTTATTACTCTGATGGGATTGAAAAGGAGGCAAAGAAGAAAAAAAGTAACGGCAGAAGTGGAATGTGCGCTGAGAAACCATCTCGTGGAATCCCTGGAGACCTCTGCAGGCAGGATGTGTGTGGCCCAGCTACTCGACGATCATCCAAATGTGCTTCAGCCAATGCTGCAGCTCAGCAGTCCTACAAGGTGTCTTCAGTCCTGGAATCTGGAAGGAGCCATGAAGGGACCAAGGGAAAAAAAGAGTTACTTGAGAATCCAGAAATTCTGCCACCGGTCAGGAAGAAGTCACGCACCTTCTACAGTGCAGGTAGATACTGGGGAACCCACTGGCAGACAGTGACACTTGTAGTGCCAATGGTGCTGATGTTTCCTTCATCATATTGAAGGCACATCATGGAGGTGCTGAACTGCTCTAACTGGTATTGCGATGCATTCTGCACTGTTAGATGTGTGAAAACTTCAAATAAAGGTTGCTGAGTGCCTTATATTTGAAGTATCCCTAGCGATGCTCTTTGTTTTACTGTGGAAGAAGATTTTTGTTTATCTTTTGTGATTTACTTTTTTAAAAAAATAACTTTTATGTTGTTCATGTATTTCTAAGTGTTGTAAAAAAATGTTCTGTTTTGGTTTTCCCCTGCCTTGTTTCTTTCGGGTTATTTTGTTTGTTTTCTTATCACATACTCCCCATCTCTCTCTCTTTGAACAATGTATCATTTCTAGAGCAGCTAGAAGAGTTGGAGAAGATGTTCCAAGAAGACCACTACCCCGACAATGAGAAGAGGAGGGAGATTGCTGCTGTGGTTGGTGTAACGCCACAGCGTATCATGGTAATGCCTGTGTGGGTAACAGTGGTGACCGTGGGTTCTGTGCAGAAAAATGTCAGGGAGAGGGACTGGGGCAGGGTGGAGGAGCTTGACTAGGAAGGAAAGAGGAGCTCATGAGTAATGGGATAGAGACTGCACCTGCCACTGGTGACAAGAGGAAGAAGAGAGCTCACAGGGATGGACACTGCACAACCAACTACCCCACCCAAAACGGCAGTGGGAGTCTGCGGTTGCGTACTCCATCTCTTCCTGTTTCCTAAGATGAGACACGTAATGGGTAGGTAAAAGAGGAGGATTGGAGTTAATCTCTTTATCTTGAAGATCATGGGCCACAAAGGAAACTGGTGTTTGGGGGTATCTTTCTGCTGTTATTCTTCTCTTTCTGCTTGCAGTGAATCTTGCAGATTCTCTGGAAGAAAGGTTTCTTAAGGTTCCTTTCTCTGGAAGAAAGGTTTCTGGCCTCAGCTGGTGTGTGGAGACAGTCATTGCCGATTTGTTGCCTGTGTCCCCGTGTGTAGGTGGTTTCCTCTCTGAATGTATCCTTTCTTTCCATTTATCAGGTCTGGTTTCAGAATCGCAGGGCAAAGTGGCGAAAATTGGAGAAGTTGAGTGTGAAAGGCAACAAAAAATATCCAACATCATCAGCTCTGTCAGTCCCCTTTGGGTCAGATGGTTATGGGTGAGGGATTTTGTCTTCTCATTTCTCCACAATAGATACCTAATGCATTAAATCTTTTCCTTTGCCATTTCCCCTTTACATTTAAGCTAAGGAAAGCTGACCATTGAATTGGACCTCTGCAGTGTGTCCTCTGTATTCTCCAGCCTGACAGGTTTCTCAGCAAATTGTAGTGGGCCCTCTTAAGAGGGCTTTTGATTAACCTGGAGGACTGTTTTGAAATAAAACTGTTGAAATCCCTCTTGCTGAACTCATGTAGAAAGCAGGGGATGAGATAGAAAAGGTCTGTGGAATCACCCCTTCATCTTTAGTTTCTGTGAATGCATTGGCCAGGTGCTTTGTGTGCACTTGAGAATTCTTTTATCCCAGTCCTTCTCCCACCATCACTTTCCATTTCCATGGATTTTCACTTGGTGATGGAAATGCTGCTTGCATAGATCAGTCTAATAAAGTCATGGGCTTCTTTGAAGAAATACAAGCTAGAACTTCTTGTAGGTGAGCAGGGGACATTTATTGGAGGGTGGGGGAAGGGAGTATGTGAGAGGTTACATGGTGTTTCAAGGGGGAGTGAAGGAGGGAGGGAAGAAATTAGTCTCCACAGGGAGGTATTCATGGCAGTCTGGAGTGGGAGTCTTCCTGTGAAGAAAACAGAATTAAAAGAGAAAAGTGAAAGATTGGAGATCAGCTGACTGATTTCATGGCACTGTCCCTGCTGCCTGTCCTTTCCACACTAGTGACCTGGGGCCACTTCCCCAAATACTGTTGATACAGCATCCCTTGCACCATTTCCCCTTGCACTCCTAAGTCAGCCGGCACTTTCTCTTTCCACCTGCTAGTGATCATGGATTGCCCATTGTAGGATAGTTAGAAGAGTGTGTGTATTTTGTCATAATGTCTTGTCTTGTGTTTTGGTCCATGCTCATACCCTTTATGTATACCTCCAGGGCACCTCTTCTGCCCATGCCTCCACTGCCTGACATTGCTCGTGACCAGTCTGCCATGCTGAGTGTAGACACTACGGCTGGGAACTACTCCAGCCTGCTCAGTGGACATCCTGCACCACTTGCCTCCTCCTCAGGTGAGACCCCTATTAGCGCAAGTATTTTGCATAGCTGCAGCAGTAGCTGGTGGTGCTGGTAGGTTCCCAAACACTTTAGGGAAGGCCATGTGAGAGCCTTACGCCATCAGTCCAAAAAGTGACACCAGGTTTAACAGCTCTCTGCTAATTGAATATCTACCAGCTATGTACCAGCAGGGTGGTGCCTCTGTGCTAATGCTAGAACCAAACTTGCAGTCCTTATTTGTGTCCTAGCACAAGCCAGCAAGGAATTCTGAATATGACTTCATAAGGATATGTGATTGGGACATTCTTTTGTAATAGGTGTTTGACACTGGTACCACTTCTCTGAATGACAATAAAAAGTATTCTGGCTATTAACCTCTTCATGGCAGATACAGACATCCCATGTTCTGGTTTAGACTGTAACGTTCCGGCTACACCCTGTAGTCAAGTGAGCTGTATGAGGCAGGTGCATTGTATAAACTCTTGGGGTAGGAAAGCCTCCCTCAGGTACTCCAAAGGACGTTCCTTTACTTCTCCAGCCAGTGCAATTTTCCGTTTTGTGCAAGACCTTGAGGGAGTGAGAATAGTTGAGTTCTTTAGCATACAGCCCAATTGCTGTTGCAGTGTTCTTGAAAGTCAGTGGGGTGTGCTGTTGGACCAGTTTTCTACCTGAGCTGCATTTAGACTTTAAAGATTGATGGCAACCAAAAAGAAAGGATTTGTTCAATTGTGTATTCATGTGTGGAGTATCAGAGCATTCCTCAGAGTCAGGAATGTTCCCTAAAGCATTTCCTATATATGTTTACTTTTCCAAGTTGGCAGAACTTGAAAATATTTCCAAAATGATGAGGATTTCACCACTTCCTTAGGGATGGATCTCCCAAGCAATAGATGTGCTGACCTGTGGTACTGTTGTGCGTATTTTCCTGCTTTCCTATGTAATTCATTCTTTTGAATTTCATGCCACCATTTCTGCCCCCTCACTGTATTCTAAATATACAGGGTTATCAGTATTAAGGGCAGTTCTGTGCAAGTCATTTTCTAATAATGACCCAAAGACTTTAATGTATTTTTAACAGTGTTGATGCCTTAAAAGTATTTTGGCACTGTAGAAAGCAACTATAAGATTGTATCAATAAGCTTAGAATACTAATAAATAGATATGTATGCTAAAAGTACCTACCTGAGATACTTTCTTGATATCGTAATTTAGCACTTCTGTCATTTATGTTTGCCTGTCATAGTCTCAAGGCAAGGACTACTTTAGTCAATTCTATGAGCTGTTTAACCAATATGACTGTAATCCAGTTAGTTCCACATTTTCCACTTCCTCCTGCAGCAGAGTAAATATGGTCAAAGTGTTTGAATAATTCACTGCTTCCCAGAGTGATGAAGTGGTGCAGTCCTGCATTTAATTAGATAAAGATCAAGATTTTGCAAAATAATTCATTTAAAGGAAACAAACCAAACTTCCTCATATTTCTACACTTGTATTCAGAACTCTCCTGGTTCCTGAAGTACATTTGCAGACATACTATTTAGTCAAAAGAGAGTTAAGTCTGTTAGAGAAATAAAGTTTCATTCAGGGACATGATCTTGTCATTTGTCTGTATTAAGCAGTTTCTTTCTGGGGAATCTGCACACTGGGATGCAATTCTCCATGTGGAAAACACAAGCAATCTTTCTAATAGGAAAGAAATGTCCCATCTGAATTCTTTGTGCAATGTGTAAGGAAGAAAAAGGGCAAGTGAATGTCCCTGAGAGTGGACTGCGTATGTGAGAAAATGAGCAATAAAGATAGCTGGGTTTTTACTCCTTGAATCCTTTGAACTTGCTGCTGACTGCCACCTATTGCACTTACTGTGTATGCATCTAGCTTTTATGAAACACATGCTTCCTTTGCGTGTCTGAAGCTCCTGTATCTTCAGTGTTAAGGACATGTGAAGATGAGACTGTCCTTCATTCTGCTAGATCTGTGTGAGGGAACAAGCTCCCCCTTGTTCTCCTCAAATCATGCTGGGCAAGAAGTAATGAAATCTATTTGTGTTATCTAAGGCTGGTGAATACTTTCCAGATACAGATCTGTTTGGGGAAAAAAAAAAAAAAGTACCTTTTCTAAATCACTTTTCAGAAAAGAGGCATGCTTTGCTAGTGCACACAAATTGTGAGGTTTGGTGATTGGTTTTTAACCTGGTTTCCTGAGGGAAGGGAGGAATATGGTGTGTGTAATAAGCCACGCACTCTTTGTTTCTGAAACCCACCCTGCCCCCCCCCCCCCCCAAATTTGTTTAATCAAATTTGGTGGAAGGGGGAATTCTTAAAAATTACGTTCCCACAAGTCGTGGGAGAGTTGGTGCCTGGGCAGAGTAGAGATGTAATTAGTGCTCCCTCTAAGGGAAAAGACTTACTAGGTGTAGAGTCTTCACAGAAGAGAGATCTGCATGGCACAGTTGCATGAAAAGCTTCAGTTGCAGTTTTGCCTTACTAGACGCAGGATAACACAGCCATGGGGAATGAAGCTTGCTTTTTTGTTATCTAGCATTGCCTAAACAGACTTTTCTTTTTGAGAATGAAAGCGGAAAATGAAATGGAAAGACAGTGCAACTTTTGAATTTGTTCAGCCTCCTTGCTCAGAAAAAAAGTTTGTCAATAAACAGGGCCATCCAGGGTCCATCTATTTTCTTTGTTAGAATATCTCAGAAAATTAAGGAGATAAAACTTGGATAGGATAAAATCCAAAGTAACAGATGCAAAATAAAAGAGGGAACAAATGAATAAAAAGGTCATCAATTTACAAGGCAAAACCAATTGCTTAGTAAAAGTGGCCCTTGTGGAAGCAGCTCGTGGCAGGTTTCAGCAAAATAATCTGTGACCTGTGCACAATGGTGCAGTTGTACCCAGAGACCCGTGGCCTAAAGGAGTGGCTATTCAGGTGCATTCCTTGGTAGCAGTGTGTTTAACCACTTTCAGCAGGACAAGCAAATGACTTAAGTGCACGAGAACAGTACGATCTGTTACCCAACACCGTTGGAGTGTTCAGTGCTGCCTTTTCTGTTGTTTTTCCTTGCTCTAGCCAGTAGTTCTGACTGGGTTTTTTTGGTTTTTTTTTTTTGTTTTTTTTTTTTTTTTTTTATGTCCCACTGTTTTGTACAGTTCTCCAAACAAGCTGATTAAAAAAGCCCGCAACTTGTATTTGAGGTGTGCTCTGCCTTGCTTGCAGTTATGGTTTCTGATTTTTATATTAGCTACACTACTTGCCATAAGAGCCTTTTGTGCTTCAAAAATTCAATCTTGAGCTTGCTTTGATCTTAGAATTGGTTTTTTTACTACTTTTGCTAGACAGGTACCTTGCTTTAAATTAATGGAGGGGTTTTTGACATTTGCAGTTATTGGAAGTTTTTCTTGTTTGTCTGAAATTTCTTATGGAGATATATATCTGTGATTCATTGACTTAAAACACTGGCTTATGTTTTCTTTAGAGTTGACCCTTTAGAAAGAAAAGTTACTTTCTATGCCCCTGGTTTGTGGGAGGAGATTTTTCTGCCCCACTGGTGCTTTTTCAGGAAATACTTTGTTTCATGTGGCTATCTTGCTGAGGACGCATGCCAGGAGCCCAGCCTATGCTGGTATCTCTTATGCAAATAGCAAGATGATTATTCAGTGGCAGAGGTGGGATTGTAGCGGAAGTCTTGGGAGCAATTGGATGAAGTTGGATATGAGCTGTCAACGGTAAATAAATGACAAGCTCTAATAATTTACTAATAGGATTCTGGCTGTTGAACAAATTACTTTAAAGCTGATGTGTAGCTGACATGGCAAGCAAGAGTCATACCTTTTAAACAAGTGGCAGGTTCTGGCCTACTGAAAATCCAGAAGAGGATCAGACTGACACAATTCTCAAAGCAATGCAGTTAGAGACTGAAGTTGGTTTACTGACCTTCAGTCCATTAAATGAAGAATGCCATTGCTCATAAGTTTGATTTTTGTCATTTACAAGAGAAATGTATTTTCTTATAATTTCAAGAAGAGGATGTATCTTGCGAAAAGCTTTGTGATGGCCTCTAATGTTCCAGTAAATGCTGCAATTACACAGGCATGTTTCATTAAAAGAAACTGGATTGGATAGTGTATGATGTAGAGACTCATAGTAATTCAGCCTTTTGCTGAACTCTCGATTTGATGCTTGAGAAAGCAGCCCTAGCAAGTAGACCATCTGAGGTTAGACTGGTTGCTCAGCCTGTAAACAACATCAGCTGCACTGTGCCCAACACTGGGCTTGTTAAACAGTTACAATCATGGTCTCCCACCTTCCAAACAGTCTGCAGGCAGCTGCACAGTTAACTGCCAGAATCCTTGCAGGTGTCTCATGCCAAGGCCTTCTGGAGTCAACGTAACAAGTGCTTGACTAAGAAAGGAATGTATGGCTGATGTCAAGAGGAAGGGCTCCAATGCAGGTAGGTGTCACAAATCTTGTGCACATAATTTAGTCTGTTACCAACAGTGAAAGGAGCTTCTTACAACATAGTCTCACAGTTGAAACCATGCACTGTTGTAAGTTCGTGGACACCTCTCTAGAATAGGCCTCAGTCTCCTTCAAGGCTGGTGAAAGACTGAAATCACAGTCATCCCGACAGAAATAAACACATCCATTTTTGTTAATTTAAGACTCTGTCCCATTCATTGGAAGCTATTTGCGTTAAAGAATGGGTCTCTTAACTCTGCTAGGATGTTGAGGAAGCGGCTACAGTAGGGGGAAGACACATGTGCAGCTGAAGACTTAGAATAGCCATTCTTGAGTTAAGACAAGTGTAGTGCCAGGACTAGTTTAGGGATCTGAAGCTGTAAATTATTAAATTGCTCTCCAGAAATTCCCGAGGTTGTCTCATGGACTGAAAACCCAGAAATAATGGAAGCGATAAACAAAAATCCTACTGTTACATTCCAGTGTTCACTGGAAAGCCTTCTGAGGTTCTCTCTACATCAATGTTAGGAAGAGCAATAGAATTGTAAAATATAAGTATTACCTCAGCCAGTGATCAGAATTCATCATTGAACAAGACGCTGGAATCTTCTGTAAATAAAAGGTCAGATTTAGCAGATATTACTCCTCTGGGAATTGTTTAATCTTACTGCATTTGTGACTTTATTCAGAAGATAGAAATTCAGTGTCCTTCTTTGGAAGGACAGAGATGTAGAGGAAACTTTAGAAAAGGCTGAACCAGCTCTTTGGAGGCCGAGTGTGCTGTCTTCAAGATCTCATTGCCTATGGGTCATGTTGCCATGATCCACAAAGATGATCTGCACTAAGTGTTGCAAATATTTCAAAAAAACAGAACTTAATTCTTAGTAGGTGTGAAAGTGGGTTTAGAAGTGATTTCCTGGGCTATGTTGTTAACACTGCTTGTATTCGTCCTGAGCAAGGCTAAGGCCATCTGCAGAATAGCTAATCCTACTGTCATTATTGAACTGAAACTTTATCTGGATATAGACTGTTTTTTAGGTAAGTTGTGCCTCACATGGCTGCTGTTTCATAATGTTTGTGTGAACTGCTACATTCTGGGACAGAATGGTTGGGAGAACCAGTGCAAATGAAGGTTTTAAAAAAATCAGAAGATATCTTCAGCTTTGTTTCTGGCTGAGCCATTTTGACTTGCGAGGAAACGAGACGTTGTCTTGACTAGTGCTTTGTTGTGTGGGACTGGATCTGTGCTGTGTCAGAAAACAGGAGTGTGACAGGTACATCATAGATGCTGCCTGACATAGAGAAATAGTGTGTTCAAATAGAAAAAATAAGCCGCTGAGAATTGCCTGGGCATGTGAATGCTTTAGAGATGCCATCCTAGATCTTGCTCTGTTTTTCTAAATGAGCCCCAAATCAGGGTTATTCAAGTTTTCTTTGAAACGTCGTGACTCCCTCTCTCCATAGTTGCAGAGAGTTGAAAAAGATTGGATGTGGGAAGATGCAGTAGGGCAGACACAATTGCACAGCGCACTGGGGAGTCTGAGAAATGGTGCTGCAAGGTGTTGAAGTGGCATCTCCTTATCAGCTCTCTGGGCATGCATTTCAAAATTATCTAAAGGTTGCTCATGGTTGCTGTGACAGCTTTATGTTTAGGTTTTACGTTGAAGGTCTTTGATTCACACCCTGGTGGAGTGCATTTGATGTTACTCTGTAAGCCTGCGAGCGTGAAGTACAGCTGTAAACTGTCCGCGCTACTAGCTTTCCATGAATGCTTTACAACATGTGGGAGTAGACCAATGTAACCTGAAGAGTCACTGTTATTTTCTCGTATCTGCCTCATCCTTGTGCTGGTTCAAGCCTAGCTAGATGTGAAAAATCATTTCAAATTGTGTCATGCAGACCTGATGGTTACACTTCTGGAGAGAAATCATTTGCTATTTGGTGTAATAAAAGAGAATCTTGTTCTCTTGCGCCATGTGCAAGCTTCTTGAACTTCTGTGTATACTTGTTACTCTGGATCACCAGCATACGTGATTCTGACCTTTTCATTTCCTATATTGTCCTCTTTCCACAGAGGCTGTTTTGTAGGAAACTGTTCCTCTCTCCTTTTCCAGCAGTGACTGAGGAGACAGGTCACCAAACAAGATTCTAGCAACCAAATGGTGTTGGTTTCCTTTTCCATCTCCCAGCTTCTTTTTCCCAAGGCCCTTCGGCTGACACCTCTGCTTTTTTAATTTTTTTTTTTTGGCATGACTCATCAGAGGCCAAACCAGAAGTGCAAATTTGGTTAAAAAATGGCCTAGACAGCGGATCTCTAAAGGCACGCTTTTGTTTCTTTCAAAGCACAGTTAAACTTTTCAAAAGGGTAATCTGTGCAGTACACTCTTCCCGAAGGACAGTAGAGGTGGAAGATGGCCGGGGGATTGTTCCTGGCTTTTTTCCAGGAAGTACTTTGCTTCATTTGGCTGCCTTCTTGAGAGCTGAATAAATCCAGTATGCAGAGACTGAAATCATGAAGGTAATCTTATTTAACCAATAAACATCATCCTCTGTTCCAGAGAGCTTGCTACTACTCCCTTTTACTTCCCACTGCTCCCTTTTGCTTCCCAGCAGCAACGCTGGTATTTGTTTACTTTTATTCCCATCAGTTAATCTCCACTCTTTCACTGGCATCTTGCTTTTCTGTTCTGTCACTCTTGTCATTCCCTCTGCTTGTTCCTTTTAATTTTTGGTATGGCAGCATGGTATGACAGCATATTATGACAGTCTCTCTTTTTATTCACAGTCTCTTCAGTGGCAGAAATGGTGGCATCTTGTGAAGTAGTTCAGCCAAAGGCGTTACCACAGCTCAACTTCAGTTCTAGCAGAATGGAGTGCTTCCCTAGTCTTCCGAGCCCTCCACCCATCCGCAGGGCCAGCCTACCTCTCAGTCTGTCCATCAACCCCCCCAGCCATATTGTTCCCTTGATGGTGGACACTCCCAGCAGTGAATGCAGCTCGTCCAGTCAGGAAAATGGCTCCAGGGAGGCCTTCACTTACAGCATCCAGAATCAAGGGTAGGAACAGATGAGATTGGCTTTGAGGGAGATGAAAAGGGAGATGAAAAAATTGAACCCTGGGAGAAGCTTTGGGCGGGTGAAGGTGGGACATGGGACCAGGAAATAGGTGGGAGCATAGGTGAAAAGTTAGACATGGGAGTGAGAATGTTCTTTAAATGGAGTATGAAAAACATACAATGTGTGTAGTAGGACAGGGCACCTGCTATCAGAAAAGTGATACCTTTAATCAGAGTGCTCTCAGAATTGCATGCCTGGTAAGTGAAAGTGGAGTTCAGAAGCGCAGTGAAAAGCAGTCCTTGAGAGAGGATGTTTTAGGCATTGGGGTGTGCTTTCGAGAGTGGGAAGAACTGAAGGAAGGGTAATCCCCACTCACTCGCGTTGTTAAGGAATCCTGCAGTGAAAGCACTTGGCTCAAGTGGTTTCTGTTGCCTTTGCCCTGTGCCTGGCATTTGGGAGGAAGGGTTGGAGTCAGATCAGGCTTGGAGCAGCTGTCAAGGGGAAGATATAACTGTTGTACAGGTTGCTGTAGCTGTTGACCCTACTTCAGTCTCTCCATTGCCTCTCTCCTTGCTCTCTGCAGCTTGAGTTCACCAGTTTCCTGCAATTACCCTGAGCAGCTGGAGTCAGCAGGCAACCTAGAGACCACGTACTGTCAGTACAGCAGCCAGGGTGGAACTTACCAGCTGCCTCAATATCCCCAGCAGCACCAGCTCTCCCAGTTCCACCAACTGCCAGGTCACCTGGCCAGCAACGTGCTCTCCAGCATCCGCCTCACTCCTACAACAGCCACCGAGTCCCATACAGCTTTCCTCGCCTTACCTGGTAATAGTGGAGCCGTAACCTATGGGGCAGCAGGAGCCACACAAGGCTACGTACAAAACCACATGGGGGGACAGCTTTTGTTACAGCAGCCAAGTGGAAACTCAGGTAGATTTCTGAAATCTTCTCGCATCCTGCTCCTCTGCAGTAACTAAACAGTACCCTGAAACATTCAGGATCATCAGTGGTTTTACTGATCACTGTGACAGAAAGAAGGAATGTTCATATACTTACATATATATATATATGCTGCCCATCTTTTTTTATTTTAATTTCCTTGTATGCTTTTTTAAAAAGTGCTGAGTGACCCATTAATTTGAATCAAAAGTTACTACATAGGCTGCATGTCAGAGAGAGCGTTACCATATGAATATGTCAGGTAGTACAATGATTTCATCTGGAATGGAGAGCTAACTTTTCTTTTTCAGGAGTGTACTGTTGTGCAAACAAACATGCCTTCAGCGTATGTGGGTGGGGTCAAGGGTGCAAAGTGAAAAAGGTGCCACAGCAAACAGAAGCAGCAAGAAAAACAGGCTTCTAACTCTGCTGGGCTTCTGGAGAAACCCTTTTGAAAGAATGTTATGTATCTTAGGGTAGGGCAAAAGAAGAGGGTCAGAGACAGGGGCCAATGGAGTATGGATATAGCTGCTTTCTTTTTCTTCCTCTGACATGAATTTGCAACACCACTTAATTATGCTGAAGTGCTTTAATCTTTTTAGAAAGTAACTAGGTAAAAATGGCATTGTTGGTCTCCTTGGTTTGTGTCAGGGATTTGTATTTTAAGTTAAACCCAAGTACAACTGAAAGATAAACTATTGCAGTTTGTTTGGACCATCAGGTCTGTTAAATCAAGCTCCCAGTCCCAAAAATACATCTGTCCTCTTCTCACATAAGAGAATAAAGAGTTTTCAGACCACAGATCCTGTTCCTGGTTTTGTACCGTTTTTGTGGACCTTGTCAGGCAGAGAAGTCTGACTCACAGACTGATGGGTGCAAGCTGGCTCATGTTCACGCTGTTCATGGCTAACCTTCTCCAGAACAGGTTGGCAGCACCTCTGCTATCTAGCACACTTGGCCTGGTTCTCCTCTCTGGTTGCAAGGTGTAATTATTATTTTCTGTGTTTTTTTAGTTTGAAGTGCCAGAAGTAATGAGAGGGCTGTCTCCCAGTGCACCAAATTAATGTTTTTATAGCATGATGCTGGAAGTGTGTTGCATGCCTTGGGGCTTGTCATGCAACATAAAGGGATGTGTAAAGGTGCAAGCCTTGATAAAGTTGGAGGATTTTTGAAGGAACAGAGGCAGAGTTGATGTTCTCTTATTCCATACTTCTGTCTGGAGCACAATCAGCAGCGCATGGCTCTTCTGTTCAAGGAAGGGATCCTTTGACTGTTACACAGTGTGGATGACCAGGACCTGGGGTTCCAGAAGTGCAATGAGGAGGGAACCAATCTGTTAGTGTAGACACACCCATAATTCTTACTTCAGCGTGTAAGCAAGTGAGCAGTTTAGTTGAATTATAGATACTAATTAAAAAACATTCCTGCTTCCTGGATTGCTGCTTTTATAAATGAAAGTGAAGATTAAGCTTAAGCTTTGCAGAGCTAACTTGAAAAATAGGAGTGGAAGAAAAATGAGGGTGTGTGTCTCTAATACCATTTACATACACACTCAGGATCTGTGCTGAAGTGACATTGTGTTTTCCTCCTAATAACTATATTTTGGATAAATACACTGCAGTGTAAACACCAGAGTTAACCATCATATGTGCATGATGTCTGCTCTATTGCAGTAACCATTACGGCATAACTGTAATACTGTACTTGCACTGAGCATGCTCTCCTAAGCACAACATACACATTTTTACATATACATGGTTTTAATCCTCCTTTCCTTATTTTCATTATTCTGTCCTTTCTTTGTTGCTTTTTCCTCAGCAGGCATCACTGCCTATCAAGCTGTCCCCTGGAATGATTTCTACATGGAGGGAGCTCCATTCTCGAATCAGTTGTGCTCACGAATGCCATTTTCTAGCACAGCAGGAGGACAGTACTTCACAGAGCAGGTTTCCTACACTCAGCCGCCTTGCCTGCCCTCCTCTCCATGTTTTTGTCAAGGGCCCAATGGAACAACATTGGGATCCATGCCACACACTGGAAAACAAAAGGAAGTGACGCCACCAGACCAGAGTTCATACCAGAACCACCAAACAGAGCCAGAGTTGACATCGCTTGCTGAAAGAGAGGAAGTAGAGAGTAGCAGCAAGGAAGGAGAGATTATTGTTGGTAACTGAACAGCAAGCTGATTTTTTGGGGGGAAAGAGGGGATAAGGAAAGAGTTCCAAGACAGCAGTTGCTCCTCTGAATGCAGGATCAAAACTGTGGCGTGAATGGGAATGGAACTTTTTTTTTCTGGGTTGCTGTTCAAGACAGGTCCAGTTATCCTATATAGAGTTCTTAGATTCATCTATGTTTAGAAGTGGGGACTTACAGGTCAGTAAAATAGATGGCAAAGTTGGGCCCTCTGTCAGACATCATCTGTTGCAAGCTGAATGGCTACACAGGACTGATTATTTCTAAGATTTCCAGAGGCATAGACACCTCTCTTCAAGGTAGAACTCCCTGAGCAAGAAGAGAGGAAAGGGAAGGGGAAGGGAGAGCTTTCTGTTTGGATTTCCATTTTCAGACATTATTTTAGAAACAAAAGTACCTTACTCTAGATTTGTTGAAAAGTGTCATATGCCTTAAATATTGTTGGGGGGCGGGGGGGTGGAGGTGTCTAATTATGAAATATAAAACATTTGAAAAAATTCAAGGTATTCTGTGTCATGTGAGATCACATTTTCTTATGAATCTGTTTTTTTCTTCAGATATTAAAGAAACTACTAATGACTGATGCTGCACTCTGAGGAAAAAAACAAAGGAGGAGGAAGCATTGCCATTTTAAACTCTGCAAAATAAGAAGAGACAAAAAGAGAGATGAGAATAATATTTGCAACAGAAGCACTTTTTTGTTTCTTTTTTGGGGAGTTGTATTTTTTTTTCTTGTTGCCATGATTGTTTTCCTGCTGAGGAAAGCAGCAGGGAAATTTCAATCAATAAAAGCTTCTGGTCTGTGTTTTTTGCAATCTCCTGGCTTTATTATTCTTAATGAATTCTAATCTTGAGGAGCACACAGACAGGAAAGAGCTGATACAGGCACCAGAGTCCCAGGGGTAGGTGGAAATTCCAGATCATGCAAGAGTCAGAAGGTATGGCTGGTAACCTGGAATATGTGGGAAGAGAGCCCAGAAGAGTAAGATGTATGCAGAACAGGGGGAGGAACTCGGCAACTACACCTAATTTTAGGGACTCCGGACAGTGAAAGTGTCGTTGGAAGTCCATCATGGGTTTGGTGTTTGCTAGCCTTGAATTACTTTAAAAAAATTATTTTAAGTATAAAACCACAACAATAAATGGCAGCAAAACTGTAGCTATAAATGCTGGCAGTGTAACCAGATCCCTGTCAGTTATTAATTGGTTTAGCATCCCATTTGAATTGTAGCTGGGTTTGAATGTCTGAGGATCGTGGTAAAAATTTTTTACAAATTACTTGATGGCTTAAGTATTTGGTGGGTACCGCTTTCTTGAGTTATTTTGTCATCATCTCTGGGACCGACCCAGCAGTTTATTGCTGAGGTGGCTCAGTTATTTCAAAAGGGATTAAGCTCTCTGCTGTCTTTTTCGATTAACAGGAACTGTAGACAGTTTACGTGGGTATGATAGCATATTTCCATACATTCTGTATGGTATGTGTAAATATTTTGATGGTTTTAATATTTTGTTGCAGCTGTGGAAACTGGTTTGCTGCTAGGTGACTGTAAAAGTGAGATTTGGTAAATAACTATTAGAAATCTTATACTAACACTATGATTGAAACAATAGACAAAAGTATAGCCAAGCAATTAACTAGTAGAGGTAGTTACTCGTAAGTTTTGCAGTTCTTTGCTCTTATGACTAGATGTTCCTGTACGCTAGATGAGAACTATGTTGAAACTGACCACATGTGATTGAAACTGCATTAAGCTTCAAGATCAAAGAACAAGCACAGGAATAAAGACTTCAAGGACAGCCAGCAAGAACTTCAAATGGGTCGGTGGTTGCAAAAGCAGCCCTTCGACTCAAATGGATCCTTCATTGCGCATGATCGGATGTAGGCAGTACTAAGATAATCAGTTGCAATTATTTTTATGTAGATGTATACTAATCTGATTAATATGCAATTAGTTATTCTATATAACCTGTTAGTGCTAAAGCTGTGGCATGCACGCTAGGTGGAACTATCCCCTGTGCATCCAGCGCTGGAATAAAGAATGCCTGCTTTCTAAAACTCCAAAACGAGTCTTAGAGAGTTTCTTCGACCAGCTTTTCGGTATCAGGTATGCCTTGCATTTACATCTGCATCCTGTTCAGGTTCATTGCAGTTAGTCTGATAGGATGTTTCATAACTGTGTCTTTTCTCTTGCATTCCTCAAATCTTACAGTGGGAATACCATGCTGCAGTGTTAGCAGAGGAGTAGCTCAGTAGAGCAAGTGATCTTAGTTTGATAGTCTCAGCTTCTGCTTTACCTGGGACTGTCAGCCTGGGAAAGAGATAAAGTATGTCTCTGAAATCAGTCGTCTGCGGCAGTAGCAGAGGACTCAAGTAAAGAGATTGTTTACTCTGGTACATAAACAAGTGGCTGCAGTCCCTAGGAACCATGTTTCCCAAATGAGCTTTAACCACGTGAATGTGTGGGATACAGAATATGAGTGGCTAAAATGGATGCCAGGCTCTCGCTGTATCCTTGAGAGGAAAGACCACTGCGTTGTAGGAAGCTGGAGGTGCATTTCCTTTGATACTTGCTGCATTTAACCCTGAGTCTTTTGAACACGGGCAAGGCTTGAATAATCTTTATATTTCCAGTGATCTGGGTGCCCCTCTTGTACCTCGTGAAATTAAGCGTTGCCAGGTCTTTGGTTTGAATTTCTCCATAGTTTGTTCATAAAGAGTGTCTGGCAGAAGTTGAATGCTGCTGCTCCTCTCCTTTTTCTTTCTCCTGTGTCTTGTAAAACACTGTTTTATGTCTGGCAGTGGCTGAAGACTGCTGATGACTAAGCAGTATAGTCAGGGACAGATTTATATCACGGATCTACAGATTTGTGTAGAGATTCTGGAATTCCCATTTCCTAGAGCAAAAGTTTATTCTTGCCTGTAACAAGCTGAGAATTGGTGGGGAATGTGCATTAGTTCACACTTGGTTCACTCATCCATGGCTGAACAGCCTAAACCAATATTTCCAAGAGGTGTGAATAGGAGTTTTTATTGCAATTACAAGTGCGCTCTGAAAACTGTTAGTGGTGACGATGGCAGAATTCTTCATGGCTAGGGCTGGCTATGAAACTTGCCTGGATCCAAACCCAACCCTTCCAGGAGATGAAGAGGACAAAAACAACAACAGAATGCCAGCTTGTCTGCTCCTACCTGCTCCTTCTCTTACAGTAAAGAAAAAAATAATTTTGGGTGTTTGGGGGGAAACTTTTATTTTCAGAAATGTGCCTTTAGGATGTTGTCTGGTGGCAGAGTCATGCAGCCAGTTTGCGTATTCTGCCCATGATGTTTCCTATAAAAAGGTCATTTGGACATTCAGGATCACTAAGCACTATGTGATACAATCTCAAAAAGTTTGGGGATTGAATGAGCACAGTCAAATTTTTGAAATGGAAAATCTTTTGTGTTCAAGCTTTTGCATAAAATGTAGGCTTCTCCAGGAATGGTTTTAGTGGAAAGGTTTGATTCATTTCCATGCTTGTACCTTAAACTTGCAGGTTCGGTTGGGCTCCAAGTTTTGAATTGAGATTTCTTTCATATTGCTGTTAAGAGCTGGAGGAAAGGGTGCGTTCCTGAGAGTACACAGATGGCCAGATTCATCCCTGCTGTGCTTCCACGGACTTCGCTGGAGCTAAACCAAGGTGAATCTACTCCACAGGTACGCAGATGGGTTTTTGCCCACTGCTGCCACTGGCCGAAGCAGCGACGGCCCTCGACCATGTGCCAGGTCGCCCACCAAGGTGACGAGGCTTGCATAGTTAGTTGTGCGAGCCTCTCCATTACACCTGTAATACACACTGCACTAGTATCTCGGAACTGTGTCCCTCCTTAGTCTCCTTGTGCCGTTCTCCCTGCTGCAACTTACTTTTTGTGGAACTGGGTACGTGTTGCACAGACACCTTGGGTTTAGGCCCCTGTGTGCTTTTATTAGGTATTTCCTTGGCATGTTAAGTCTCAAGAAGGCTCACTTTGCTAGGGTGGCAGGATCAAAATTCAAAATGCTGTGGCTTCCTGACTGCAGCATCTCCTCTTTCGAAGTGAAGAATTGTTTTGCCTCTGTATTGTAATTTTAACTGGAAGTGCCAAGCCAAGTAGTCAGAATTTCGAAGCGAGTCAGACTTGGTGCAAACGGATATAGCTGTGTGCATTATCAAGTATTACTGTGGGGTTTTCCTAATTAATGCAGAGGTTTTAGGAGGTGGAAAGCCAAATCATGGATGCGCCTATTGGTATCGGACTAATCCAGTACTGTTGTTGCAAGAGTGGAAATGAGAGCGAGGATACTGTCGCAAGCATGTTTCCACAGCAGAAAAGTGACTGTAAGGTTTTGTCCAGTTACCCGAAACGTGGCTGTTCAGCTGAACAGTACACACACACTCACATACGCATACCTATCTGCTATATCACATATTATAACATAATTATTAATCTTTTGCTACTTCCAAATAGCTTACATATAAACAGGTAACTGGTTTATTAACCTTTTCCTATGTGCCTTAGCCAGAAAGTAGACATTATTTTCTACAAACAAGTCCTGTTTTATATGGTGAGAGCACATAAAACCTCATGAACTAACTCTTCTGTTTTGGTCAAAAAGAGAAATTTTTTCTTACAGGCTGCTTAGTTTCTGTAAAGCGGGATACATTAGAAAGTATCAACATCTATTCAGTTTAGCAGTTGAAATTCCCAAGGTACTTTTTGCATTGCTTATTATAAAGTTAGCTACAAATTGCATGAGAAAATAATCTATTGCTGAATGGTAAATCTTGATTTTTCTTCATGCAGCTGTGCTAAGCACAAGAACAATAAATTAAAAAAAAAGAAAAGCAAAACGCCATTATCTGACAGTGCCGTGCATCTTCATAGCTAAATGCTGACAAGCGTGGAAACACCTGTGATATCTCATTTAGCTTAATGATAACCATACCTTCAGAACTGATAATAAATCTGCCAGATGAGAGTGCACAGCATAAGATGCACAGCGTAAGTTATCAAAACCAACACTGAGGGACTCCAGGACACATTGCTTAGTCTTCTTGTGTGTCCCGTGTGCCCACATCTGCATGATCCCATCAGACAAAGGTTGGTAAATCTTGAATATTAAGCCAACAGCTTCTCAGAGACCAGGGTTGTGGTAGCAGCCTGCTAAGGGTTGGTGGTGGAGGAGTGAACTGTGGAAAAGTGTGTGATTTTACGGCAAGGCAGCTGTAAATAGCCAGGAGCTTAAAGGTTCCACTTATATACAGGCGTATAAGGCATCCTCTTGGGATGCTTCTGGTGCCCTCTGTGCTCACTGTATTATTTTTACAGGGGGTGAAGCTCCTCCCTTGGTTTCTTTTCAGGAATTTTGAGCAAAGTATGAACGAGAGAGAAAGCTGCAGCCCATTTTACCTGCAAAGTGTACCTCCTGGGTCCACCTCGCCTTCTGGTCCCGGGACAGAGAGGGAGCCCAGCTCCTCCAGCACTCCCTGCTGTGTAGGTTTTGGGGAGGGGAACCAGTCTCTCTTCCGTGGGAAGGCAACTTCATCCTTGCCTTTCTCCCTTATTTTTAACAGGGAAATCACATGGCTGCTTCTCCTCAACTCAGCTGTGGGGTTTTTTTTTTGCTTGTTTGTTTGTTTTTTGGAGCTGGGCAGCCTGGTGTGTTCCCGTGTGAAGTCCCACCTGCCTGGGGGCTCAGGCAAAGGCTCAGCACCCTCCAGTTGTGCTCAGGCTCTTGAGCCACACGCAGCTCCAGAAGGGGTCATAAAATCAAAACATCGTGATCCGTGGTGATTGGGAGTGGCGAGAGCCTCTTGTTTTGAGCTCCTGTAATCTCTGAGGAGCGCAGAAGCATTGGTGGGGAAGGTCAGGGAAAAAAGAGAGGGCCAAGGGGAGAGAATAATAAGAAAGAGGGGGAGGAGAAACACGTGAAAAGGCATGTTGTGTGACCGTGCTCAGGCAGTGATGGGAATCCTGAGCCCACGGACAGCTCCGGTTCGTTATAAATGTGTTTGTGTCCATACAACATCCCTGCTGCCAGCGTCGCTGCTGCCTGGCATCTCCTCTGGCCGTGCCCCTGTGGCTTTCATTCCACGAGCGACCTGTGGGCTTTGGGCTACCCGGTGCTCCTGCAGCAGTCTGTGCTGGCAGAAGGGCGAGTGGAGGCCGCCAGCCACCTTTTTTAATCTCTCCTTTGGATTTTCACACTGGGATCAGCATGTTGAGATATTACACGCCCGCCCTGAAACCGTACCGACTCCACAGGAGCCCTTCTTGGAAGCCAGCGGCTTCTGGGCACTTCCTTAATTTGAGTCGCTGCTGGGGAAGAAGGAACCGAAATAAAGGTTACTCCGAGCCCCTTACTGAGAGGGGGTCCCCAGCCCAAGCCCGGGCTCTGTGCTCCAGTGTGGGGGGTGGCCGGAGAACATCCCCGCGCAGCTCGCCAGGCTGGCACCACGACCTGCGCCCCGACGCCCGCCAGCTCCGCCTGCCAGGGCCGATGTTCTCTCTCCGCCACGGCACAAATCCTCTGCGAAAGCCGACAGCTCCCGCAGCCGCTGCCACCGTTTTGGGGCTGCACGGACGTGGGCTGGCAGGCGGGGAAGCTGCTGCTCCTCGCTATCCCACACACGGTGGCAGCCTGTTTTGCTGGCTGCGTTGTTTACGCTCGCTCCATTTGCGACAACAAAGGCTGAAAATATTTCCCATAATTTTTGTTTGCTGTTCTCTGCAGAAGAGTCATGGTTTATTTTTATAGCAGCCTTCCATCTGGAAAAGCACCTTCCTGTTTGTGCAATGTTCCTGCAGTGGCAGAGGAATACATGCCCTCCCAGCCTGCGGAGCAGAGGCGAGATGTGACGCTGGAGAAACACTGCCCGACACATCTGGAGGCATGCTCTCTGCTGATTCATTTAGTTAATGGCTCAGGAAGAAAAGCCCTTTGTGTACTGATGACTGCATAGCAGCCAATGTATCATAAAGCAAAAGTCATTGCCTTTTTTCTTTCCTTCTCTCTTTTTTTTTTTTTTTCCTAAACTAGGCTCTCCACCCTGCCAGAGCTGCTTGACTGAGTCATTCCGCTGATTTAAAACACTGTTTTAAACTTCGTCTACACAAAGGGAGGAAATGGAAAGGGAATCCCCATCCATCTCCCTGCCTCTCTATAGGGGAGGCTTGCCCTGTGGTGCAGGGCTGCTCCCACAGGAAAGCCTCTGCATGGCGGGGAGAGTGAGTAATACTTGCAGGAAGAGGCATCTCTCTCTGATGTGGCTACGAGCCACTGAATAAAGGTGGAAAAGAGAGGGTGAAGTGGGAAGAGACACGGAGGAGGTGCAGGTGGGCAGCAGGAGCCGGTGCTGCCCGGTCCAAGACGCAGCAGGACGCTGCGTGGGCTGGAGTGCAGTGAGAAAGGGGCTTCATTCCGCTCTGACTTAATTCCTTGTGAAATGAAATAGTTTCTGCCCCAAGCCCGAGCCAGCTTGGTTGGGTGGACGGGGCGCGGAGGTGCGGGTGCAGACTCCGCTGGCGATGAGACGGCCCCATCGTGCCGTTGCTAGAGGCTGCTTGGCTGTTTTAAAGTAGAGGGTCTCCAGCAGCACCGTGGGCATTTGGAGAGGAAGGTGATCACGTCTGTGAAAACCAGGGGAGAGGAGCTTCCCTCCAGCCCAGAGGAAGGTGGCCAAGGCCGACGGGGATTTAAAGCACCCTTTTGCTATTTGGTGACAGCCTATTCAGCAGGCTTGGCTTTAGCAAAAGCTGGGATTTGGAGCGTTTACTTTGCAGCCTGAGCAGGTTCCAGTCTGGTGGGCAAGACGATTCCCACGGGCAAGGCTCTTGGTAAATAAGTGTGCTGGACAGGGGCTAGAGCAACGCCCTTCCTCTGTCCCGCCGGGCTGAGGGCCTGAGAGCACAGAAAAAAAAAAAAAAAAAAAAAAAGGAGGAGGCAGAAGAGAGGGAACTCCCTGCTCTGCGCTGAAAAGTGACTGTATAAATGTGATGATGCCGAATAAAATACTAAAATAAGAATTGTTTCTGTTTAACTTACTGGATCTGCAAAATCCAGCCTAGCTGGGGGAAAATGAGTGAGGTGCTCTGAGCCCACACATCGGCAGCTAAATTAAGTTCCTGGTTCAGGAGCACCTTTTGCCCTCAAAGGTATTTGCACAAAATTAGCCACAACATAGTTTCACTAACATAAAAAGGAGCTGCTATCTGGAGAGGATGCAGAGGCACGCGTGGAATTCTCTGGGACTTTTTTACTGGCAATTGCGTACAAAATGGAAAATACCCTGCTTGAAACGGAGCTGGCAGGCAGAAAACAAAACCCAAGTTCGAGACTTTACACAGAGGTTAGCTGATGTGCAGCCAGTGACAAGCAGCAGTAACAGAGCCTTGAACAGTCACTTTTTAGAGGGCAGAACAGCACTTTAAAGAGCGGAAATATTTCACCTCAAAAAAAAAAATGCAGAAAATTATTTCAGTTAGTTAGTAGAGCTGAGCATTCAAAAATTAGGAAATGCTGCTATGAAGGTGCAACTTTTATTCAGCCTCTGTTGTGCCTATTGTATATGTGATCTTGTAATTAAAGACTATTTTTAGCTCAGAACCTCTGTCTCAGCCAGTGAGTAGGTAGGTAGTAATTTGGATGTTTTTAGTCTTTTCAGCCAGAGTGTGACTGAGGCCATATTTACTTCATGTCATCTTAATTCCTCACAGAGTAGTTGTTAATAATTTCCATGTGGCATTTTGATGATGCTCATCAGTATTGTTTGTTAGTGTCCCACAAACATGAAAGTATTCACATAACACCCTGCAGGAATAGGAGGCATTATTATAACTCTCTTCTACATCCTCACTTTACAGCTTGGGAGCTCAGGCACAAAAATGTTTTAAGTCCAGAAATAGGTACTGGCAATGGACTGAGACAACAGAGGCATAATTCTCCAGAAGGTACGATGTTTTGTAGTCCATGGCTCTTACAGACTTCAGCTGTTGCCATGTGGGCCCAGCACCCCAGCAAAACTAAAAGTACTTTACCTAGTAAACTCAGAAAATGAGGAATACAGAAAGAGCCCAACTGTGTAACTTGCTCCACATCACTTTGGGCCTGAAGCAGGACAACATCAGTGCATCTTCATCACCAGACCATTCTTTCTCTTCCTTGAGCTCCTTGATTTGTTCATCAGAGCCTCCAAGCTCCTGCCAAAAGGGAAGCACAGATCTTGCAGATCTGTGTCGCGATGCATGTGCACATGAATTAGAGGTTTCCTCCATGCTAGCATCACCCAAGATTGCAGTCTTAATGTTGTTAATAGATGGCAAAAACTGCAGTTCATGGTGCAGGGTGTCATGATTTAACCCCAGCCGGCAACTAAGCACCACGCAGCCGCTCGCTCACTCCCCCACAGTGGGATGGGGGAGACAATCAGAAGGGTAAAAGTGAGAAAACTTGTGTGTTGAGATAAAGACAGTTGAATAGGTAAAGCAAAAGTCCACAGGCAAGCAAAGCAGAAGAAGGAATCCATTCCCCACTTCCCATGGGCAGGCAGGTGTTCAGCCATCCCCAGGACAGCAGGGCTCCGTCATGCCTAACGGCGACTTGGGAAGACAAATGCCATCACTCTGAACGTTCCCCCCTTCCTTCTTCTTCCCCCACCTTTATATTAAAGAGCATGATGTCCCATGGTCTGGAATATCCTTCGGGTCAGTCGGGGTCAGCTGTCCCGGCTGTGTCCCCTCCAACTCCTTGTGCCCCCCAGACCACTTGCTGGTGGGGTGAGAAGCAGCAAAGCCCGTGGCTCTGGGTAAGCCCTGCTCAGCAGGAACAAAAACATCCCTGGGTTATCAACACTGTCTTCAGCACAAATCAAAACACAGCCCCATACCAGCTACTATGAAGAAAATTAACTCTATCCCAGCCAAAACCTGGAGGGGGGTCATACTGCCACATAATGATGATTGGAAGGTTGGAGTCTTTGATTTCATCATTTAAGCTAAAAAGCCATCTGATAGACCCTTTTGTAGTGCCAGCATTTCAAGCTAGAAGAACCCTTTATATCTTTTAGTCTGATCTCCTGTACACCCAGGCCATTACATTTTCTCCCAGACATTACCTGTTCCTGTCATTCCCCACAACTCAGTGTTCTTGCTCACCTTTATCCTTATACCTATGCTCTGCATTTGCCTTCCCCGCTCTGTTTCCAGCGCTGACCCTTTCCTCCATCCCCAGTTTTTCTCCCTTCCCCTACCCTCCCAGCCCCTCTCCTCAGCTTTCCTTTCCCCTGATGCAGGTCTCACCTCGTTCTCTGCGCTGCCGCTGTCCCGCTCCAGGTCGCAGCACAGGACACCTGCGGGAAGCTTTCCGTGTTGCTTCTAGGAAACACGAGGAATGGCTTATTGCTTTATATTAAAACGATGTCAGAAAGGGATGGGGGGGAAGGAGGATGTGGTGCCCTCGGCCCCTACTCGTGCACTTTGGGTTACAGAGGCTAGGGCCCTCCCCAAGGATTTTGGGGAAGTGCCTCCAGCTCCGTTGCTGCCTGGTAGCTTTGAGGATTGGCACAAAGAAAGAGGGCACTGGCTACTCTGGGATTTTTCATTTTTCTGTTGAAACAAAACAAGGAAAATCAAAAAGGTCCCAAAAGGAGGAGCATAACCCTCCCTGTACCATCCTGGGGATGCAGAGGCTCGGCTGTGCTAAGTATTTCCTTATAAAAGAGGTCATTGTGTAAAATGCACGAATGCTCTTGGAACTGCTAGCTCTCTTCTCCCAGCTCCAAGAAGTGCCACAACCACTGAGCTTCAAAGTCATGCGTCTCGCCGAGCACCAAGCTGTCCTGCGTATTGCAACACCAGGACAGCAACGGAGGTGTGGGCATGAGAAAAACCCGCTCTCGTAGCTGCAGCACAGCAAGGTGTTTCTGCATCGTCTGGCACATTCCACTGTTGTGTCCTGTGCAGTTTCTACAGGAACTTGGCAACACACCCAAGACGACAGCGAGTTTTACGACGCGGCCCTGTGAAGTCTGCCATGCGGTATTTACTATCAAGCTGAGAGAATTAACACGAACCAGTTAACCAGGAGGGCTGACTAGAGGTAAAACTTCAAGGCTGCCTACCAGGCCACCCGAAACCAGATCAATAGGTTTTTACGCAGCAGCTACGCGTCCTGAGACGACCAGTCGGGCACTTGGGATACCAGTAAGGATCCAAAAAGCCTGTCTCCCTTGATGGCTCTGGCTCCGAAAGACCCCGGAGCGAGGCACCCTGGGTCAGGGCGATGCCTGGGCACTGGGTGACTCCCAGCCAGGAGAGGTTAAGGCGGGTTAACCACCTTTTATGTTCTCTTCACTTGCAACCTCGTGTTCCCACACTCCCCCTGAAGACAAGCCTTGTTTTAAGTCTTGCTAGACACATTCTGTTTTGTGTTTCATTGCGAACCCCGGGGGGTGGCAGGGGAAAAAAACCTAGGCGAATCTGAATGAAACCAGCAAATTTGCAGGGTGTTGTCCTGCCAGAGGCAGCAAACCGGAGCAGATGAAAGACTGGTACCTCAGGACACGTCTCAGTAGCCTGGGTGCTTTGTGGCAGCCTACAGCCGGGCTGCGCCAGCTCTCATGCTTGTGCCAGGTCTGACGCTTTCAGGTTTTAGCTCATCATGGTGTCCCCCAAGAGTACGTGTTCCTCCTGCACCAGGCTGACAGCAGAGGTGCGTGCCGTGGGCCTGGGTGAACCAGAGCCTCAAAAGGGCCGAGAAAGCCTGGTCTCCTTCACCCAGCGCCCAGGCATTGCACACGGAGAAGTAATTTGGGCACTCATCTAGAGAGAGACGAGCACGGAAGATGGTGGGTTGCATTCCCTGGGCAGAGAAGAGGCTCCTCTGGGAGTCTGCTGTATAAAACAGCCCTTCCTCCTGCCATGTCCTTGAGAAAATTTACCTTCGGAGTATTTATACCGCATACCATCTTCCAGGTATGCCATAGGTGTCCGTAAGCATCTAGGACAGACCTTCCCACGCAGGAGAGAGGTCCCCAGGGAGGCGGGTGAGGCCATCTCCTCCTGGGGACAGCCCAAGGCAAGAGCCACCCAACTCGGCTCTGACCAGGCTGGGGAAGTCTGGTTTGCATTATGGCACAGCTCTTGTTCCCAGGAAAAGCCTGATGACTATCTACAGATTTTTAGGTGCATGCGGGGCGAAGCGTAGGCGAAGCTTTTGAGCTTTGCATTGTTAGTCCCAGCGACACGCTTGGGTGCCCACGTATTTTGGTGGCTTCACCTCCAGGTCTAGCAGGACCATACCAATGAAGGTGTCTCCCAGAAGCTTACACCTGGGCGCTCTTTACCTTTCTAAAAAGTCACAGGCACATCTTTAACAAAAAAAGCAGAAACCATCCACAACCCTCAGGCACTGCCTCCACAACAGAGGCTGTACTTCAGTTAAATGGTTGCTAATTTTTTTCTTCTGAACATCGGCAAATCAACGTTTTTTCCTCTAAGCTCATTGCTGGCAATAACCGAACTCCGTTTGCTGATAACTTCAGTACATACAAAAAAACAATTCAACTTGAGGCAGGCAGCATAGAAAGTTTTAGTCCAGGCACTTGAACTCTGGCAACACTAAGGTGCTGATAACAGGGTCCTATCAGAAAAGCACAGAGGAATAGCTAGTACCAGCTGCACGGCTAATTTTACAGATAAACATGACGGGCATTGCAAAACCAAAATGCTTATAGAAGGGAAAACTAAAATGTTTAATAGAAACCTTCCCCAGGAGTAAGATGGGACCTTTGCCAGCAAGCCAGAAGGAGGAGAGCCTCTCTTGCGGTGTAGCGAGATGCCATCAGCAGTCAGCAGGGGCTCGCTCTTCTGAGAAGGGATGCGGTCACTTGCGTCCACGGGGCTGGAGAAGCAGAGGAAGCAGCTCGCGAGGTACGCCGACAGGCTCGGGAAGCGGAAGTGATGGCAGCAAAAATTAGCTCTTACTAATTGCGGTGCCAAGTCAAGGGCGCAGCCAAGCTGGCCCTCGCAAAGAGGAGACGCTTACCCTTTCTAGAGGACCTTGGCATGGGGGGTTAGCAGTCCTTGATGGGAACGACTTGCCAAGCAGCGCGTTTACTGGTTGCTCGGTTTTCTGCCCCGTTTCCACCTTCAGTTTTGTTTCTTTTTCCACAATAAAGTCCTTGAGCATGGGCACGCTATCCTTCACAAACCCATAAAGTACAAAAGAAACTGCTTATGGTTTTTCATCAGTATAGTTCTTCTAACTTTGGCTACTAACAGGCTGGAGCTTCCCAAGGGAGAGCCAAAGGGCACAGACTCTTCCGAGAAAGCCACAGGACAGACACCATGGCTGGGATGACTTTTTTCAGGCAACTGCCCTATGTGGAAGATAAGTCTTGAAGATTATCCCAGAATGGTGGTGAGGTATTTTCCCTACATTTGGTGTACTTGCTGCTGTCAGAACCGGACCTTCGGGTGGGACAAGCTTCCAGATGTGCAAAAAGAGACATTCATTTTAAAGGAGGCCAGTAATACGTGGGGCACTGTGGGTGGCTGCAGGGAATGGTCCTGTTTAACATCTGTATCAATAATCTCAAGGAGATGATGGAGTGCGCTCTCCTCACAGCTGCAGGGGGAGCGGTCAGTACACTTGAGAGCAGGGCTCCTGTCCAGAGAGCTCGACAGGCTGGAGGAGGGGGCCAACAGAGACCTGATGAAATTCAACACAGATGACAGCAAAGTCCTGCACCTGGGAAGACGTGAAAACCCCATGGCAACAGTACAGGTTGGGGACTGCCTCCCAGTATTGTCTCCCTCCAGTATCACAAAGGCGTTGATGAACTGGAGCGAGCTCGGTGGAGGACAACCAAGATGGTCAGCATGCTGGATGGAGCACGTGCCCTGTGAGAAGATGCTGGGGTTACAGGGCTCGTTTGACCTGGAGAAGAGGATATTTGGGGCATGGCGGGGCTAAAGAGCAGCCCTGCAGCATCTGTGAGAAGACCAAAAAAGACAGAGCGAGGCTCGTCGCTGTGGTAAGACAACAGGCACAGGCTGAAACAAGAGAAGTTCAAACTCATAAGGAGAAACTTTCTCACCAGGACACCAGCCAAGCAGTGGACCAGGTTGCTCGAAGAGTCTGCAGTTTCTGTCCTCAGAGGTTTTCAAGATTGGGTCAGGTGAAGCCCCGAGTAACCGGCTCTGATCTCACGGCTGACCCTGCCTCAAACAGGAGGTTGGACGCCCCGAGGTCCCTTCCACACTGAACTGTTCTGTGAGCCTATCATCCTAATTCTCTTCAAGCTTTACTGTCCTCATATCCTGGAGATTTTTATAGCCTCTGGTGTAAAAATTAAAGCATGTAGTGTGTCATCCTTTCTGCTTCTACAGGGAAAGGCCTCACTCATTCACCTCACAGACTTTAAAGCACAATTTGCATGATCAGGTGGGTGGGACTTAGTCTTCCCTCTTCCACCTATTTACACCATATTTGCCACCCTGATTTCTTTTCAAGAGCATTTTTGGTGTGCACATCATGCAAAAACCTTCAGCTTGGTGCAGAGGACAAAGGCTGCAGCCACAGACGGCGCAAGAAAGGAAAAAGTCCCTTTCTGTGCCACGCATAAAAGCTGAATGCTTACGTGGCTTCTAGGAAAATTTTAAAAAGAAGGAAAATAGAAATAAAGCCAAAATGAAAATAATTTTCTTCAGCTGGCGGTGTGGTGATGTTAATAGCTGAGGGCCTACAAATCACAGTGTTCCCATGCTACAAAGCAGCCGCCCTGTAAGAGCAGAGGTTCCTGGGGGGGGTGTCTATTGGTACCATAAAGCAGGATGAGAAGCTGCCCCTAAGACTCATGCTCCAAATAAAGTAGTTTCTCATCTAAAACAGATACAATGATGGCTGCGGTAAGAGCGTGACTGGATACAGAAGGGCAGCTGGGTTTTTCATCATGGCTGGTGAAACATGGGATATGTCCCTGCTCACCCACATGATAGGAAAATTTTTGCAAACTGACTACACTAATAAAGCCAGTCAAGGAAAGGCACACAGTAGTGGTTAACAGGGACTTTGCCCCCTCTCTCCTCTCCCTCCTCATACCTCCAGCAAAGGCAGCCACAGGGCTGTGAAGCAACCAACCTGCCCCACAGCACAGCAAGGCTGTGTGGCTTTAGGGGGCCAGATTCATGTGAAATTTCCATCTGAAAATGGAGACAGACCCCACTGGCATCCCTGAACAATAAAGATTTTTCTGTCTTCACTCTCATGCAGAATAAAGTCACAGAGAACTGCAAAGGAGTGGCTAGTCCCATACAAGAGGCAGCAAAACAGTAACTTTATTAAACACCCACTGCCACTTTTAATATCTGTCTGTACTTCCATTGTGCCCTGAATAGCCTGCAAGTAAACCAAGTCATGAATCATGACTTGCTGAACACTGGCCCCATCTCTCCTCTGCCCCTGTTGCATTGCTGATGATGGGACGTAACCTGAAATATTGAGATACCCGCCTCCCTCCTGGGAACTCGCTCTGCTCTGCGTCTCCGCTGCCAGGATAACAACACGGTCAGGTACCCAGGCAAGGACAGGGACCAACAAATCCCAGCAACAGGAGTGTCAAGGATATTTAAAGCTATTCTTTTAATTACAAACCTCAAGCTGAGGTGAGGCTGTGGGTTTGGAAAGGGCTGCTGAGTACTCCCCCATCTTTCCACGAGCAGAGGCGGTACCAGCATAAACCAAAAGGTACAGCTTGCACCAGGCTGGACCAGCGCAAAGCTGAAAAACCTGTCCTGCGGTACAACTTCCCCTCCACCCTATTCCTTCCTCATACACGGCCAAGGAGCAGCGTCTTGAGACGCAAACTCCTTTTTATCCAGCAGGACCCACCATGTTAGTGTTTCAAAGGGAGCGGTTTGGCTGGTGGGACAGAGCAGCAGAAGTGCAGTCGTCCAGTGCGTGGCAAGTTAGGGACTGAACGCCAGCGCTAAGAACAAGGCATAAAAGGTCACTTCTCGGCCGCAGCCTGAATATCTATTGAACACGAAATAGGCAGCTAAAGAAGAGAAGCATTCAACATGCCATGAATGGCTGCCTTGTGGATTCATTTTGTAGGAGCCACACATGTGGAAGCCTGTGTCCAGCAGTGGAAAAATCTCACTAACCTATTTTTATCATTGCCAGCAAAGTCTGGCAACTGTCTAGATGTTCTAGGTTCCTTTAAAAGTGACTTTTGATAGGGTGCAGGGTCCACACTGCTGGCAGTTCAAATTAGGTCGTTTCCTCAGAGCTGCCAACAGGCAGAAACTGAAGAGGTGGCTATTTTATAATCATCATAATTATACCATGGCCATAGGCATAAACCACCCTCTAAACATAGAAACCCAACAAAACCCAGCTGGGGCTGTGCTAAGTTAGCCCTTGTGCTCCTTAGTGGGAACAGCAAGGCCAAGGCCAGCAGCCCCCAGCCCCCCTGGGACCCATGGGTGCCCCTCACCAGCAGCAGCAGCCCAGCCTTGTTTACTCCACACTGCAAAACTCCTGGCACAGCTTCCAGGGCTATGCAGCCCACCCGTGTCCTCCCAGGGTGCTCAGACCTTCGCCTGCCTTCATGTCATGAGCCTCCTGCCAGCAGTTGGGGGGGGGGAAGGCAAGCAGGATGAAAAAACCCCAAACAATCATGCTGTGGTACTTAGAGAGAGCCCCTGCATTGCTTGGGTCACTGACTACAGCTAAAGGCTCACAAGGCAGCTCTCTCTGCAAAGGCTTGCAAGCACCTGCCTTCAGAGCTTGTAAGGAAACAGGGCAGGGCTCAGCTTGAACTTCACAGCACATCCCCCCATGGGAACTGCGTCTGACTCATTTATCAGCAGGATTTTAGTGTTCCACCCCCCTCCCACCCCCCCCTTCAGAACAATTGCTCTGAGCCCATCTTATGCAAAGTTTGCTTGGACGTAGAAATTCAGCTGAAAAACAAAAATAGTGGAGATGTACAGGCAGTTTCTAAGAACTGTCTGCAAGCACTTCATATTCTTTTTTTTTTTCCTAAGGAGTGGAGAGGGTGAAGTATAGTCCTGACTGGGATAGCCTGTCAAACTAAATCTAGGCTTTCCTGCCTGCTGGAGCCATTCCTTTCGGAGCTCTTTTCAAAGTCACCCTGCAGGTAACTACATCCTCCCCTTCTGCAAATACATCTTCTCCACACCCTTTACGAGTAAGCCTATTAATTACAGAAACATAGTCAGACTGTGGTATGATGGATTTAAATTTTTTGAAGTGGCTGAGAGGGTAGGATTTATTCCCCCCCCCAGACATGTTAGGCTCACACCTTTCTTGCCACCATTACCAGCTTCTTCCCACATCCCACACCCTTTCCACATTTCATGGACCTGCTGTCATTTTTTCCTCATACTCAATTACAGTGCTGGTGTGCTAGGATTCCTATAAAATGACAGTGTGCTGTACCACAGAACTTTCCCAGCTCCACTGTAAAGGAGGAAGCTATTTTCCAGCAATAAACCCTGTCCCTGTGGAAAACAAGGCTCTCCCTGCCTCGGTGCACCTTCTTCCAACACTGCTGCTGACCATGCAGCTACCTTGAGACTCTCTCCATTCCTAAGGCCAGCTAGCTCTGATTTTCTAAATTAAGTCTGCAAATCTTTCTTCTGGCATAATTACCTCGTAGATCACCAGATCACTTTAAAGTCCCTGCCCCTTAGTCAAACATTTGTTTTCTTAAGCTTGCAACAGCAGATATGCTGTTTCCTGGTGCAAATTCCCATATTCTTGAGCATGCGCTCTATTTTTCCCTACTGTCCTTGGCTAGCTTAGAACATGTAAATAGCCATATCCTTTAGCAGTTTGGCTTCATCTTCCCTTGTTTTCCTCGGAGCAGCGGTCAAGGGGCAGAGCTGACAGCAGCCGTGGAGCAATATGGTGCAGAACACACCAGTATTTCCCCATCCACCCAAGCCGAAACCCAGCAGCAACCTCTGCTCTGCCACTTTGCCCCATGCCTTTCATGAGCTCATACAATCTTTGCACAACATTATCCATTTAACAACATTACAGGGGGTGTGTTACATTAATGCCTAACATAGCACTTAGTCCCATTACCTGTTATCTTTTCTACTATCCCAATCCAAGCAAGCATCTGGACCAGGACTGCTCTGATCCCACAGCTCTTTGCTATCCACAAGCAATTCCCATAGATGTACAATATAGTGTCACATTTGGCCACAAAACATAGCTACCTTAAGCAAATTGAGTGCAAAGGATTAGCGGCACCTGTGTTTAATGAAGAACTCTGCTTGTGTGTGAAAATAAAGCTGCTTAAGCCCTTTTCCTTTCTGGAGTGGTTTCTCACATTCCAGGCAGGCTTTAAGGTCTTAACATAGTTACACCTTTCTGTTTACTAATGGAGAAGCTAGGATGGCATAAAGACAAAGAAGTATTTTACTTTTGTATGTCCTCCATCCTATCTATTCCTCCCAATAGACATTACATCCCACCTCTGGCTAATTTTCTCCTACTCCTAGTTTTTTCCAAGCATCAGTACTTGCTTCTCTGCTGACCCACCAAACCAGGACAGATCTCTTCCTAACAGGGATCCTTGCTGTGTCCTGACTCATTTCACTCTCCCTCCCTTCACAAGTATTACACCACTGTTAGTCACTTCTGCCACAACACATGCACTGGAAAAAAAAATTAAGAAAAAAATTGCACTCTGACATTGTCCCAAACAGTGTTTCCTCTTTAGTATTGCAATTCCCCCATTCCTGCTTCCCAGAAAAATCTATTATCCCTTTTGTACGGCTGAGCCTTTACATATTGCTTCACAAGTCACATTTTGCTCCAGCTTCCTCAAGACAATCCTGACCTAACTGCAAGATGGGAAGTCACTCCCTGCTTGGACAGTCAGTGCTACTAACACAGACTTTTAGGGCTACCATTGCTTAGAACCAAATTCTTCAGGAAATTTGGTCCCGACTGCTACCTGTAAAGTAAAACTTCTAATCATATAACTCATCAATATTCACTACTGAGAAGTATTCATTCCAGGCTAGCTTGCAGATCTTAGGATAACTGCAACCAGGTTTTGCATCTGTAGTTCATGTTCTTGCCAAAAGGAAAGTAATACTCAAGTAATAAGCAGTAGCTCTTCTCTGATAAAAGACGACTTACCCATCTGTTGGTTACTCAGAAAACACCAGCCTACACACATAGCTTGTTCAAAGAGAAGGGCCAAAGATTCAGCTGTAGGACTTAAAACATGGGGGAAGAGACAGGCAGAGAGGCACAAAGTGTTCCATTAAACAATGTGGTTAAGGCAGCAGCGTTGCAAGGTAAAGACTAACTCACAGGAAGCCCCCATCCAGCTTCTGTCAAAGGTGGCAACAGTGGAAGCTATAAACTTAAGTCTTCTGGATATTCAGTTGACCTGGATGCCAGTTTGAGAGCTTCCTCCACAGCCATCACCCAAACTCATCTCCTGAGCTGACATGCTGAGCCTACAGCTTAGTTCTTATCACCCTAGTTACAACCCACTGCATTTTCTTGGATGTTGACAAACACTGCTAGCGTTGGACTACAGCCACGTTGGATGTTGGCAACCCAAACACACACACCAACATAAAGCAATAAAACCAAGGGCAGTTGAAGTCAGCAGTAAACTTTCATTATGGTTGACAGCAATTCAGCCCAGCTCCTTCAGGTGCCAGGTTCAGTCCCATGCCCAGAATGGCACAGCTGACAAAAACACTACTTCTCAGTTCTGCAAGAGCTCAAGGACATGGTAGGTTTCAAATTCCCATACGAGGTCATATTTTTCCCTCCAGCCTCTCTCATATATCCAAGGAGGAAAATTAGATCAACTCCTTTCTGGAGTCATTCCAGTCTCTGCAAGACACACAAAAGCATGATGACCATTTCACTTTTTTGAAATAGACTTTTTTTTACAAAGGCCCCATTAACAAAGAATAGTGCAACACATTACAGAGGAGAGCTGTATGGTTTGCATAACCCCTTAAAGAAGTGACAAGGTGTAACACAAGGGTGGGCAATACATTCGTGCATTAGTCCAGAGGTACGGCCAGAGCCTGACCCTCAACAGTTCTGGTATTTCTCATAATAAATACCAACCTCCTTTCAAGAGTAAGGTGGGAACAAGCAAGGACTACTAAGAGACATTTGTAGCACCTAGAGGACAAAGACCAGAAGCTCCTAGGAACACAGCTGAGATACAACAGCAGGGAAACACCAGATATAGGTATAGAACATCAACTTGCTGGTAAGGATCCAAGTCCATAGGCAGCCCCCACCAGAAGATATTTTAAGAGAAAAACCAACACTTAAAAAGCCATTCAGAGTAGAAGTACAGGACAAATTGGTAATTCCTTAGGCCTAGGGTTCCACACTAATGTCTCTGCTCCCTTCCATATCCATTTTTAAACTGAAACAGGATAGCCACAGCTCTAGCTGCTGCTGCAAGCAGGAACTGCAGAGCTGTACAGTAACCTCTCATGCAACTTTTGTTTTTTCCACTTGGAAACCTGAGATTTGGCACACATGCTGTAAGCCCTTGAGATTGTACTTCAGTGGCTTTAGAGAAACAAAACACAAAGCCAGCCAACGAGAAAAATCTGGAGCATACACTATGGGAATCTGCCTTGTCAAGGGACCAAGGCTGTGTCAGATGCCAGGGGACAGAGTTATGTCAGCAGACAGGCTGATAGAAGAAAGCCCAGCTGGCTCCAGGGTAGAGCCCAGCCTGTTTGCATCAAAGTACCACTGCCAGCGTATCACCAGTGTGACAGTCATCCTTTGCCACCCTGTATGAAGATGACAGTAAAAGTGTTACAGCAGTAACATTTTAGGAATATAATTAAGAACTGCTTTTGTTCACACACAACAAGGAAAGGAAGAATGGCAACACCCTTCCTAACACGCTGACAGTCATCTTTTCTATTCCTTGGAATTCCTTTCAGATATGGCATTGGCACAGGAGTTATTTCCTGCTTTATACTAAAGCCCCAGTGATTTAACACTTTACATATTATGCAAGTTCAACTCCATGCTATGCATCCAACAGTATGATTAATAAGCATAGTAAAATCTCCTCTTCCCCATAAACATACAATACACCTTACTCTTTATTAAGTATCAAATTGTCTCCAACATAAATTACATCCAAATTATGTAAGTTTCAAGAAAGTCAGATATTTTATGTACAATATTTGTCTTGAGTCAGATATACCTTTATCATTTTAACCTATAACAAAAAGCAAACCTACATCAGTACCAAATAAAGCATTAAAAAGGTAACAAATATATAACTTTTTAGAAATGCTTTCAGAACGCTAAAGTTAATGACAAAGATTTTATAGTGCAGCAGTCTTGGGTTTTTAGCTCTCAGACCATTTCTCTGTTTCTGCGGATAGCACAGCAGAGAACCATACTGAATATCATGCCGAAAATCTGTAAAGAAAACAAACGCATTACAAATCAGGAGACCAAAGCACATTCTTTTATCTACATGGGCACAAGCATAGCTGCTCTTCCCAGCCCAGATGCCATTTTAACGCTTCATTCTGCAGTTCCTGTCCCTGCCCCTCCCTTTCACCTCCAAATTTCAGTCCATTCTCATGAATCCCCTTCACCCTCAATACTTAAAAAACAGAAATAGATCAGCTATAAACCACTGCTGTATCTCCTAAGAAATCATTGGTCATCCCAGCATATTTGCATCCATGTCATATTTTCCTCCAGAGAAGTCGAACAAAAAAGGGAAAATTTTTTTACTAGCACTGTTATTTCAGTTCTTAAGCAGTCTTTAATTGTTACAAAGGAAACAAAAGCAAGGATCCCCAAGAGATATTAGGATTAATAAGTGTGCTGGCAACATGACCAATACATCTTTGCCCTGTCTATACATGCACTACTGATACAACTTCACCACTGCTAAAACTACAAGGAGGCAGATCCTAATCCAAAGCAGAAGCAGGGAGGTCCAGGACACTCCACCCTCTGCGCTGCCTCAGGGCCCTGCAGCACACACCCTGGTCCTGCCACTACTTGTCATTAGCGGAATGGGCTTGTAGACTCCCATGCCAGGCACTGTTCAACAGACTTCTGCTGTAAGTATCCTTTGGCCATACAACTACCCTCTAAGTAATCTGGAAACTCACCATTATTACAGCAATGCCAAGGCCAACTGCTCCAATCACATTCAATTTTGAATTGAAGACATCATCAATGGCAGCAGGGCACGACTGAAAAGAAACAAACTGTTCATTAGTGCTGCATACATACAAAAGGTTTGTTTCTCCTTGTTTGTCTGAGCTCAAGTCTGCTGACTGATGCTACACCTTTGACCAAGCCTGCTTGCACTAGAGATGAAGACTTATCTTTTGAAAGCTGCTTTGAACTGGCCTTTATTTTCACATCTTTAGAGAGAGCCAGGGATGTTGGCTCCACCACAAAAGTTGGAGGAGAAGTTTACATCTACTCTTCAAGTATCTAAACCTCTTAACTGCACCTTGGCTACAGCAGTTGATCAGGTAGATCAGGACCAACAGCAGTCGTACCAGACTTGTTACTAAGGGCTGTCAGCATTTAAGCTGCTGTATTGCTCAGCCCTTCTCAAAATACATTTGAAACTGCTCTTGATATTTCCAATTCCTATTGTAATTTTGCAGACACCTTATGAACACACAGTACATGGGAACGGCAGGATTCTGTGAGCTGCATGCATACATGCTAGGCTATGGGTAGATTCACAGAGGTGCCAGTCTGAAGCTCCCAGGACAACGAATTACCATTGTAACTGAGAAAAGAGTTAAGTAGGGTCCTTTCCCCAGCAAGGACACATGGTAGCCAAGAAAAAGAACAAGGAAGTTTTACAGAAGGACAAATCTTCAGGAGCCTGGTAGCTGGCCAAAATCTCATCTCAACTCCTGTCCTTATTCCAGCAGCAGACTACAGTGAACTGCTGAAAACTACTTTTTTCTTTAGTTGTTCCTTCTCCAGTCCAGAAGGAAAGACTGAATTGAGGATTAAAGGGATATACTGACAAGAATTAACCAGTTAAATCAAAATATCAATACAGACTTGCTTATAGGCACACAGATCAGCCACATCATTACATCCCTCTAATCTCAGTCTTATCTACTGTTTTTCTACAGTTGGGACTAGGCCATAAACACATCACACATGAAGTCAACAGATGAAACTAAAACACATTTAGAATAAAAGCAAACAATAAAACCTGCATGCCATCTCAGGTACTCCCATATAGTCTAACTCATAGCAGATTGTATGGATGGGACTAAAGACACAGTCTAAATACACATTGAAACATCTCATGTGGTCAGATACTTGCAGACACAAAATCATCTGTAGTGAAAGGAAAAGCATAAGTAATGTGAAAAAACTCAAGTCATTAACTGAATTCCTGCATTGCAAGAACCTTAGTTACTGTGGGAAGACCCATATTGAGGTCTTGGACCATGAAGCAAGAGCATAAGACAGTTGTAAGAAAGAGGAAAAGGGGTAGTTCAGAAGTACACAAGATGTCTCTCCTGTATCTGTGGCATACAGGCACCTTTGCAGCAGTATTTCAACAGGGGAATCCAATTCAGAGAACTGGCTTCACAGTGACATACTCACCTAAACAGGCCATCAATGCATTATCCCCCTCTCATTTCCTTGCTAAAACTTCAGACCTGCTCCCACCCTGTGCTCTACTTCTCCCTAACCAAGAGGGGAGGCAACAACTCCTGTGCTGCATTTTTTTAGGCGAAGTTTTGGCCTTATGCTGTCCACCACGCCAGTGAGTCTAGTGACACACAGACCACATGTTTCCTGTGCAAGTTCAGATTTCCTGCTGACCCTGCTTGTTCTTTCCACAGTATGTTGATTTTCCACAGCCAGACTGATAATAGAGATAGGTTGCTAAGTGTCACATGGTAATTTCCCATAGACTGGAATGGTCAGAAACATGTTTCTCATTCTACTCATTGGGCAGAGCTGTTGCTAAATTAAGTCATGCTTTACCATTACAGTAAACGACTCCGCTCCAGTCTTCTTTGGACAGGTGTCCATGAATGGCTGCTCAAGAAATCCTGTAAGACCACAGCAGTCTAGCTACAAGAGAAAACAGGAGAAAGAGGCAGGTTAAGTAATCCTTATTTTGGTCTGTATTTATTTGGTAAAAAGGAAAAATAGATTACATTAGGTTTTATTACAGACCTTATGCAAACTTACTTAGAAGTCCTGCCAATGTAACTGCTATAAACCTGATTTTAAAAAGCCTTTATTGCATTAAAGGACAAGATTCTGAAAGGAGGAGCTAGATCTCATTAAGTCTACACACATTAATTTTGGTGACAGCTTGTACAGACACAAAGAGGAACTCCTCATAGACATGCAGGTGTGCAGACTATGGTGCCTCTAGATCAATACCACAGGTCTACAGTTTCCCAGGTTACTTCCAAGTTTGTTCAGGAAAACAAGAACTAGTTCTATGCATTTCAGAGGTTCAGAGGGACAAAAAGGCATACTGAATTCACTGATACTATACAAAAAGATCTTCTCTGCAATTTGTTACTAATGCTCCTTTGGTTTCTTCTCGTTAGTAAGGTAACTACACTTGTACAGGGGACTGGATGACATGAGGAACAGTGTGAACAAGCTGCATTACTGTCCGGTTTAATTATAACCATGTACTTACAGCTAACTGAAATGCTTTCAGTGTCTCTCGGGCAGCTGGTTGAGATCTCTTTGTATAGGTTTCCTTGTAGAAGTCCTTTAACTCTTCAATAACCTACAAGATAGCAAAGAGTTGTGGTGTATTACTGTCTTACCTAAATATCAATTATGGAGAACTAGTTTTGAGCTAGGCATTAAAAATTCTGCAACCTATGATACCCATCCCTTTGACATGTAGAAATAGAGGGTGGAAACAGAGGGTGGACAGCATTTCTCACCCAAACAGGTGAGCCTAACTGGTACACTCACCTTAAAAGCCACACCTAAACAGATAAGATTCAGTTCTCCCTTCCAAAGCTCTGAGCTTCTAGGAGGAGTGAGAACACGAAGTCTTTGCCCACTGGTTACACAAAAATATTCCCTATTAATTTCTGTACCCCAGAAGCTGCTATATTCCCCTGCTGTATAATACAAGCAGAAAAGCAACCCTGATCACCAAGCACCTTATTTTGAAATAAGACAGAATCTTGACTGCTTCTGAGAGGACAGCCCAGGTCAGTCATGGTTTAGATGCAGACACATTCAGCCCATAGCTGACCCAGCTCATATACAGAAGTGGTAAACTTCACTGATGGTCTGCTTCACTTCACAGCTCAGCCAGGAGGGTATCTCTAGCATGCAACAGCATCTTGGATTCTGGTTTCTCTGCTACAGTCTCATTTTTAAATATTATTTTTTTGTATTGTTTTGTTCTAATGCATCTTCTTCCTCTCCCCCAAACTCCCTGGGTAATCAGGATTTGACTGGTACTGCTATAGATTTCAGTAGACTGCTAACTTTCTGTGGGCACTGTCATAGAATCACAGAATGGTTTGGGTCAGAAGGGACTTTTAAAGGTCATCTAGTCCAGCCCCTCTGCCATAGGCAGGGACACCTTCCACTAGACCAGGCTGCTCAAAGCCCCATCCGACCTGGCCTTGGACACTGCCAGGGATGGGGCAGCCACAACTTCTCTGGGCAACCTGTTCCAGTGCCTCACCAACCTGCCAACTTTTAAGAGCAACCTACCTGTTCTTTATTTGCAAATCCCCAGATAGCAGCAGCAATTTCAAGGGCAAAAATCACAAAAAGGAAGAGGAAGAACTAGAAAAGAAAGACCACATCATTAGTTAAGACCATAGCACCACAAAACAGCTTCACACATACATACTGCAAGCTTTTCCAGTCCCCAGCACCCAGCCTTGTGGGAACTGTCACTCAACCAGACTCCAGTTGGAGGTCTGAAACACTGGTAAGACTAGGAAAGAGGACACACTGCACTGCGTCAGCACTTCTTCCCAGGAGCGTCAGAAAGCCTGGCAGTGTTTTCCAAGCAGAAGTCCTCCTTTTTGATCAGTGTTAATTAAAACCAATCATCTGTTAACTCAAACTTTGAAGTTGCCCAGGTCACCCAGACACATCACAACAGCTGACACCACTTCTTTTCTCTGGTTTGTCACTCCTATTGCTTTAGGAGTCATTACTTAACACCCAGCTTGCCTCCAACTCCCAGAGAGCTAATGGTCACTTTGTTTTATTTCTATTTTATGCGATACACAAGTGTCATCTCAGCATTTAATTGACTACCAGGTCCAAAACACCACTACCATTTAAAGGCACTTTAAAAAGGGATGTTCAGAATTACAACAAAGGGCTAGAAGCATTATTTTGCAAGAAATACACAAAATTAACTTCGTCCATGACACAGAAGGGGAATTGTTCTTTCACTAGCTATAGTAGTAGTCTTTTATTAACTAAGTCTTCTGGTTATTTGGCTGAGTAGTTCCACAAGTGTACAGATGTGCATGAACCCAGTAAGCTCTACTGGCCCCTCCAGTCTGAAAACAATGAGGCTGCTCTCCAATAATTGGCTTGCAGAGCAGTTGTCAACTAGAAGAGCTCATCCTGTGATTATAAACAGTAGAGGCTTGTTGTTTCAAGGATCAAATACCACAGTTCTAGTCCCAAAGATTAAAGATTGCACAGCCTTCAGAGTTCAGGACAAACTGTTTATTAAACAGCATTACTCTTATCAACATTTTAGTTCTGTGTTCACACATGCTCCCAGTCTTGATACTTCAATGTCTGAATGTCCCTAACGCCTGAAGTCACCCTATATTCAAATACAACAGCACATTTGGATTCAGGGCCAGAAGTGAATGCTACAATGTTAGATGTAGCTTCATGTAGGTGACCATGATTTTTAAACATTGTGGATCCAAAACAATCAGCATCTGCTGCCCTTGAACTGCACAGCAATATTTTCTTTCCTTTCTCATTGTGCTGCTAAAAATTGAGAAGCTACTCTGAACACTTACCAGGCCAAGCATACATTGAGATTCCTGCAATGCACCACAGCATCCCAAGAAACCAACCAGCATCATAAGTGCACCAGCTCCAATAAGGATGTAAACTCCTAGGGAGGAGAAAAATGGAGACATGTATACAGGCTAGTTGAGACCTCAGCAGCAAGGTATAAAATTAGTTGCTCCAGAAATAGCATTTGTAGCTTTTGCCAAGGTTTAAGTTTCTTTACTGAGGTCTTCCAAGCAAATAAAGGGCTGTGCTTAATTTTCAAAGCAAACACATCAAGACTTGTGGGGGAATGCATTAATAAATAAAAACTTCAATTTACAACAATTAACATGTCCCCTACTGCAGTTTCACAAGTTTCAGAAAATGGGCAGGATAAAGCCATCTCAAACTGTAAGACACATGTTAAAACTGGCTCAGAGCCACAGTTATCAACTTATCTTCAGATGAAGAGTGCTGCAGTTAGAGACAGCTGGAACTAGTGATTTATCAACATCTGAGAATTCTTGAAGCATGCTACCTCTAGGAGAATGGGTATTAAAAGGCATCATAATAATCTGTCATAAGGCTTTAAATGCTTTCCTACCCTGCTTTTCCATCAGGAAACACTGAATTATTTCATCAGTCATGGAGGTACAAGTCTACACTTCAGCTGTCTAACTTGACAGCCTCTCTAACCACAAGAAACTCTGCATTTTCTGCTTTTGCAAAAGCAGATACTTCTTCAAACTACATCAAGTAGCTGAGCCTGTAGACCATTCTGCCCAGAATTTAGGTAGCAAGTGTGCTGGAGCATAGAGAGCAAAGATTTCTGCACTAAAAGACTCCATTTATGCCCAATCCTTTCCTCCTAAGCTTGGGAACTGCCAGCCTAAGCATTACAGCTGCTAGCTGGTGAGAGCAAGATGTAGCAAGCAAAACAACTCCCAAAGGATGGCAAGAAAGTATTAGTGGGGTGGTGAAACACAAGACAAAGAATCAGCACAAAGCATGTAGAATTAGTATGACATTTCTATCAATGTAAACAAAAATTGGGTCTCTCTGGCCCTCAGAGGACAAATCAATACTATTTAAAGAAAGCCATATGTGAGCATTTGCAAATGATATTTTCTAAATGCAAACTGGTAAAATTAGCTGCCAAAATAAACATCTGCTTGATTAAGCACATGTAAGTGATTGAGCCTGACATTTCTTATCAGCAGGAAATTCTGGCACCAATTTTTTTTTTACCCCAGTTTAAACTTCTTGCATTTAAAAAAAACTCCATCAGAAAAGCTTTTGAGGTAGCTTGCTTTGTTACTAGGTGCAAATTGACAGATTCTTTCAGTTTCCTATTGGAAACTGCAGTCAATAACCACTCCCAGAAAAATATGTTAAAACAGTAATTCCTGTTAAACTTTAAAACTCAGTTTAACCTACAGAGACTTCAAGTAGGTTTCACTGGCTGAATGCAGCCAGTAGATTAAGTATCACATCATAAAACTTTTATGCTTTAGGAGGTAAAAGAGTTGTTTTAGACTACCCAGAATAAGACTTGTTAAATATTCAGCTCAATGGCTAAGTTTAGATTTCTGTTCCCTTTCCAAGGTCCAGTTAAAAGCATCTGGAAATCTTCCTGGCAGCTGCAAGAACCACCCAGTTTGCTACCTTGCCAGCATATCAAGGGTGAAATGCCAACTTTCTCACAGAAGAGCCATCTACATGCCTGTGGCCTCTTCATGGAGTCACACAAGCATTTCAATATTCCCAACTACGGTCTCTAACAAGCCCAACTCCCCATTCCTAACAGTACTCCCTGTAGGCACAGGCTACCCTGGTACTATAAGGCTGCAATAGAAGCTGCACCACCCAGTATACCCCACACCATCTTTACTGACCCTTTAGACACCAGTTTGGGTGTTCTGACAGGTTGAGTAGCTCACCACAGGAGCCAGTTTTCCTGGCAAGAGAAAGGCCAACCTAACCATGCTGTGGATGGCTGAGTGATGCCTAGCAAATCCACATGCTACCGGGATGTGAAATAGGTATGCATAAGGATTGTCCAAATCAAAGATGACAGACACCTATGTAAGAAAGGTACATATTTGAATTTGCTTTCTTCAATTGTTAGAGGTCTTCAAATACAGCTACTGGGTTTCAAAAAGCATTTGAGCACCTACAAGTGACCACAACCAAAGAAGCACATGTTCCTCTGCCCAACCTTAAAAGTGACTGTAGAGATCAAAACCAGCCAGATAGGATAAAGTCCTGTTCAGTTAGGAACTCCTACAACATTAGAATAACAAGCTGAAAACACATGTGTTTGTCCCTTAATTGGTAATCTTGCAAAACAGAATAGATCAAGGAATAACTTCCACCTGGCCTAACTACAGCTACATTGATCTAGGTCACATGTAATAGTTGCTCATATAGACCAAGATATTTGTGTATCCTTTCCATTATGTTCAGTATAAATTAGCATACACAGGGCTGTAAGAGTTAGACAGCAGTACATAGCCTTCTTCTGAGAGATGAGGCAATAGACTTGGGGTTTTGGGGTAGCTTAGGTTGGTCACTTTGGAGGAAAATAATTAGTTATTGATGTCACCTGTGACTACTCATTTAGTTGAGTGAAACTTTGCTGACTTATATTGTGAGAAGCATCAGGAAGAGACACCCTCTGTGTCTACCAAGAGTCCTCCCTGGTATGCTTACAAACAAAATGCTTACCAGCAGCACCCAAAAAGCAACTGCAGGGTTTAAGCTGGGAAAAAGGTAAAGTGATATGTAATGCATAAAGAGCCAAGTAACAGCTAGCATGACACTGCTGCTGTCTGCGTGAGAGCTCAAAGCAGAGGCTGGCCCCCTGCACCAGCCAGGGGAAGCTGCTCTGTCCCACCAAGGCTGTTTAGGGCAGTTTTGTCTTTAGCCTCTTTGTCTTAGCCTGAGGAAGACAAAGGTTTCTAAGCTGTCTGGAAATCAGGGTGCAAAAGTGTGATCTGTCTCCCTGAGCCATCTCCTTGCTTACCTGTATAAAACGTTGTGTTGTTTGATTCCAGTTCAAAGATGCTTTTGGTCTGTGAATCAAACCGAAGCCATAGTCCAATTGCAAGAACTGCTGTCCCTGCAAGCTGTAAGGACAAATAAGTCTTGTTAAATAATGGCAATTAATACATTCACCCTTGCATTAGTAGCATCAGAAGTAAACACAGGATACAGCTGTTATTTAAAGACATGGTGACAAAGAACCAGCATAAAAGGATGGGGATACCAAAACAAGAACAAACTTAGTTCCTGACATGAAGCATCTCATTGACAGATGCGTTTGCATGTTAAACTACAATGCCACACAAGAACAATGCCGTTCTTGTTCTTTACTGAAAATACCCAAGGTTTACCAAAGTGCCAAGTGTCAGTATTTCCACTGACCCCTCCACCCATTGTTTTATTCTGGGTGACCACAATGACATTGCATGGCTTAGCGATCTTAAATCTTCACACTGAAGGACTAGTGTATCACAAGAAAAAGTGCCTTGTAAGGCCAGCTAAAAGTTTTAGCATATTAAACAGACTGGTAAGAGTTCAGTGTACCACAGTACAAAGTTTAGAAAGAGTGCTCTTTCTTGCAAAACAGGATAAAACCAATCCAGTGAAGTTACTGCACTGACAAGAGGAAAACACAGGCTACTGAAACAGCAACACAGCTGTGTGCTGATCTGGAACAATGCTATCAAGTTATAGATAAAAATATTTAGTTTTATTTTATTATCACCTCCATCTGTGTGCCTCAGGTTCCTCTTAACATTGGTGCCAGTGTTTGCAGAAAGTCATTGTGTGTATAAATTAGCTTCTGGGTAAAACATCTGGCAGAAGGCATCAGAGAAGTGTTGCAAGAGGGAGTTGCACTCTGGAATGGCAAACACTAACAGTTTGCCTTGAACAGACTGAATCCTCCCCACTTTAAAAAGAAAAAACTGGAGTCATCTTGCATGCAAAAAAGAAACCAGGACAAACTAGAAAGCTGCGGAGTGTGCTTCTCAACTCTTCCTTCTCTCCTTTGAAGACCATTTAACTATCAAAAAAAGCTCTACAAAAGTGAGATGAGGACAGAAATACCACACATAGCAGCAGACATTAAAAATTTAATCTCAAGAGTGAGCAATAAGCTTAGAAAGTCTGGAGCTTTGGTTAGGCAAAGCATGCATGAAAAGAAAAAACCACAAAGCCTTATCTCTGATAAGAAGTTCTTTCTAGAAGGGAACAACATTCTTGATTCACCACCAAGAAACTGGAAAGTGTTTACTAATGTCAATTTTCAGTCATAATACAGAAGGCATTCCCACAGAAGGCACCTATGGGTATACTCCTTACTTCCACACGAAGCCAAACTTCCCCAGCCCCACGGTCTCCCCATGGGGAGCCCAAGAGCCCTTTCTCCCCACTATGGGAGCATTTGCATCGAAAGGCAGGCACAGCTTTGCTGCCCATGGTTGACTTCTCCAGCCTCCTAAGCTTGCTCTTCCAGAAAAAAAACCCAAACAAACCAGGGAATGCTTTGAAGATTCACACAGGACAAAGAGGATGGACCTAAGCAAAGGTTTAAGGGAATGTATATCCCTTGCAGCTTCTCAGCAGAAAGCATCCCAACTGAAGGGCTAAAAGGCTCAGGTATCAGTGAAGAAAAGCAAGAGGCCAGCCATGCCAGAAGAACCAGCATTTCTTGTATGGCAGGCACCTGACTCCCAAGGCTGCCTCAAAGAGGAGCTGCAGGGTTTTAGCTGGGAAAAAGATGAAGTGATACACAATGCAGAGAAAGCCAAACCCAAACAGAGGTTTCCAGACCTACGCAAGAGTCACTTTGTTGGTGTCAGGGGTGCGTAGGCACAGGCTTACTCACAAAGCACACAGCGAGAACAAAGCCTGCACATACCTGCAGCTTTCCTTGTTAGGGCTATGCTGACAAAATGATTTTAAGTTATGCTGAAGAACCGTGGTAGTACACAGTATGTCACAGCAGCATTATTATTTCAATTTACTGTGCCACAGCAGCACCCCGGGGAAGGGAGAGGTGCAGGAGAGGGACTGGCAGAGAGAAGGGTTGCTGGTCCACCTGTGCTCACTGCTACAGCCTCACTTGAAAAAAAGCCTTTGCAATCTCATCTCACTTCAGGTCAAAAGCCAGGAGGGCTTAGCGATGGAAAACTCTCACACTGCTTCTAGCCTACAGTTAAGTCACCCAGTATTTAATAATACTGTCTGAGACTCACTTTCCTGGGTCAGTCTTCAGCTTTTATAGGCATCCAGATCTGCAGCATTAGGAGAAGAAACCTACAGCCTCCGCTTCTTTTGCTAGCGCTCATGAATTGCAAAGCCACAAGCCTGAGCACACCCAGCTGCCTGCTATGTCAGTGGTTTGACAAGCCTCAGTGTTGGAGCAGAGGGCTCCGGGGCAGCGCTGCAAATGGAGCAGGGCACAGCAAAGGACTGTCAGAACTAAAACCCAGAGCTGATCCCCCAGCAGACCTTTAAGGCCGAAGTATTCAAACTGTGAAGAAACTCCAAGTCGTAAGATTATCTACATGGTTGTAGCACAAGTCCAAACAAAGCAGAAGGCTCAGTTAATGATCTCTTCAGAAACAAACTGGTTGGTTAACATTAGGGAGAGCTGACATACCTAATATGGTTCCTTTCCCAAAAGGAAACTTAACTCTGGGTGGTGGGGGCAAGGGTTAAGTGGTACATTTTCTCCTTGGGAAGGCAGTTGTCCTGTGAAAAAGATGATCACAAGGAGGCAAGAGACTTGTGGGATCACAGAACGGTGATAATATCTAATGCCAGGGAACTGCTCCACATCACTAAAAAACAGTAGGATTAAATAGACAGTTCTCTCCATGGTGGACTAGGGAAAAAATGCAGCTTGCTCTTCTGAAGCTTCCCTCTTTTCAGTCTTAATACCCCTCAGCTCTTGCTCACTGACTCTTTCAGTACAGTCAGGCCCTACCCACTACTGGGCCAGCTGTGATCCTACAGACCTCTAACACACTTCCCTCATCTGTTTTCAGGCTGAAGAATCCCAGTCCACCCACAGTTCCTGGTAGCAGAAACCCTCCTCTTCCTTTCTCAAACATTACCAAAGCTCCACTCTGTTCCTCTCAAGGTAGGGAGAAGACTGGAGCAGCCCACAGCACTGCAGGATACCAGCACACCATGGATTTCTGCAGTGGCATCATCTTTCCTCTTCTCTAGCTCCTTTGCTTCTGAAGCCAGTTTTCCTCTGGTGTTGCTGAGCCATTGCAGACCCTTTTCTCCCAAGACCTCATTGCTCTGTGGCAGCAGCTGCCCCTGAACCAACTAGTTCGTAACTCCAGGCTGCCTCCTGCTCCTGCCTCCCACACGCATTACTCCATGCCTACCTTTGGCGAGTGTCACCCTCTGCTTTGTCACACAGCCTGCTATGCCAGCATGCACCTATCTTTGTTGCTCTGAGTAATGGATGCTGCTCAAGCACTGAAGTGTTACCTCACTGACTTTTCCAGGTTAGGTGGGACTGTACTGACCACCACGCAGTTTGCTCCTGCACACCAGCTCTGCCAGTTCTCTCCCCTACAAGAGAGTTCCACCTCAGCTCAGCCCTGCCTCCGCTCAGTCAGCAATTCCATCCCCACCAGGGTCTTACTCCAGGACTGCTGCATTTCCCTAAGAGCCCTGAGATTTCCAGCAGACATCAAACAAGTGAACTAACATCAACCAGCCCTTGCTCTCTCCAAGATTCAGGCTTTTAAAGGCTTAAAGTTAACAGCTTCATCAAGCCCAACTTCCCCTTGCAGTAGCCATTCTCTCTCCTCCAATGTCACATCTCCATGCGTACACCAACTTTTTATTTTTAAAGAATCTTCTCCTCTGCCTATTCCAGAGGCACCATGTATGCCACTCTACATCCCCTTGAATAATGTAAACCAAAAAACCTAGCCTCAAATTGACCACATTCCGGCCCTCCGGCATTGAGGCAGGTGGCGAGCAGCAGGTTTTCCCTAATCACAACACATTTATAGTTCTGAAGTAACTGTTGCATGACCCTGAAAAGCTGTTAATCAGCATGTACTGTTGCTGTTTCACCACCTTTTCATGGGGAGGTCAGTTCAAGGCTGTGAGGGATTCAGAGTCAAAGACGAGTTACAGCACAGAACTTCCCCAAGGTCTTCCCCAAGCACCCCCACTCAGTAAGAGAAACTCCCACAGAACATCACTCTCATCACACTCTTACACCTGGACCCATTACTGTCTGTAAGAGCTCCCCAGTCCTAATGTGTCTGAAGAGGGACTACATTACTTGGGTTTGCTTCTGGAAGTTATTCCTAAAGCTTTCCTTTGGCTAGCCTTATTATATTTGTACATTTGACTCACCAGCATTTATGAACCTTTATCTTCTTCCTTTGGCCACAGCTTCAACTTTCTGGGATTTTCCTAATTTTTGTTTTAATAGCCTCCTATACCAAGCTGTTTCACTCTTTCTCCTTCCTCTCACCCTTGCTCAAGTCTCTGATGGAGGCAAATGTATGCCACCTAACATGCAATCTACAAATACCCACAGGTTTACTGCAGACCATTTAATTCCTCACCTGTCCTTTTGAGGCAACTTATTTTAAAAAGGGGGTACTGTGTAAGCTCAATCACAGTTTCAAAGGACCTTTTAGATTTAGTGCATCTCCTGGAGCAAGAGAAGCTAACTACATCATTGTCACCATTCACGAGTAGCACTTGGGCAATAGGACCCCACACCCACGGACTACCCAGAAGCAAGCAAAGGCTTATTCCTCCCCTTGAGGGGGGTTCCCAAAGCCAAGACCTGGTCACTGGTTGTGCCTTCAATTTTAGGATCAGAATTGCACTCCAGCAGAACACTTCTTCTCAATTTACTTCCATTATTTAATAGACTTTTCACATCTCCAATACCATAAGAAACATTAAAGCTGCCTTTCTTATTAGGGTTGTTTCTTATTAGGGTTGTTCCTGCCCTCTAGTGCTGCCTGCCTCAAGACACTTTTCTGATTGAGGCCTAACAGTCTAAAATAGCCCTAAATATTGCTACTTTATTCCTCCATAGAGGACACGAGGATCACTAACACCACACTTGAAACTCCCTTTTGATAGGGGAGTGCCCTTTTGGTATGGCAGAGATCCACACTGTGAGCCCTGAGCACCAAAAGCTACCCAGGCTTGTCTACACACACTTATCTCTGGCTTAACAGGTCAAGCCTGCATCAGCACTTCCTAGGCACCCAAAGGTGCAAGTAAAGCTGCTGAGCTTTATTACCATGACACCCCTGAGCAACAGATACCTCCTGAGCTAAATGCTCCCTATTCTCAGCCCTGGGTCCCAGAGAGGCAAGTGGTGATGCTCACATGAAGAGAGTCTTTGAGGCAATGCCTTTGCCACAACAAGCATTCTTGGGCTATAAAATAGTTTGCAGAAAGTCTGTAGCTTAAAAAAAGATACAAAGCAAACTATAAATATTTAGCACCTCACCAACCCAGAGGTTTCAGCCACTGTGTTGTTAGGCTTTTTTACCAGCTATAACCCTCCAAATCTGACCCCCCTGCTCATACTCCTGGTGAGTCTCAGGTGGCAACACATGCTTTCCTGAGCCCTTGTGAAGTTTCTCTTCACAACTTCCCTCAGCTGCAGCCCAGTTCCATTTTCTCACTTTGCTGAAACCCATTTTTGAGAGTATTTTATCCATTAGTGTTGCATCTTCCAGTCATCCCACGCACAACACTGTAACTGACTCCAGAAGCGGTTTCTTTCCACAGCTCTGACTTAATTCCTCCACAACAGAGGGGGAAAAGGAGTCACAGGCGCATTTCTCTGCTGTAGCAGATAGCCAAGAGAAAGCTTTTTTTTTTTGAGCTGCACACTTCACAACTACACATCAGGCATGCAGACAGTTGTACTGTGTTTCCTGTATACTTCTCCCCAAGGCAGACGATGCCAAATTCAGATGTCCACGCCCCGAGTGCTTGAGAAGCAGCCATAATCTCTCAGTTAAGCCAAGATTCCTGACGCTGCCTGGCAAACAAGATAGTCATGCCAGAAACCGCGCTGGAGATGCCATTTCCACTCGTGATGGTGGTGCACTCCTACAGATTAAACTATTTGAGGATTTTTCTTGACGAGACACTGCCCAGAAGATCCGAGGCAGAAACCACAAACGAGACGCGACGATCACGACCACAAACGTTAGCTTGAAGAGTCAGCTCACCGCCTCCTGTTGTGGCTTTCACACTGCAAAAAACCTACCAAGAAGTACAACCCGCCAAAGAGAGTTTCTGAGCCAGCTGTAGGTACTGCTGGCGGGGCAGGGGGAACTACCTTCACACCTCACATACCCCACACACGTTAACGGGCAGGACACGCAGTCTGCCTTAGGCGAACCCCAATCCTACTAAAAAAAAATAATAAAAATAATAAACGAGCGAGCCGGCTGTACGCCTTATTCAGGCGCCTCCCGCCGAGTTCAGGACGGGCAGCGCACTTCGTGCCGCAACAGGTAACCGGGGAGGGGGGGAATGGGGGGGGGGGGCAGGGCCTGTCCTGCCGGGGGGCTGTGGGAAAAAGTAAGGAAACCGACAAACCCCAAACGAAACAGCGACGACAGAAAACCCGAACAAAGCCACAAAAACAATAAAGCCACCGCTCCCGGCGCTTCGCCGCCCGCCCCCCCGCTCTCCCGGGCAGCCCCGCCGCGGGTCCCTCACCCAGAAGATGAAGTTGAAGCCGAAGAGCAGGTACTTGATGCACTTGGTGCCTCCTTTGACGGGCATGGCGGCGGCGGGAGGACGGCGGCAGCGACGGCGGCGGCGAGGACACCTCCGCCCGGCGCCGCTCCTTAAATCCGGCTTCCCCCCCCTACCCCCCCGCCCCGTCTCTGCCGGGCTCTCCCCTCGCCCGGCCTCCTCCCCGCCCCCGGGGGCCGCGCCCCGCACCGGCCGCCCAATGGCCGGTTCCCGCCGCCGCCCCGCACCTGCTGCCGCCCCGGTGAGCCCGGGGTGTGAGGGCGGTGTGGGGTGGGGGGGTGTGTGTGTGAGGGGGATGGGGGGGGTGTGTGTGAGGGGGGTGTGTGAGGGGGATGTGTGAGGGGGTATGTGTGTGTGAGGGGGTATGTGTGTGTGGGGGGGTATGTGTGTGTGTGGGGGGGGGTGTGAGGGGGGTGTGGGGGGGGTGTGAGGGGGTATGTGTGTGTGAGGGGGTATGTGTGTGTGGGGGGGGTGTGTGGGGGGGTGTGTGTGTGAGGGGGTATGTGTGTGTGAGGGGATATCTGTGTGTGAGGGGGGTGTGTGTAGGTGTGTGTGTAGGTGTGTGTGTGAGGGATGTGTGTGTGTGAGGGGGTGTGTGTGGGGGTGTGTGTGTGAGGGGGTATGTGTGTGTGTGAGGGGAGGTGTGTGTGAGGGGAGTGTGTGTGTGAGGGGGTATGTGTGTGTGAGGGGATACCTGTGTGTGAGGGGGGTGTGTGTAGGTGTGTGTGTAGGTGTGTGTGTGAGGGATGTGTGTGTGTGAGGGGGTGTGTGTCGGGGTGTCTGTGGGAGGGGGTATGTGTGTGTGTGTGGGGGTGTGTGTGTGAGGGGGGTGTGGGGGGGGGTGTGAGGGGGTATGTGTGTGTGTGGGGGGGTGTGTGGGGGTGTGTGTGTGAGGGGGTATGTGTGTGTGAGGGGGGTGTGTGTGTAGGTGTGTGTGTGAGGGATGTGTGAGGGGGTATGTGGGTGTGAGGGTGTGTGTGTAAGGGATGTGTGTGTGTGAGGGGGTATGTGTGTGTGTGAGGGGTGTGGGGGGGTGTGAGGGGGTATGTGTGTGTGAGGGTGTGTGTGGGGGGCTGAGGGGGTATGTGTGTGTGAGGGTGTGTGTGGGGGGGGGTGTGAGGGGGTATGTGTGTGTGTGAGGGGTGTGGGGGGCTGAGGGGGTATGTGTGTGTGAGGGTGTGTGTGGGGGGGGGTGTGAGGGGGTATGTGTGTGTGAGGGGGTATGTGTGTGTGTGTGAGGGGAGTGTGTGTGTGAGGGGAGTGTGTGTGCAAGGGGTATGTGCGTGCAGGGGGTATGTGTGTGCGAGGGGGGTATGTGTGTGCGAGGGGTATGTGTGTGTGAGGGGGTATGTGTGTGTGTGGGGGTGGGTGTCTTCCACCCACGGCCCCACGCGTCCCGGGCACGGGAATTGCCTTGGGTTGTGGGGGTGTTGCGTTCCCCCCGCTCAGCTGCCGTGGTCCGGGGGAAATAATTTCATGCTGGAACAGGGTAATGGGCAAACACCACCACCCCCCACCCACCCAACCCCCCAAAACAACAGCAAAAAGATCGCAGCTGCGTGCGGGCCAACGCTTCGCCCGCTCTTGCATAGATTTAGCTTAACTTAAATGTGTCAGTCTAGCTTAAATCTGGAGAAAAGGAGGCTGAGGGGAGACTTTACTGCTCTCTACAACTGCCTGAGAGGAGGTTGCCGTGAGGTGGGTGCTGGTCTCTTCTCCCAAGTAACAAGTGATAGGACAAGAGGAAATGGCCTCAAGTTGCACCGGGGGAGTTTTAGATTGGATATTAGGAAAAATTTCTTCACCGAAAGGGTTGTCGGGCATTGGAACAGGCTGCCCAGGGCAGTGGTGGAGTCACCACCATCCCCAGAGGTGTTCAAAAAACACCTAGACGAGGCACTTCAGGACATGGTTTAGTGGGCATGGTGGTGTTGGGTTGGACTCAATGATCCTAAAGGTCTTTTCCAACCTAAACGATTCTATGATTCTATGAAATGGGTCTTTTCCCCTACAAGATAAACTCACTGCTTTAATCTTTCAAATATGTCTGTCCCAAGTTACAAGCATGCAATTTAGAAAAATCAGGTGGGATAAGTTTCAGCCCACCAACTGATCCCCATGAGGGGTTGTGCACATGCCCTCAGGCCACCCCAGTTGTGAGACAAAACATGTTGAATTTCCCTTTGCATTCCGTTTGATTTTAATGGGAAGTTCAGCACTCAACTTCTGAGTCCATGAGCTCAGGAATGAAAACAGAGGGCTTGTACCTCAATTTATCTTTAATACAGTGTGACTAGAAATTCAGCCGTCATCAAAAGTCAAAAAAACCCCCGAGCAGAACAGAAAGAACAGAAAAGACTTACTAAAATGCAAATAAGACCATGTTGGAGTTATTGTTACCATAATAAATGATAAGACAGAGCACATTCCAGAGCTAATATGGTGGAGGAAATGTTGAATTGGGCAGCTGCTTCCCAGAGCAGGTTGCAAAACATCAATGCATTTCCACTAGAAAGCAAGGGAGAAAAAGAGCTAGGAAAAATTCAAAGGTGATTGTGAGTGCACGAGCGTAGCCAAACCGAGAGGCCTCTGCTGCCGCTGCCGCACCACAGGTAGAAATGGAAAAGGAGAGTTTGGGAAGGGTGACTGGCTGCTGCATTGCTCTTTGTGAATCGTGCCTGGCTGTAGCCAAGCATTCGAGTGGTCTGATGGTCTGAGTGTCCGAAAGCAGAAGAGCAGGGGACTGCAGCCTGTTAAATGATGCCATAGGCTGTCTTCTGCTGCTCTTGGTTTGGGGTCTCTAAATGGGCTGGTAGTAGATGAGCTTGACTCCAGAGGGGAGGGTGAATGGCGCTTAACTCGAAGCAAACTCTACCTAAAGACTTTTGGTTTTTTGCAGAAGTCAGTAAAGGGAACTGGAGGGATGGAGGCTGACCACAGCAACATAGATCCAGCAAGGCTGAAATGCATGAATGCGCTTGACTGAAGTCTTGCAGTGACTGTAAACTGAGCAAAGGAAAGTCCTGTGTCTCACTCTTGAGCTGAGACTGATTTTCTGTATGGCTTTTGCGTTTTTTTGTTTTTTTTTGTTTTTTTTTTGTAACTTTGCCATTAAGAATTTAGGTCTGTTAGTTCATATCAGTAATACGGCTTTCCTTAACCTTCAAAAGTTAAGGATAAAAGAAAAACTCTGGATATCCCCCCCCCCCGCCCCCTCATATTAAGCTTTTCATGCTTACACTGTGTGAAAGCAACTCCCATTACAATTCATGGGCAGTAGCCTTTTGATCAGAGGCAAGAAATGGACCTGTAAGATCAAAACCTCCTGTGAGTTTATACTTGCTTAAAACTAAACTCTCCTCATTCATCCGGCAAATTAATTTATGAAGAGATGAAACCCACTTGTGCATCTTTAGCATTCTCAAGAACGCGGAATGAAAATAGTTAGAATTTGTGCTTATGTGGCTTTTTTCATTCCATATGAAAGGTCTGGTGAGACCATTCATGTTTCAGTCTTCAAGAGTCTGATGATCTGGTAGATGCCTCTCTCTGAACATACCTGAACTTCCCTGACTATTGGAATGAGATAGTAATCAACTAAATTTCTGCATAATAGAAATCACTAATGGAAGTTCATAACCCTTGTAGAGGTACTTGAGAATGATTTATTATTTTAAAATCTCATATTTACATGGGTTAATAGGCCGAAATATTTTGCATGAAATATTTATTATCTGCACTTAAAATTGTACTGGATAGTTAAAGTGTTATTTTGTCCTACTGCAAGAGAGAACAGCAAACTCGGGATATTGCTGGTAAGAAGAAATCTGAGTTGTGACGGTCTGACAAATTGTAGCCAATGTCTCAAACATTTGTTAAAGAACTTTGGTGGAGAAGATGGCCTCTGTAAAAGTGCTGGAGTTGTGTGAGCAGGAAAATGTGGCTGGAAGAGAGGGCCCCACAGAGGGTGGGACTGCGCTTCTCCAAAGCCACAATTCCTTATCTTAAGTGACCATGAGAAGAAGCACAACATATGCAACCTGGAGGAAAGGCCAGATAGCGGTCATGCCTGCAGGGAGAGAGAAGCAACTCCCCAATGAACCCCAAGCCCACTGACCCATTTCCAGAGAATCCCGGGAATGTGAACTGTGCATGTCGAGACCACTGACTCATTTTCTGGAACACTCCTGAGCTCACACTGTGCTTGCTCAGTGATGGCAAACCCCCACCCACAGTGGCAGACCTTTTAGGTATAAAAGAAGGGAGAACGAGTTCTCAGCGCGCCCCCTCCAGGACTGGATCTCTAGACTGGCTGGACCAATGCTGGACCCAGGACTGGTGAAATCCTTTTCTTCTCCCTTTCTTCCTCTCTCTCTCTCTCTCTTTTTCCCACAGTCCCTACACCTTGTCCTTTTAAACATAAATGGTTGACCAAGTCTGGGACTAGGAGTGAATCCAGCCACCCCTGGGCTTCTCTTTGAGAAGAAGTCTAGAAAGCAAGGGGGTCCGCTCTGAACCTCGTGACTCAACGGGAGGGCTCTCGTTATTTCATCTTTGAATTGATCCCCAAATAAGTAAGGCTTACGTATGGTTAGCACGTGTTGTACAGTTCACTGGCACAGTTTCATGTTCCTTTTTGCTGCTTCTTTTTCTACACTTCCCTTCTCTTTTCAAATGGCAGCTTAATGACATGATTGAAGGTTCACATTGATAAGTTCACTTGTACTTGGGCAAGGTTAGCTTGGTTGAATAAATGTTGATTGTTTGAACTCCCCTGGTGTCATTTCACCTCAAAATCCACGAACCTGAGTCAGTCCAACCTTGGGATGCAACATGAATTTACCAGAGGCCTCTTAGAATTACCTTTCTAATCATCTAGGCACGGCACTGACTTATTTTTCATAGACAGATAAGCAGAATTATTTTCTCCTATTTTAATGTGAAACTAAATGTCTTGTTTGGGCCAATAGTGAAGAGGAGAAGTGTTTGCTTCTCACTGGGAAGGGTTTTACCCTGAGACTGCACTGTCCGAAGGACCTTGTTCCTTTGATTACTACAGCAAGGCAAAGGAGAGAGGGGGTTTCTCTCCTAACTCTATTAAAGGATGGTGGAAACCACTGGTAAGTACTGCAGAAGTACTGAGGCTCACAGCCTTCTTGGCCCGTTTTCCCCATATCTATACTAATATGCAGGAGGACTGGTGTCAACTAGCTCGATGCCTTTAGTCTTCTTTGCATAAACAATTTCAGGTCTTTAAAAATGTTTCTTTCAGTTGCCTTAAATAGCCAGGCATAAACGATTCGAACCACAGAGAGATAAAGTACAAAGCTTTTCCCAGTGAAGGATAGGGATTAACAGAGTTTCTTGAGAAGCGTGGATTAGAGGAGAAAAATAATAACAATTTTCTTCTTTGTAGAGAAATAACATCTCTGGCCATACAGACCAGTCACAAAAGAAAAAAATGCAAACAGTTGTTTTCCTTGTTTTTAGTTTCGGTGAATTTTTTTTTTGCTGTGTAAGTGGTGACTCTGGTACACTATGTGCTGGGCGGGATGTGGCTGTCTGGTGAGAGAGAGGGCTGTACAACCACATCACTTCTCTGCTGTCAGGGAGTTGAGAATTTGGGATGACCCAGACGACACCGGTGTAGGGTGTGTGGCTTCCTATTGCCTCTTACCTCTCAAAATCCATCCCCGTATTCATCCGTGAAACTTCAGGTTAGGTGCCTTGCTTCTGGCCTAACCTTTTCAAGCAAATTTTACAGGTACTTACTCTTGGTTCTTTTAAATGCAGCAATGGTTTGGAATGGTGTGATATACGGGAGAGAGCCGTGATGGGTGAGTGGTTCCTGCTGGCTTTTGCATCTGGGGCTGCGAGGGAGAGGCTGGTTTTGGAGCTGGAGAGTCCAGATTTTCACTCCATTGCAAAAATGACTCATAGGATCAGTCATGCTGACAATGCTATGTCAAAGGCACTGGCCTTTTTCCACTGCTGGAGGAAAAATGTTTGGTGTTTGGTATCCACAACAGATAAATTCTGGAAGACCTCATGCTGTGAGTAAATCTGTGCATCCTGGAAGTTTGTCTGCTTTCTGCCACGAGAAAAAGGCTTTGAATAATCCACAAAGCCCCATGGGTTTTCACTAGAACTTAGGTCTTCCTCTATAACTGGAAGTGTAGCTGGAAGTAAAGACCTGACACCAGACCTCTTAATTTTCTATGCTTTGAATTCACTTTTTTTTTAACTGAGATTTGAAGATTAGAAGAGATTTAGGCACATCCTTGAAAATACTTGGCATAAGACCTTTGTGTACAATACATTAGTACTGATAATGTCAGGAGAGCATCTGGAAAATCTCAATATGAACTTAGGAACCCATATAAAATTGTTTCATAATTAGTTCTCATTTTCAAACTCTGAGATAAAATGCATGGGATAAAAATAAAAAATATTTTGTTCTTTGTTTTTAAAATTTAAACTTTTAGGCGAAGTATAAGCATCAGTTCAGACAATTCAGACTCTCTCTTGCTACTACCAGTGATGAAAGCAGGTCATTTCAGGAAGGAAGGATGTAGATAATGTCATAGTTTTACTTAGGGAAAACACACCTGCTTTTGTATTTGTCACGGCATACAAAAAACAGTCTTGATGCCCCTTAATTTTCCGTAGAAGCAGTTTGACACCATTGGATATGTAGCCTACAGTTTAACTCCTTTTCAAGTGACATTACCGTTTAAGACCCTCACGCTGCAGATATTAGTACCTGTATCTGGCTTTCAGTTCGTGAGCAGTCTTGTGTCTGTAGGACTGGAGCCCAAAGCTTTAATAAACAGTAGGCTGTTGGTAGTGACAAATGCTGTGACTATGAAGGGTTGCAAAATGCCTTTTTTGGAAATCATGACTGTCACACATATGCAGCTCTAAGCGTGTTTCATTTACTATTTTGATGTCTGTATATGTCAGATCTCTTGGTATAGGCGAGGTTATTTTAAGACCAGAGGACAGAAGTGGGGCCACAGGCTGCAGCTGCTATCAAGGTGCGTGCAGTTAGGTGGGTTCTTGAGCCCAGGGACCCACGATGTGCCACATCTCCCTTGCTATTAATATAGCACTGTAGCGTCTGTGGTGACCTAGGGCAAACCTTTCTAGATGTCAGATTAAAAATCAGGCCACCAAGGGTCATCTAGGACTTTTGTGGAACAAATTGGAAAAAAATCCTGGCTTTTCAAGTGCGTTAGAGAGAAATACAGGTAGCATCAGAAAAGAGTGAAATGGCTCGAGATCTGTGTCTCATAGCCAAGAAAACAAAGGCCACAGTATGTTTCTCATTATTCTGATGGGCAGCTGCCAATGTCCACCAAAGGTGACCGACTCTAAATTGTACCCCTTGACTGGAAGTCTGACAAGGTGCCATTTAGAATGAATTAAATTGTTGCCCTAAACAGAAAAGCTTCCCCTGGTGTGAGTGGCTGGCATAAACTGGTGATATCCACTCTCTTGCATTTTTATTCTGTACTTCACGCTAAGCTGCCCCTGGTTTTCATCTGTATGTCCAGTGGAAGAAATAAGTCATATACATGCAGCTTTTAAACCATCTGGGATTTCTTCCAAGTGCTGCTGCCCCAGGGCTACTCTCTGGTACTTTTATGCTGCTGGAGTAAAGAGGAACTACCTGCATACATTTAATAGTATTTCAGTTAAAATGTGAACACTATGTGTCAGATACTAGTGCAGCAGAATGGATCAGAAAGTGGGTTACTCAGTGCTGTGCAGCAGCCCCAGTGCCATCGCTACTCAAACTAGTGCTTTACCAAGAGCGAACAGTTGCCTGTATTTAACAGTCTTTCTGGAGGCTTTCTTCCCCTCCTTCAAAATAAAGTGATTAGAATGGAATAGAACAGAATAGAATACTTCAGTTGGAAGGGACCTACAACGATCATCTGGTCCAACTGCCTGACCACTTCAGGGCTGACCAAAAGTTAAAGCATGGTATTAAAGGCATTGTCCAAATGCCTCTTAAATATGATTCCTAGCTACGGTCCCAATTCTGAAAATATTTCTGGCTTTTATTCTGTTCCCATGAGGAGCTCTATAATCTTTCATGGGTCTCTTTGTGGTAGTCAACACGTTCACTGCGTCTGCTTGGCTTGAGCTGCACCCATTGGCTTCATCTATTTGTTTGACCAAGTCAAGAGGAGAAGGTTCAGGGGATGTGGATCGGGAGGCAGCAGTGGCACTGCAGAGAAGGTGTTTGGATCACATCATGCCACGTAGGGCTCCCAACACCGTTGTCGGGTCTGTCGGTGCCCAACCTCCCTCTGCTTCTTCCTTTCTCTCTGTTCTTCCTTTCTGCCCCCTTCCTAGGCATTGGCATCCCGCACCCTGCGGTGCAAATTTGCCGAGGTTTTCTCCCACGCCTGCGCCGTGGGAAGACTGCTGGGATGCTCTGCTGGGGCAGCCAGAGGTGGATTTCCATGTGTTTTCCCCAAATTCCCTTGGCAGTCCTGGTGTCCCTATTGCACATGATCCAATTCATGGAGAGCCACACAGCATGGGTTAGGGAGATGCCTGGGCTTTTCTTCTTGGTGCTGCTAGGTGGCTGATTGGGAAATTGTCAAGACATCATTTTTAATCTGAGACTCATGGTTACAGTAAGAATTTTATGATTTAAATTTATGATGCAAAGCAGTCTGAATGCTCTGGCAGAACCTCAATTAA